>NW_028135827.1:0-319000 GCF_964662115.1 Mustela nivalis
TGATTTCTGCATCACAGTTCACCCGTGGGCAGTGATTGGAGATAAGGTCTAGGTTCTGAAGCCTGAAAACTGAGGTAGGGAAGAGATGATGACCTAAGGCCATGGCGGGTCTGATGTGCTCAGGGTGCGGTCAGCTGTCTAGGTGTTGGTCAGCAGGTCCGGGCTCAGGTTGTGTCAGTCAGTGCATTAGTGCCCAGGTTAGACTATATAATTGGGGTACATTCGAGTGCCGTGTAGGTTTATCTTCATTTAAGCTGCCTGGGCAGCTCATTAGGCAATATATTTTTTCTAGAGGGCAGGCAGAGTGCTTCATTGTCGGTCCGGAATTGCCAAACTTGAGGGCTTCGGGGCCAGGAGAGTGAGGACGGAAGTCTGAGAACACAAGCTAGTCTTCGGATTCAGGATGAGGGCACGGCAGGTACCCCCTGCAGATCTGAACCAATATCTCATGCATCTGAAGTCAGGGCGAGGATCCCATGTTGGCTCAGGTTGGAGTTTCTGTGCATGACGGCCCCTTCATGAAGGGAGCGGAATCTCGAGGCCATGGAGGTTTTCCACGTTGGGAGATGTGGGATGCCCCCTTCAAGGATTCCTTCTGCGGGACAATTGAGACCTTTTGGACAGCTCCAGGACATCCCATATGGAATGACTCCAGAGCACCATTCAAGGATGGATGCCTGGGAAGTCCGCCTCGCCTTCCAATTGTCTCCAACAACAAGACAGTTTAGATCTAATGGATCTGCGGGAGCACCCGGGGTGGCTGAGTTGAAATGCACTTTCCAGAGGATGGGTCCTAACGTCTGTTGTGTCCATGAGGGCCTTGGAATGGGGAGGTGGCACCGGGACCCTGAAGTATTCTCCTAAGCTTTGGCATAGCTCCCATGCACAAGTTTCCTTGTGGAGACGAGATTTGTTCTGATGAGTGCCTCAGGAAATCTCCTTTGCTGGTATTGGAATCCAGGCTTTTGAGGAGACATGCCTGTAAACCAAAGCAATGGATCCGATAATGGCCTCGGGTCCTGTCTGGTTCAATCTTTTTGGTATGAGTGGAGGTAGATGAGTGGAGGTAGATGCTCAGCCGGTATCAACCGCCCTTTTTTGTCCCGGGCGATCGACACTATTGGGATGGCCTCAGGGACTTTGGAGGGTTCTCCTAATTTGTACGATTTTTGACAATGGAATGGGCAGAATTCCCATGGATTGGGTGGGGGCAGTCCTAATGTGTGGCTCCAGGGGCCCCAGCCTGGAGGGAGTGTGGCCCAGGACTTTGAGGACAGAAGACTGAAATTACAAACTCAGCTTAAGTTGGGGGACGTAGGTATGGCACGCCCGATCTACAAACCATGAGAAGAACTCTTCATAATATGAAGAATGAGCGAGTCTGAGGCGCTTGCTCAGGCTTTTGTCTCTGGATTTTGTTTCAGCGATGGCCGTGGAATGTTGGGGAGGTCTCATGGGCCATGGACGAATCTTCCTCTCTGTGGATTTGGCACGATCCCAATTGTTTTTCGTCTATCTGTGGGATGGGAGGACTCTTTCAGGTTTGTTACCTCAGGTGTCCCACCAAAAAGGAATTCCAAAGCAGAGCCCTGGGGAAGAGTGAAGGGACAACCCGAACTATGGTTAAAAATTGGGGCCTAGGGGCATAGCAAGCCCAATATGCTGTCTCTTCATATAGGCCCTGAGAGGCCTTACCTGAGGAGTGGGCTCAGGCTGAGGGTCACAATGTGTGTTTGTGACCAAAGTGCCCTGCAAGCATGGGCTGGGCCTCATGGGCCACGCTTGTTTCAACTACACTGAACGTTGGACAACATGCCAACCACAAGGTTTCTTGCCATGGGGAAAGAGTTCTGATTTCTGCATCATTTTCAACCCTGGGCAGTGGTTGGAGATAAGGTCTAGGTTCTGGAGCCTGAAAACCGCAGTTGGGAAGAGATGACGACCTAAGGCCATGGCGGGTCCGATGTGCTCAGTGTGCGGCCAGCTGTCTGGGTGGGACCAGGAGTTCCAGGCTCAGGCTGGGTCAGAAGGGGAAATAGTGCCCAGGTCAGCCTAAATGTTTGGGGTACAGCCGAATGGCGTGCAGGTTGACCTCATTTGGGATTTCGGGGTAGCCCTGAGGGCAATGTTTTACTTCTGTAGGGCAGGCAGAGTGCGGCATTGTAGTTCTGGATTGCCCAACTGGAGTGCTTGTGAGCCAGTAGTCTGACGACGGAGTCTGAGATCCCAAGCTAGGCCTAGGTTTCTGGGTGAGGATATGGCAGTCACAATCTACAGTCGTCAATAGAGATCTCGTGCATCTGAAGTCAGGGCAAGCATCAGACGATCGCTCAGGTTGGACTTTCTGCCCTGATGGCTATTTCTTGAAGGGGGTTGGTTCACGAGGACATGGGGGTTTTCCCACGATGGGAGTTGTGAGAAGTTCCAAACTGCAAAGATTCTTCTGCAGGACAATTGAGACCTGTTGGTTGGCTCCAGGCCAACGATTCCGAGCAGGGTTCTAAGGATGGATGGCTGGGTAGCCCACCTCGCATTCCAATTGTCTCCAAGCAACAAGACAGGTTAGATCTGCTGGATGTGGGGGGCAACCGAGGAGGCTGAGTTGAAATGGACTCTCCTGTGGATGTGTCCTAATATGTTTTTGTGTCTATGGAGACCTTGGAATGAAGCAGTGGCCCTGGGGCCCTGAAGGGTTCTCCTAAACAGAGGCTTTGACACAGCTCCAACGTGCATGTTTCACATGTGTAGATGAGATTTGTTCTGATGGGTGAGTGAAGAAACATTCATATGCTGGTATTGAAATCCAGGCCTCTGAGGAGAGATGCCTGGAAACCAAAGCAATGGATCCGATTAGTGCCTCGGGGCCTGTTCGTTCCTTTTTACCTCTGGGGACATCAGTCTACGGGTCTGATTGCAGGTAGGTGCTCAGATGTGCTCAGTTTGTTCCTGTTTGTCCTGGGAAGCCACAATTCTTGGGATGGCCTCAGGGACATTGGAGGTTATCCTAGTAGTAGGGTTGTGGCCATTGGAATGGGCACATACAATTCCCTTGGAGAGGGCAAGTACAGTCCTCAGGTTTGGCTCCAGGGCCCTGAGCCTGTAGGGTGTGTAGGCCAGAGCTGTTTGGACAGTTGTCTGAAAACACAAACTTGGCTTATGTTTTGGGTCATAGGTATGGCAGGACGGATCTACAGACCATGAGGAGAACACTTTGGGATATGAAAAAAGGGCGAGTGTGAGGCTCTTGCTCAGGTTTTTGTCTCTGGATATCGTGTCACTCATGGTCGTGAAATTGCCGGGTGACTTCATGGGAAATGGACGAGTCTTACTCTCTGGGGGTTCGGTCCCGTCCAAAGAGTTTGCGGTCATTCTGGGGATGGAAGAAGTCCGTTTTTTTGTTGTTGTTGTCGATTTGTTTCATTTTGTTTTTCAACCTCAGATGTCCCACCAAATGAGGGATTCCAGAGTAGAGCCCTGGGGTGGGGCGACTGGACAACCAGAAATCTGGTTAAAAATTGGGGACTAGGGACATGTCAAGCCCATTATGACTTCTAATGGTCCAGCCACTGAGAGGACTTACTAGAGGACAGGACTCACGCTGAGGTCACAATGCGTGTTTATGCTCTTGTCGCACTCAAGAATGGGCGGGGCCTCAGGGTGAATGCTGGTTTCTCCTACACTGAAGGTTGGACAACATGCCAACCACAAGGTTTCTTGCCATGGGTCAGGAAGAGTTCTGATTTCTGCATCACAGTCACCCGTGGGCAGTGATTGGAGATAAGGTCTAGGTTCTGAAGCCTGAAAACTGAGGTAGGGAAGAGATGATGACCTAAGGCCATGGCGGGTCTGATGTGCTCAGGGTGCGGTCAGCTGTCTGGGTGTTGGTCAGCAGGTCCGGGCTCAGGTTGTGTCAGACAGTGCATTAGTGCCCAGGTTAGACTATATAATTTGGGTACATTCGAGTGCCGTGTAGGTTTATCTTCATTTAAGCTGCCTGGGCAGTAAATTAGGCAATATATTTTTTCTAGAGGGCAGGCACAGTGCTTCATTGTCGGTCCGGAATTGCCAAACTTGAGGGCTTCGGGGCCAGGAGAGTGAGGACGGAAGTCTGAGAACACAAGCTAGACTTCGGATTCAGGGTGAGGGCACGGCAGGTACCCCCTGCAGATCTGAACCAATATCTAATGCATCGGAAGTCAGGGCGAGGATCCGACGTTGGCTCAGGTTGGAGTTTCTGTGCAAAGACGGCCCCTTCATGAAGGGAGCGGAATCTCGAGGCCATGGAGGTTTTCCACGTTGGGAGATGTGGGATGCCCCCTTCAAGGATTCCTTCTGCGGGACAATTGAGACCTGTTGGACAGCTCCAGGACATCCCATATGGAATGACTCCAGAGCACCGTTCCAGGATGGATGCCTGGGAAGTCTGCCTCGCCTTCCAATTGTCTCCTAGCAACAAGACAGTTTAGATCTAATGGATCTGCGGGAGCAAAAGGGGTGGCTGAGTTGAAATGCACTTTCCAGAGAATGGTTCCTAACGTGTGTTTGTGTCCATGAGGGCCTTGGAATGGGGAGGTTGCACTGGGACCCTGAAGTATTCTCCTAAGCTTTGGCATAGCTCCCATGCACAAGTTTCCTTGTGGAGACGAGATTTGTTCTGATGGGTGCCTCAGGAAATCCCCTCTGCTGGTATTGGAATCCAGGCTTTTGAGGAGACATGCCTGTAAACCAAAGCAATGGATCCGATAATGGCCTCGGGTCCTGTCTGGTTCAATCTTCTTGGTATGAGTGGAGGTAGATGAGTGGAGGTAGATGCTCAGCCGGTATCACCCGCCCTTTTTTGTCCCGGGCGAACTACACTATTGGGATGGCCTCAGGGACTTTGGAGGGTTCTCCTAATTTGTACGATTTTTGACAATGGAATGGGCAGAATTCCCATGGATTGGGTGGGGGCAGTCCTAATGTGTGGCTCCAGGGGCCCCAGCCTGGAGGGAGTGTGGCCCAGGACTTTGAGGACAGAAGACTGAAAACACAAACTCAGCTTAAGTTTGGGGACGTAGGTATGGCACGCCCGATCTACAAACCATGAGAAGAACTCTTCAGGATATGAAGAATGAGCGAGTCTGAGGCGCTTGCTCAGGCTTTTGTCTCTGGATTTTGTTTCAACGATGGCCGTGGAATGTTGGGGAGGTCTCATGGGCCATGGACGAATCTTCCTCTCTGTGGATTTGGCCCGATCCCAATTGTTTTTCGTCAATCTGTGGGATGGGAGGACTCCTTTCAGGTTTGTTACCTCAGGTGTCCCACCAAAAGAGGAATTCCAAAGCAGAGCCCTGGGGAAGAGTGAAGGGACAACCCGAACTATGGATAAAAATTGGGGCCTAGGGGATATGGTAAGCCCAATATGCTGTCAATTCATATAGGCCCTGAGAGGCCTTACCTGAGGACTGGGCTCAGGCTGAGGGTCACAATGTGTGTTTGTGACCAATGTGGCCCGCAAGCATGGGCTGGGCCTCATGGGCCACGCTTGTTTCAACTACACTGAATGTTGGACAACATGCCAACCACAAGGTTTCTTGCCATGGGGAAAGAGTTCTGATTTCTGCATCATTTTCAACCCTGGGCAGTGGTTGGAGATAAGGTCTAGGTTCTGGAGCCTGAAAACCGCAGTTGGGAAGAGATGACGACCTAAGTCCATGGCGGGTCCAATGTGCTCAGTGTGCGGCCAGCTGTCTGGGTGGGACCAGGAGGTCCAGGCTCAGGCTGGGTCAGAAGGGGAAATAGTGCCCCAGTCAGCCTATATGTTTGAGGTACAGCCGAATGGCCTGCAGGTTGATCCTCATTTGGGGTTTCGGGGTAGCCCTGAGGGCAATGTTTTACTTCTGTAGGGCAGGCAGAGTGCGGCATTGTAGTTCTGGATTGCCCAAATGGAGGGCTTGTGGGCCAGTAGTCTGAGGACGCAGTCTGAGAACCCAAGCTAGGCCTAGGTTTCTGGGTGAGGATATGGCAGGCACAATCTACAGACCTCAATAGAGATCTCGTGCATCTGAAGTCAGGGCAAGGATCAGACGATCGCTCAGGTTGGACTTTCTGCCCTGATGGCCCTTTCTTGAAGGGGGTTGGATCACGAGGACATGGGGCTTTTCCCACGATGGGAGTTGTGAGAAGCTCCAAACTGCAAAGATTCTTCTGCAGGACAATTGAGACTTGTTGGTTGGCTCCAGGCCAACGATTCCGAGCAGGGTTCTAAGGATGGATGGCTGGGTAGCTCACCTCGCATTCCAATTGTCTCCAAGCAACAAGACAGGTTAGATCTGCTGGATGTGGGGGGCAACCGAGGAGGCTGTGTTGAAGTGGACTCTCTTGTGGATGTGTCCTAATATGTTTTTGTGTCTATGGAGACCTTGGAATGAAGCGGTGGCCCTGGGGCCCTGAAGGGTTCTCCTAAACAGAGGTTTTGACAGCTCCAACGTGCATGTTTCCCATGTGTAGATGAGATTTGTTCTGATGGGTGAGTCAAGAAACAGCCATAGCTGGTATTGATATCCAGGCCTCTGAGGAGAGATGCCTGGTAACCAAAGCAATGGATCCGATTAGTGCCTAGGGGCCTGTTCGTTCCTTTTTACCTCTGGGGACATCAGTCTACGGGTCTGAGTGCAGGTAGGTGCTCAGATGGGCTCAGATTGCCCCTGTTTGTCCTGGGAAGCCACAACTCTTGGGATGGCCTCAGGGACTTTGGAGGTTATCCTATTAGTAGGGTTGTGGCCATTGGAATGGGCACATACAATTCCCTTGGAGAGGGCAAGTACAGTCCTCAGGTTTGGCTCCAGGGCCCTGAGCCTGTAAGGTGTGTAGGCCAGAGCTGTTTGGACAGTTGTCTGAAAACACAACCTCGGCTTATGTTTTGGGTCATAGGTATGGCAGGACTGATCTACAGACCATGAGGAGAACACTTCGGGATATGAAATAAGGGCGAGTGTGAGGCTCTTGCTCAAGTTTTTGTCTCTGGATATCGTGTCACTCATGGTCGTGAAATTGCCGGGTGACTTCATGGGAAATGGACGAGTCATACTCTCTGGGGGTTCGGTCCCGTCCAAAGAGTTTGCGGTCATTCTGGGGATGGAAGAAGTCCGTTTTTTTGTTGTTGTTGTCGATTTGTTTCATTTTGTTTTTCAACCTCAGATGTCCCACCAAATGAGGGATTCCAGAGTAGAGCCCTGGGGTGGGGCGACTGGACAACCAGAAATCTGGTTAAAAATTGGGGACTAGGGACATGTCAAGCCCATTATGACATCTAATGGTCCAGCCACTGAGAGGACTTACTAGAGGACAGGACTCACGCTGAGGTCACAATGCGTGTTTATGCTCTCGTCGGACTCAAGAATGGGCAGGGCCTCAGGGTGAATGCTGGTTTCTCCTACACTGAAGGTTGGACAACATGCCAAACACAAGGTTTCTTGCCATGGGTCAGGAAGAGTTCTGATTTCTGCATCACAGTCAACCGTGGGCAGTGATTGGAGATAATGTCTAGGTTCTGAAGCCTGAAAACTGAGGTAGGGAAAAGATGATGACCTAAGGCCATGGCGGGTCTGATGTGCTCAGGGTGCGGTCAGCTGTCTGGGTGTTGGTTCAGCAGGTCCGGGCTCAGGTTGTGTCAGACAGTGCATTAGTGCCCAGGTTAGACTATATAATTTGGGTACATTCGAGTGCCGTGTAGGTTTATCTTCATTTAAGCTGCCTGGGCAGCAAATTAGGCAATATATTTTTTCTAGAGGGCAGGCAGAGTGCTTCATTGTCGGTCCGGAATTGCCAAACTTGAGGGCTTCGGGGCCAGGAGAGTGAGGACGGAAGTCTGAGAACACAAGCTAGACTTCGGATTCAGGGTGAGGGCACGGCAGGTACCCCCTGCAGATCTGAACCAATATCTCATGCATCTGAAGTCAGGGCGAGGATCCGACGTTGGCTCAGGTTGGAGTTTCTGTGCATGACGGCCCCTTCATGAAGGGAGCGGAATCTCGAGGCCATGGAGGTTTTCCACGTTGGGAGATGTGGGATGCCCCCTTCAAGGATTCCTTCTGCGGGACAATTGAGACCTGTTGGACAGCTCCCGGACAACCCATATGGAATGACTCCAGAGCACCGTTCGAGGATGGATGCCTGGGAAGTCCGCCTCGCCTTCCAATTGTCTCCTAGCAACAAGACAGTTTAGATCTAATGGATCTGCGGGAGCAACCGGGGTGGCTGAGTTGAAATGCACTTTCCAGAGGATGGGTCCTAACGTGTGTTTGTGTCCATGAGGGCCTTGGAATGGGGAGGTGGCACCGGGACCCTGAAGTATTCTCCTAAGCTTTGGCATAGCTCCCATGCACAAGTTTCCTTGTGGAGAGGAGATTTGTTCTGATGGGTGCCTCAGGAAATCCCCTCTGCTGGTATTGGAATCCAGGCTTTTGAGGAGACATGCCTGTAAACCAAAGCAATGGATCCGATAATGGCCTCGGGTCCTGTCTGGTTCAATCTTCTTGGTATGAGTGGAGGTAGATGAGTGGAGGTAGATGCTCAGCCGGTATCACCAGCCCTTTTTTGTCCCGGGCGAACTACACTATTGGGATGGCCTCAGGGACTTTAGAGGGTTCTCCTAATTTGTACGATTTTTGACAATGGAATGGGCAGAATTCCCATGGATTGGGTGGGGGCAGTCCTAATGTGTGGCTCCAGGGGCCCCAGCCTGGAGGGAGTGTGGCCCAGGACTTTGAGGACAGAAGACTGAAAACACAAACTCAGCTTAAGTTTGGGGACGTAGGTATGGCACGCCCGATCTACAAACCATGAGAAGAACTCTTCAGGATATGAAGAATGAGCGAGTCTGAGGCGCTTGCTCAGGCTTTTGTCTCTGGATTTTGTTTCAGCGATGGCCGTGGAATGTTGGGGAGGTCTCATGGGCCATGGACGAATCTTCCTCTCTGGGGATTTGGCCCGATCCCAATTGTTTTTCGTCAATCTGTGGGATGGGAGGACTCCTTTCAGGTTTGTTACCTCAGGTGTCCCACCAAAAGAGGAATTCCAAAGCAGAGCCCTGGGGAAGAGTGAAGGGACAACCCGAACTATGGTTAAAAATTGGGGCCTAGGGGCATGGCAAGCCCAATATCCTGTCTCTTCATATAGGCCCTGAGAGGCCTTACCTGAGGACTGGGCTCAGGCTGAGGGTCACAATGTGTGTTTGTGACCAATGTGGCCCGCAAGCATGGGCTGGGCCACATGGGCCACACTTGTTTCAATTACACTGAACGTTGGACAACATGCCAACCACAAGGTTTCTTGCCATGGGGAAAGAGTTCTGATTTCTGCATCATTTTCAACCCTGGGCAGTGGTTGGAGATAAGGTCTAGGTTCTGGAGCCTGAAAACCGCAGTTGGGAAGAGATGACGACCTAAGGCCATGGTGGGTCCGATGTGCTCAGTGTGCGGCCAGCTGTCTGGGTGGGACCAGGAGGTCCAGGCTCAGGCTGGGTCAGAAGGGGAAATAGTGCCCAGGTCAGCCTATATGTTTGGGGTACAGCCGATTGGCATGCAGGTTGATCCTCATTTGGGGTTTCGGGGTAGCCCTGAGGGCAATGTTTTACTTCTGTAGGGCAGGCAGAGTGCGGCATTGTAGTTCTGGATTGCCCAACTGGAGGGCTTGTGGGCCAGTAGTCTGAGGACGCAGTCTGAGAACCCAAGCCAAGCCTAGGTTTCTGGGTGAGGATATGGCAGGCACAATCTACAGACCTCAATAGAGATCTCGTGCATCTGAAGTCAGGGCAAGGATCAGACGATCGCTCAGGTTGGACTTTCTGCCCTGATGGCCCTTTCTTGAAGGGGGTTGGTTCACGAAGACATGGGGGTTTTCCCACGATGGGAGTTGTGAGAAGCTCCAAACTGCAAAGATTCTTCTGCAGGACAATTGAGACCTGTTGGTTGGCTCCAGGCCAACGATTCCGAGCAGGGTTCTAAGGATGGATGGCTGGGTAGCCCACCTCGCATTCCAATTGTCTCCAAGCAACAAGACAGGTTAGATCTGCTGGATGTGGGAGGCAACCGAGGAGGCTGAGTTGAAATGGACTCTCCTGTGGATGTGTCCTAATATGTTTTTGTGTCTATGGAGACCTTGGAATGAAGCGGTGGCCCTGGGGCCCTGAAGGGTTCTCCTAAACAGAGGCTTTGACACAGCTCCAACGTGCATGTTTCCCATGTGTAGATGAGATTTGTTCTGATGGGTGAGTCAAGAAACAGCCATATGCTGGTATTGAAATCCAGGCCTCTGAGGAGAGATGCCTGGAAACCAAAGCAATGGATCCGATTAGTGCCTAGGGGCCTGTTCGTTCCTTTTTACCTCTGGGGACATAAGTCTACGGGTCTGATTGCAGGTAGGTGCTCAGATGGACTCAGATTGCCCCTGTTTGTCCTGGGAAGCCACAACTCTTGGGATGGCCTCATGGACTTTGGAGGTTATCCTACTAGTAGGGTTGTGGCCATTGGAATGTGCACATACAATTCCCTTGGAGAGGGCAAGTACAGTCCTCAGGTTTGGCTCCAGGGCCCTGAGCCTGTAGGGTGTGTAGGCCAGAGCTGTTTGGACAGTTGTGTGAAAACACAAACTCGGCTTATGTTTTGGGTCATAGGTATGGCAGGACTGATCTACAGACCATGAGGAGAACACTTCGGGATATGAAAAAAGGGCGAGTGTGAGGCTCTTGCTCACGTTTTTGTCTCTGGATATCGTGTCACTCATGGTCGTGAAATTGCCGGGTGACTTCATGGGTAATGGACGAGTCTTACTCTCTGGGGGTTCGGTCCCGTCCAAAGAGTTTGCAGTCATTCTGGGGATGGAAGAAGTCCGTTTTTTTGTTGTTGTTGTCGATTTGTTTCATTTTGTTTTTCAACCTCAGATGTCCCACCAAATGAGGGATTCCAGAGTAGAGCCCTGGGGTGGGGCGACTGGACAACCAGAAATCTGGTTAAAAATTGGGGACTAGGGACATGTCAAGCCCATTATGACATCTAATGCTCCAGCCACTGAGAGGACTTACTAGAGGACAGGACTCACGCTGAGGTCACAATGTCTGTTTATGCACTCCTCGCACTCAAAAATGGGCGGGGCCTCAGGGTGAATGCTGGTTTCTCCTACACTGAACGTTGGACAACATGCCAACCACAAGGTTTCTTGCCATGGGTCAGGAAGAGTTCTGATTTCTGCATCACAGTCACCCGTGGGCAGTGATTGGAGATAAGGTCTAGGTTCTGAAGCCTGAAAACTGAGGTAGGGAAGAGATGATGACCTAAGGCCATGGCGGGTCTGATGTGCTCAGGGTGCGGTCAGCTGTCTGGGTGTTGGTCAGCAGGTCCGGGCTCAGGTTGTGTCAGACAGTGCATTAGTTCCCAGGTTAGACTATATAATTTGGGTACACTCGAGTGCCGTGTAGGTTTATCTTCATTTAAGCTGCCTGGGCAGCAAATTAGGCAATATATTTTTTCTAGAGGGCAGGCACAGTGCTTCATTGTCGGTCCGGAATTGCCAAACTTGAGGGCTTCGGGGCCAGGAGAGTGAGGACGGAAGTCTGAGAACACAAGCTAGACTTCGGATTCAGGGTGAGGGCACGGCAGGTACCCCCTGCAGATCTGAACCAATATCTCATGCATCTGAAGTCAGGGCGAGGATCCGACGTTGGCTCAGGTTGGAGTTTCTGTGCATGACGGCCCCTTCATGAAGGGAGCGGAATCTCGAGGCCATGGAGGTTTTCCACGTTGGGAGATGTGGGATGCCCCCTTCAAGGATTCCTTCTGCGGGACAATTGAGACCTGTTGGACAGCTCCAGGACATCCCATATGGAATGACTCCAGAGCACCGTTCCAGGATGGATGCCTGGGAAGTCTGCCTCGCCTTCCAATTGTCTCCTAGCAACAAGACAGTTTAGATCTAATGGATCTGCGGGAGCAACCGGGGTGGCTGAGTTGAAATGCACTTTCCAGAGGATGGGTCCTAACGTGTGTTTGTGTCCATGAGGGCCTTGGAATGGGGAGGTGGCACCGGGACCCTGAAGTATTCTCCTAAGCTTTGGCATAGCTCCCATGCACAAGTTTCCTTGTGGAGAGGAGATTTGTTCTGATGGGTGCCTCAGGAAATCCCCTCTGCTGGTATTGGAATCCAGGCTTTTGAGGAGACATGCCTGTAAACCAAAGCAATGGATCCGATAATGGCCTCGGGTCCTGTCTGGTTCAATCTTCTTGGTATCAGTGGAGGTAGATGAGTGGAGGTAGATGCTCAGCCGGTATCAACCGCCCTTTTTTGTCCCGGGCGACCTATACTATTGGGATGGCCTCAGGGACTTTGGAGGTTTCTCCTAATTTGTACGATTTTTGACAATGGAATGGGCAGAATTCCCATGGATTGGGTGTGGGCAGTCCTAATGTGTGGCTCCAGGGGCCCCAGCCTGGAGGGAGTGTGGCCCAGGACTTTGAGGACAGAAGACTGAAAACACAAACTCAGCTTAAGTTTGGGGACGTAGGTATGGCACGCCCGATCTACAAACCATGAGAAGAACTCTTCAGGATATGAAGAATGAGCGAGTCTGAGGCGCTTGCTAAGGCTTTTGTCTCTGGATTTTGTTTCAGCGATGGCCGTCGAATGTTGCGGAGGTCTCATGGGCCATGGACGAATCTTCCTCTCTGTGGATTTGGCCCGATCCCAATTGTTTTTCGTCAATCTGTGGGATGGGAGGACTCCTTTCAGGATTGTTACCTCAGGTGTCCCACCAAAAGAGGAATTCCAAAGCAGAGCCCTGGGGAAGAGTGAAGGGACAACCCGAACTATGGTTAAAAATTGGGGTTAGGGGCATGGCAAGCCCAATATCCTGTCTCTTCATATAGGCCCTGAGAGGCCTTACATGAGGACTGGGCTCAGGCTGAGGGTCACAATGTGTGTTTGTGACCAATGTGGCCCGCAAGCATGGGCTTGGCCTCATGGGCCACACTTGTTTCAACTACACTGAACGTTGGACAACATGCCAACCACAAGGTTTCTTGCCATGGGGAAAGAGTTCTGATTTCTGCATCATTTTCAACCCTGGGCAGTGGTTGAAGATAAGGTCTAGGATCTGGAGCCTGAAAACCACAGTTGGGAAGAGATGACGACCTAAGGCCATGGCGGGTCCGATGTGCTCAGTGTGCGGCCAGCTGTCTGGGTGGGACCAGGAGGTCCAGGCTCAGGCTGGGTCAGAAGGGGAAATAGTGCCCAGGTCAGCCTATATGTTTGGGGTACAGCCGATTGGCATGCAGGTTGATCCTCAATTGGGGTTTCGGGGTAGCCCTGAGGGCAATGTTTTACTTCTGTAGGGCAGGCAGAGTGCGGCATTGTAGTTCTGGATTGCCAAACTGGAGGGCTTGTGGGCCAGTAGTCTGAGTACAGAGTCTGAGAACCCAAGCCAAGCCTAGGTTTCTGGGTGAGGATATGGCAGGCACAATCTACAGACCTCAATAGAGATCTCGTGCATCTGAAGTCAGGGCAAGGATCTGACGATCGCTCAGGTTGGACTTTCTGCCCTGATGGCCCGTTCTTGAAGGGGGTTGGATCACGAGGACATGGGGGTTTTCCCACTTTGGGAGTTGTGAGAAGCTCCAAACTGCAAAGATTCTTCTGCAGGACAATTGAGACCTGTTGGTTGGCTCCAGGCCAACGATTCCGAGCAGGGTTCTAAGGATGGATGGCTGGGTAGCCCACCTCGCATTCCAATTGTCTCCAAGCAACAAGACAGGTAAGATCTGCTGGATGTGGGGGGCAACCGAGGAGGCTGAGTTGAAATGGACTCTCCTGTGGATGTGTCCTAATATGTTTTTGTGTCTATGGAGACCTTGGAATGAAGCGGTGGCCCTGGGGCCCTGAAGGGTTCTCCTAAACAGAGGCTTTGACACAGCTCCAACGTGCATGTTTCCCATGTGTAGATGAGATTTGTTCTGATGGGTGAGTCAAGAAACAGCCATATGCTGGTATTGAAATCCAGGCCTCTGAGGAGAGATGCCTGGAAACCAAAGCAATGGATCCGATTAGTGCCTAGGGGCCTGTTCGTTCCTTTTTACCTCTGGGGACATCAGTCTACGGGTCTGATTGCAGGTAGGTGCTCAGATGGACTCAGATTGCCCCTGTTTGTCCTGGGAAGCCACAACTCTTGGGATGGCCTCAGGGACTTTGGAGGTTATCCTACTAGTAGGGTTGTGGCCATTGGAATGTGCACATACAATTCCCTTGGAGAGGGCAATTACAGTCCTCAGGTTTGGCTCCAGGGCCCTGAGCCTGTAGGGTGTGTAGGCCAGAGCTGTTTGGACAGTTGTCTGAAAACACAAACTCGGCTTATGTTTTGGGTCATAGGTATGGCAGGACTGATCTACAGACCATGAGGAGAATACTTCGGGATATGAAAAAAGGGCGAGTGTGAGGCTCTTGCTCAAGTTTTTGTCTCTGGATATCGTGTCACTCATGGTCGTGAAATTGCCGGGTGACTTCATGGGAAATGGACGAGTCTTACTCTCTGGGGGTTCGGTCCCGTCCAAAGAGTTTGCGGTCATTCTGGGGATGGAAGAAGTCCGTTTTTTTGTTGTTGTTGTCGATTTGTTTCATTTTGTTTTTCAACCTCAGATTTCCCACCAAATGAGGGATTCCAGAGTAGAGCCCTGGGGTGGGGCGACTGGACAACCAGAAATCTGGTTAAAAATTGGGGACTAGGGACATGTCAAGCCCATTATGACATCTAATGGTCCAGCCACTGAGAGGACTTACTAGAGGACAGGACTCACGCTGAGGTCACAATGCGTGTTTATGCTCTCGTCGCACTCAAGAATGGGCGGGGCCTCAGGGTGAATGCTGGTTTCTCCTACACTGAAGGTTGGACAACATGCCAAACACAAGGTTTCTTGCCATGGGTCAGGAAGAGTTCTGATTTCTGCATCACAGTCAACCGTGGGCAGTGATTGGACATAAGGTCTAGGTTCTGAAGCCTGAAAACTGAGGTAGGGAAGAGATGATGACCTAAGGCCATGGCGGGTCTGATGTGCTCAGGGTGCGGTCAGCTGTCTGGGTGTTGGTCAGCAGGTCCGGGCTCAGGTTGTGTCAGACAGTGCATTAGTGCCCAGGTTAGACTATATAATTTGGGTACACTCGAGTGCCGTGTAGGTTTATCTTCATTTAAGCTGCCTGGGCAGCAAATTAGGCAATATATTTTTTCTAGAGGGCAGGCACAGTGCTTCATTGTCGGTCCGGAATTGCCAAACTTGAGGGCTTCGGGGCCAGGAGAGTGAGGACGGAAGTCTGAGAACACAAGCTAGACTACGGATTCAGGGTGAGGGCACGGCAGGTACCCCCTGTAGATCTGAACCAATATCTCATGCATCTGAAGTCAGGGCGAGGATCCAACGTTGGCTCAGGTTGGAGTTTCTGTGCATGACGGCCCCTTCATGAAGGGAGCGGAATCTCGAGGCCATGGAGGTTTTCCACGTTGGGAGATGTGGGATGCCCCCTTCAAGGATTCCTTCTGCGGGACAATTGAGACCTGTTGGACAGCTCCAGGACATCCCATATGGAATGACTCCAGAGCACCGTTCCAGGATGGATGCCTGGGAAGTCTGCCTTGCCTTCCAATTGTCTCCTAGCAACAAGACAGTTTAGATCTAATGGATCTGCGGGAGCAACCGGGGTGGCTGAGTTGAAATGCACTTTCCAGAGGATGGGTCCTAACGTGTGTTTGTGTCCATGAGGGCCTTGGAATGGGGAGGTGGCACCGGGACCCTGAAGTATTCTCCTAAGCTTTGGCATAGCTCCTATGCACAAGTTTCCTTGTGGAGACGAGATTTGTTCTGATGGGTGCCTCAGGAAATCCCCTCTGCTGGTATTGGAATCCAGGCTTTTGAGGAGACATGCCTGTAAACCAAAGCAATGGATCCGATAATGGCCTCGGGTCATGTCTGGTTCAATCTTCTTGGTATGATTGGAGGTAGATGAGTGGAGGTAGATGCTCAGCCGGTATCAACCGCCCTTTTTTGTCCCGGGCGACCTACACTATTGGGATGGCCTCAGGGACTTTGGAGGGTTCTCCTAATTTGTACGATTTTGACAATGGAATGGGCAGAATTCCCATGGATTGGGTGGGGGCAGTCCTAATGTGTGGCTCCAGGGGCCCCAGCCTGGAGAGAGTGTGGCCCAGGACTTTGAGGACAGAAGACTGAAAACACAAACTCAGCTTAAGTTTGGGGACGTAGGTATGGCACGCCCGATGTACAAACCATGAGAAGAACTCTTCAGGATATGAAGAATGAGCGAGTCTGAGGCGCTTGCTAAGGCTTTTGTCTCTGGATTTTGTTTCAGCGATGGCCGTGGAATGTTGCGGAGGTCTCATGGGCCATGGACGAATCTCCCTCTCTGTGGATTTGGCCCGATCCCAATTGTTTTTCGTCAATCTGTGGGATGGGAGGACTCCTTTCAGGTTTGTTACCTCAGGTGTCCCACCAAAAGAGGAATTCCAAAGCAGAGCCCTGGGGAAGAGTGAAGGACAACCCGAACTATGGTTAAAAATTGGGGCCTAGGGGCATGGCAAGCCCAATATGCTGTCTCATCATAAAGGCCCTGAGAGGCCTTACCTGAGGACTAGGCTCAGGCTGAGGGTCACAATGTGTGTTTGTGACCATGTGGACTGCAAGCATGGGCTGGGCCACATGGGCCACACTTGTTTCAACTACACTGAACGTTGGACAACATGCCAACCACAAGATTTCTTGCCATGGGGAAAGAGTTCTGATTTCTGCATCATTTTCAACCCTGGGCAGTGGTTGGAGATAAGGTCTAGGTTCTGGAGCCTGAAAACCGCAGTTGGGAAGAGATGACGACCTAAGGCCATGGCGGGTCCGATGTGCTCAGTGTGCGGCCAGCTGTCTGGGTGGGACCAGGAGGTCCATGCTCAGCTGGGTCAGAAGGGGAAATAGTGCCCAGGTCAGCCTATATGTTTGGGGTACAGCCGATTGGCATGCAGGTTGATCCTCAATTGGGGTTTCGGGGTAGCCCTGAGGGCAATGTTTTACTTCTGTAGGGCAGGCAGAGTGCGGCATTGTAGTTCTGGATTGCCAAACTGGAGGGCTTGTGGGCCAGTAGTCTGAGGACGGAGTCTGAGAACCCAAGCCAAGCCTAGGTTTCTGGGTGAGGATATGGCAGGCACAATCTACAGACCTCAATAGAGATCTCGTGCATCTGAAGTCAGGGCAAGGATCTGACGATCGCTCAGGTTGGACTTTCTGCCCTGATGGCCCGTTCTTGAAGGGGGTTGGATCACGAGGACATGGGGGTTTTCCCACTTTGGGAGTTGTGAGAAGCTCCAAACTGCAAAGATTCTTCTGCAGGACAATTGAGACCTGTTGGTTGGCTCCAGGCCAATGATTCCGAGCAGGGTTCTAAGGATGGATGGCTGGGTAGCCCACCTCGCATTCCAATGGTCTCCAAGCAACAAGACAGGTTAGATCTGCTGGATGTGGGGGGCAACCGAGGAGGCTGAGTTGAAATGGACTCTCCTGTGGATGTGTCCTAATATGTTTTTGTGTCTATGGAGACCTTGGAATGAAGCGGTGGCCCTGGGGCCCTGAAGGGTTCTCCTAAACAGAGGCTTTGACACAGCTCCAACGTGCATGTTTCCCATGTGTAGATGAGATTTGTTCTGATGGGTGAGTCAAGAAACAGCCATATGCTGGTATTGAAATCCAGGCCTCTGAGGAGAGATGCCTGGAAACCAAAGCAATGGATCCGATTAGTGCCTAGGTGCCTGTTCGTTCCTTTTTACCTCTGGGGACATCAGTCTACGGGTCTGATTGCAGGTAGGTGCTCAGATGGACTCAGATTGCCCCTGTTTGTCCTGGGAAGCCACAACTCTTGGGATGGCCTCAGGGACTTTGGAGGTTATCCTACTAGTAGGGTTGTGGCCATTGGAATGTGCACATACAATTCCCTTGGAGAGGGCAATTACAGTCCTCAGGTTTGGCTCCAGGGCCCTGAGCCTGTAGGGTGTGTAGGCCAGAGCTGTTTGGACAGTTGTCTGAAAACACAAACTCGGCTTATGTTTTGGGTCATAGGTATGGCAGGACTGATCTACAGACCATGAGGAGAATACTTCGGGATATGAAAAAAGGGCGAGTGTGAGGCTCTTGCTCAAGTTTTTGGCTCTGGATATCGTGTCACTCATGGTCGTGAAATTGCCGGGTGACTTCATGGGAAATGGACGAGTCTTACTCTCTGGGGGTTCGGTCCCGTCCAAAGAGTTTGCGGTCATTCTGGGGATGGAAGAAGTCCGTTTTTTTGTTGTTGTTGTCGATTTGTTTCATTTTGTTTTTCAACCTCAGATGTCCCACCAAATGAGGGATTCCAGAGTAGAGCCCTGGGGTGGGGCGACTGGACAACCAGAAATCTGGTTAAAAATTGGGGACTAGGGACATGTCAAGCCCATTATGACATCTAATGGTCCAGCCACTGAGAGGACTTTCTAGAGGACAGGACTCACGCTGAGGTCACAGTGCGTGTTTATGCTCTCGTCAGACTCAAGAATGGGCGGGGCCTCAGGGTGAATGCTGGTTTCTCCTACACTGAAGGTTGGACAACATGCCAAACACAAGGTTTCTTGCCATGGGTCAGGAAGAGTTCTGATTTCTGCATCACAGTCACCCGTGGGCAGTGATTGGAGATAAGGTCTAGGTTCTGAAGCCTGAAAACTGAGGTAGGGAAGAGATGATGACCTAAGGCCATGGCGGGTCTGATGTGCTCAGGGTGCGGTCAGCTGTCTGGGTGTTGGTTCAGCAGGTCCGGGCTCAGGTTGTGTCAGACAGTGCATTAGTGCCCAGGTTAGACTATATAATTTGGGTACATTCGAGTGCCGTGTAGGTTTATCTTCATTTAAGCTGCCTGGGCAGCAAATAAGGCAATATATTTTTTCTAGAGGGCAGGCAGAGTGCTTCATTGTCGGTCCGGAATTGCCAAACTTGAGGGCTTCGGGGCCAGGAGAGTGAGGACGGAAGTCTGAGAACACAAGCTAGACTTCGGATTCAGGGTGAGGGCACGGCAGGTACCCCCTGCAGATCTGAACCAATATCTCATGCATCTGAAGTCAGGGCGAGGATCCGACGTTGGCTCAGGTTGGAGTTTCTGTGCATGACGGCCCCTTCATGAAGGGAGCGGAATCTCGAGGCCATGGAGGTTTTCCACGTTGGGAGATGTGGGATGCCCCCTTCAAGGATTCCTTCTGCGGGACAATTGAGACCTGTTGCACAGCTCCCGGACAACCCATATGGAATGACTCCAGAGCACCGTTCCAGGATGGATGCCTGGGAAGTCCGCCTCGCCTTCCAATTGTCTCCTAGCAACAAGACAGTTTAGATCTAATGGATCTGCGGGAGCAACCGGGGTGGCTGAGTTGAAATGCACTTTCCAGAGGATAGGTCCTAACGTGTGTTTGTGTCCATGAGGGCCTTGGAATGGGGAGGTGGCACCGGGACCCTGAAGTATTCTCCTTAGCTTTGGCATAGCTCCCATGCACAAGTTTCCTTGTGGAGAGGAGATTTGTTCTGATGGGTGCATCAGGAAATCCCCTCTGCTGGTATTGGAATCCAGACTTTTGAGGAGACATGCCTGTAAACCAAAGCAATGGATCCGATAATGGCCTCGGGTCCTGTCTGGTTCAATCTTCTTGGTATGAGTGGAGGTAGATGAGTGGAGGTAGATGCTCAGCCGGTATCACCAGCCCTTTTTTGTCCCGGGCGAACTACACTATTGGGATGGCCTCAGGGACTTTGGAGGGTTCTCCTAATTTGTACGATTTTTGACAATGGAATGGGCAGAATTCCCATGGATTGGGTGGGGGCAGTCCTAATGTGTGGCTCCAGGGGCCCCAGCCTGGAGGGAGTGTGGCCCAGGACTTTGAGGACAGAAGACTGAAAACACAAACTCAGCTTAAGTTTGGGGACGTAGGTATGGCACGCCCGATCTACAAACCATGAGAAGAACTCTTCAGGATATGAAGAATGAGCGAGTCTGAGGCGCTTGCTCAGGCTTTTGTCTCTGGATTTTGTTTCAGCGATGGCCGTGGATGTTGCGGAGGTCTCATGGGCCATGGACGAATCTTCCTCTCTGTGGATTTGGCCCGATCCCAATTGTTTTTCGTCAATCTGTGGGATGGGAGGACTCCTTTCAGGATTGTTACCTCAGGTGTCCCACCAAAAGAGGAATTCCAAAGCAGAGCCCTGGGGAAGAGTGAAGGGACAACCCGAACTATGGTTAAAAATTGGGGCCTAGGGGCATGGCAAGCCCAATATCCTGTCTCTTCATATAGGCCCTGAGAGGCCTTACCTGAGGACTGTGCTCAGGCTGAGGGTCACAATGTGTGTTTGTGACCAATGTGGCCCGCAAGCATGGGCTGGGCCACATGGGCCACACTTGTTTCAACTACACTGAACGTTGGACAACATGCCAACCACAAGGTTTCTTGCCATGGGGAAAGAGTTCTGATTTCTGCATCATTTTCAACCCTGGGCAGTGGTTGGAGATAAGGTCTAGGTTCTGGATCCTGAAAACCGCAGTTGGGAAGAGATGACGACCTAAGGCCATGGCGGGTCCGATGTGCTCAGTGTGCGGCCAGCTGTCTGGGTGGGACCAGGAGGTCCAGGCTCAGGCTGGGTCAGAAGGGGAAATAGTGCCCAGGTCAGCCTATATGTTTGGGGTACAGCCGATTGGCATGCAGGTTGATCCTCATTTGGGGTTTCGGGGTAGCCCTGAGGGCAATGTTTTACTTCTGTAGGGCAGGCAGAGTGCGGCATTGTAGTTCTGGATTGCCCAACTGGAGGGCTTGTGGGCCAGTAGTCTGAGGACGGAGTCTGAGAACCCAAGCCAAGCCTAGGTTTCTGGGTGAGGATATGGCAGGCACAATCTACAGACCTCAATAGAGACCTCGTGCATCTGAAGTCAGGGCAAGGATCAGACGATCGCTCAGGTTGGACTTTCTGCCCTGATGGCCCTTTCTTGAAGGGGGTTGGATCACGAGGACATGGGGGTTTTCCCACGATGGGAGTTGTGAGAAGCTCCAAACTGCAAAGATTCCTCTGCAGGACAATTGAGACCTGTTGGTTGGCTCCAGGCCAACGATTCCGAGCAGGGTTCTAAGGATGGATGGCTGGGTAGCCCACCTCGCATTCCAATTGTCTCCATGCAACAAGACAGGTTAGATCTCTTGGATGTGGGGGGCAACCGAGGAGGCTGAGTTGAAATGGACTCTCCTGTGGATGTGTCCTAATATGTTTTTGTGTCTATGGAGACCTTGGAATGAAGCGGTGGCCCTGGGGCCCTGAAGGGTTCTCCTAAACAGAGGCTTTGACACAGCTCCAACGTGCATGTTTCCCATGTGTAGATGAGATTTGTTCTGATGGGTGAGTCAAGAAACAGCCATATGCTGGTATTGAAATCCAGGCCTCTGAGGAGAGATGCCTGGAAACCAAAGCAATGGATCCGATTAGTGCCTAGGGGCCTGTTCGTTCCTTTTTACCTCTGGGGACATCAGTCTACGGGTCTGATTGCAGGTAGGTGCTCAGATGGACTCAGATTGCCCCTGTTTGTCCTGGGAAGCCACAACTCTTGGGATGGCCTCAGGGACTTTGGAGGTTATCCTACTAGTAGGGTTGTGGCCATTGGAATGTGCACATACAATTCCCTTGGAGAGGGCAATTACAGTCCTCAGGTTTGGCTCCAGGGCCCTGAGCCTGTAGGGTGTGTAGGCCAGAGCTGTTTGGACAGTTGTCTGAAAACACAAACTCGGCTTATGTTTTGGGTCATAGGTATGGCAGGACTGATCTACAGACCATGAGGAGAATACTTCGGGATATGAAAAAGGGGCGAGTGTGAGGCTCTTGCTCAAGTTTTTGGCTCTGGATATCGTGTCACTCATGGTCGTGAAATTGCCGGGTGACTTCATGGGAAATGGACGAGTCTTACTCTCTGGGGGTTCGGTCCCGTCCAAAGAGTTTGCGGTCATTCTGGGGATGGAAGAAGTCCGTTTTTTTGTTGTTGTTGTCGATTTGTTTCATTTTGTTTTTCAACCTCAGATGTCCCACCAAATGAGGGATTCCAGAGTAGAGCCCTGGGGTGGGGCGACTGGACAACCAGAAATCTGGTTAAAAAAGGGGGCCTAGGGACATGTCAAGCCCATTATGACATCTAATGGTCCAGCCACTGAGAGGACTTACTAGAGGACAGGACTCACGCTGAGGTCACAATGCGTGTTTATGCTCTCGTCGCACTCAAGAATGGGCGGGGCCTCAGGGTGAATGCTGGTTTCTCCTACACTGAAGGTTGGACAACATGCCAAACACAAGGTTTCTTGCCATGGGTCAGGAAGAGTTCTGATTTCTGCATCACAGTCACCCGTGGGCAGTGATTGGACATAAGGTCTAGGTTCTGAAGCCTGAAAACTGAGGTAGGGAAGAGATGATGACCTAAGGCCATGGCGGGTCTGATGTGCTCAGGGTGCGGTCAGCTGTCTGGGTGTTGGTCAGCAGGTCCGGGCTCAGGTTGTGTCAGACAGTGCATTAGTGCCCAGGTTAGACTATATAATTTGGGTACATTCGAGTGCCGTGTAGGTTTATCTTCATTTAAGCTGCCTGGGCAGCAAATTAGGCAATATATTTTTTCTAGAGGGCAGGCACAGTGCTTCATTGTCGGTCCGGAATTGCCAAACTTGAGGGCTTCGGGGCCAGGAGAGTGAGGACGGAAGTCTGAGAACACAAGCTAGACTTCGGATTCAGGGTGAGGGCACGGCAGGTACCCCCTGCAGATCTGAACCAATATCTCATGCATCTGAAGTCAGGGCGAGGATCCAACGTTGGCTCAGGTTGGAGTTTCTGTGCATGACGGCCCCTTCATGAAGGGAGCGGAATCTCGAGGCCATGGAGGTTTTCCACGTTGGGAGATGTGGGATGCCCCCTTCAAGGATTCCTTCTGCGGGACAATTGAGACCTGTTGGACAGCTCCAGGACATCACATATGGAATGACTCCAGAGCACCGTTCCAGGATGGATGCCTGGGAAGTCTGCCTCGCCTTCCAATTGTCTCCTAGCAACAAGACAGTTTAGATCTAATGGATCTGCGGGAGCAACCGGGGTGGCTGAGTTGAAATGCACTTTCCAGAGGATGGGTCCTAACGTGTGTTTGTGTCCATGAGGGCCTTGGAATGGGGAGGTGGCACCGGGACCCTGAAGTATTCTCCTAAGCTTTGGCATAGCTCCCATGCACAAGTTTCCTTGTGGAGAGGAGATTTGTTCTGATGGGTGCCTCAGGAAATCCCCTCTGCTGGTATTGGAATCCAGGCTTTTGAGGAGACATGCCTGTAAACCAAAGCAATGGATCCGATAATGGCCTCGGGTCCTGTCTGGTTCAATCTTCTTGGTATGAGTGGAGGTAGATGAGTGGAGGTAGATGCTCAGCCGGTATCAACCGCCCTTTTTTGTCCCGGGCGACCTACACTATAGGGATGGCCTCAGGGACTTTGGAGGGTTCTCCTAATTTGTACGAATTTTGACAATGGAAGGGGCAGAATTCCCATGGATTGGGTGGGGGCAGTCCTAATGTGTGGCTCCAGGGGCCCCAGCCTGGAGGGAGTGTGGCCCAGGACTTTGAGGACAGAAGACTGAACACACAAACTAAGCTTAAGTTTGGGGACGTAGGTATGGCACGCCTGATCTACAAACCATGAGAAGAACTCTTCAGGATATGAAGAATGAGCGAGTCTGAGGCGCTTGCTAAGGCTTTTGTCTCTGGATTTTGTTTCAGCGATGGCCGTGGAATGTTGCGGAGGTCTCATGGGCCATGGACGAATCTCCCTCTCTGTGGATTTGGCCCAATCCCAATTGTTTTTCGTCAATCTGTGGGATGGGAGGACTCCTTTCAGGTTTGTTACCTCAGGTGTCCCTCCAAAGGAGGAATTCCAAAGCAGAGCCCTGGGGAAGAGTGAAGGACAACCCGAACTATGGTTAAAAATTGGGGCCTAGGGGCATGGCAAGCCCAATATGCTGTCTCATCATAAAGGCCCTGAGAGGCCTTATCTGAGGACTAGGCTCAGGCTGAGGGTCACAATGTGTGTTTGTGACCAATGTGGCCCGCAAGCATGGGCTGGGCCTAATGGGCCACGCTTGTTTCAACTACACTGAACGTTAGACAACATGCCAACCACAAGGTTTCTTGCCGTGGGGAAAGAGTTCTGATTTCTGCATCATTTTCAACCCTGGGCAGTGGTTGGAGATAAGGTCTAGGTTCTGGAGCCTGAAAACCGCAGTTGGGAAGAGATGACGACCTAAGGCCATGGCGGGACCAATGTGCTCAGTGTGCGGCCAGCTGTCTGGGTGGGACCAGGAGGTCCAGGCTCAGGCGGGTCAGAAGGGGAAATAGTGCCCAGGTCAGCCTATGTGTTTGGGGTACAGCCGAATGGCGTGCAGGTTGATCCTCATTTGGGGTTTCGGGGTAGCCCTGAGGGCAATGTTTTACTTCTGTAGGGCAGGCAGAGTGCGGCATTGTAGTTCTGGATTGCCCAACTGGAGTGCTAGTGGGCCAGTAGTCTGAGGACGCAGTCTGAGAACCCAAGCTAGGCCTAGGTTTCTGGGTGAGGATATGGCAGGCACAATCTACAGACCTCAATAGAGATCTCGTGCATCTGAAGTCAGGGCAAGGATCAGACGATCGCTCAGGTTGGACTTTCTGCCCTGATGGCCCTTTCTTGAAGGGGGTTGGATCACGAGGATATGGGGGTTTTCCCACGATGGGAGTTGTGAGAAGCTCCAAACTGCAAAGATTCTTCTGCAGGACAATTGAGACCTGTTGGTTGGCTCCAGGCCAACGATTCCGAGCAGGGTTCTAAGGATGGATGGCTGGGTAGCCCACCTCGCATTCCAATTGTCTCCAAGCAACAAGACAGGTTAGATCTGCTGGATGTGGGGGGCAACCGAGGAGGCTGTGTTGAAGTGGACTCTCTTGTGGATGTGTCCTAATATGTTTTTGTGTCTATGGAGACCTTGGTATGAAGCGGTGGCCCTGGGGCCCTGAAGGGTTCTCCTAAACAGAGGCTTTGACAGCTCCAACGTGCATGTTTCCCATGTGTAGATGAGATTTGTTCTGATCGGTGAGTCAAGAAACAGCCATATGCTGGTATTGAAATCCAGGCCTCTGAGGAGAGATGCCTGGTAACCAAAGCAATGGATCCGATTAGTGCCTAGGCGCCTGTTCGTTCCTTTTTACCTCTGGGGACATCACTCTACGGGTCTGAGTGCAGGTAGGTGCTCAGATGGGCTCAGATTGCCCCTGTTTGTCCTGGGAAGCCACAACTCTTGGGATGGCCTCAGGGACTTTGGAGGTTATCCTATTAGTAGTGTTGTGGCCATTGGAATGGGCACATACAATTCCCTTGGAGAGGGCAAGTACAGTCCTCAGGTTTGGCTCCAGGGCCCTGAGCCTGTAAGGTGTGTAGGCCAGAGCTGTTTGGACAGTTGTCTGAAAACACAACCTCGGCTTTTGTTTTGGGTCATAGGTATGGCAGGACTGATCTACAGACCTTGAGGAGAACACTTCGGGATATGAAATAAGGGGGAGTGTGAGGCTCTTGCTCAAGTTTTTGTCTCTGGATATCGTGTCACTCATGGTCGTGAAATTGCCGGGTGATTTCATGGGAAATGGACAGTCTTACTCTCTGGGGGTTCGGTCCCGTCCAAAGAGTTTGCGGTCATTCTGGGGATGGAAGAAGTCCGTTTTTTTGTTGTTGTTGTCGATTTGTTTCATTTTGTTTTTCAACCTCAGATGTCCCACCAAATGAGGGATTCCAGAGTAGAGCCCTGGGGTGGGGCGACTGGACAACCAGAAATCTGGTTAAAAATTGGGGCCTAGGGACATGTCAAGCCCATTATGACATCTAATGGTCCAGCCACTGAGAGGACTTTCTAGAGGACAGGACTCACGCTGAGGTCACAATGCGTGTTTATGCTCTCGTCGGACTCAAGAATGGGCGGGGCCTCAGGGTGAATGCTGGTTTCTCCTACACTGAAGGTTGGACAACATGCCAAACACAAGGTTTCTTGCCATGGGTCAGGAAGAGTTCTGATTTCTGCATCACAGTCACCCGTGGGCAGTGATTGGAGATAAGGTCTAGGTTCTGAAGCCTGAAAACTGAGGTAGGGAAGAGATGATGACCTAAGGCCATGGCGGGTCTGATGTGCTCAGGGTGCGGTCAGCTGTCTGGGTGTTGGTTCAGCAGGTCCGGGCTCAGGTTGTGTCAGACAGTGCATTAGTGCCCAGGTTAGACTATATAATTTGGGTACATTCGAGTGCCGTGTAGGTTTATCTTCATTTAAGCTGCCTGGGCAGCAAATAAGGCAATATATTTTTTCTAGAGGGCAGGCAGAGTGCTTCATTGTCGGTCCGGAATTGCCAAACATGAGGGCTTCGGGGCCAGGAGAGTGAGGACGGAAGTCTGAGAACACAAGCTAGACTTCGGATTCAGGGTGAGGGCACGGCAGGTACCCCCTGCAGATCTGAACCAATATCTCATGCATCTGAAGTCAGGGCGAGGATCCGACGTTGGCTCAGGTTGGAGTTTCTGTGCATGACGGCCCCTTCATGAAGGGAGCGGAATCTCGAGGCCATGGAGGTTTTCCACGTTGGGAGATGTGGGATGCCCCCTTCAAGGATTCCTTCTGCGGGACAATTGAGACCTGTTGCACAGCTCCCGGACAACCCATATGGAATGACTCCAGAGCACCGTTCCAGGATGGATGCCTGGGAAGTCCGCCTCGCCTTCCAATTGTCTCCTAGCAACAAGACAGTTTAGATCTAATGGATCTGCGGGAGCAACCGGGGTGGCTGAGTTGAAATGCACTTTCCAGAGGATAGGTCCTAACGTGTGTTTGTGTCCATGAGGGCCTTGGAATGGGGAGGTGGCACCGGGACCCTGAAGTATTCTCCTAAGCTTTGGCATAGCTCCCATGCACAAGTTTCCTTGTGGAGAGGAGATTTGTTCTGATGGGTGCATCAGGAAATCCCCTCTGCTGGTATTGGAATCCAGACTTTTGAGGAGACATGCCTGTAAACCAAAGCAATGGATCCGATAATGGCCTCGGGTCCTGTCTGGTTCAATCTTCTTGGTATGAGTGGAGGTAGATGAGTGGAGGTAGATGCTCAGCCGGTATCACCAGCCCTTTTTTGTCCCGGGCGAACTCCACTATTGGGATGGCCTCAGGGACTTTGGAGGGTTCTCCTAATTTGTACGATTTTTGACAATGGAATGGGCAGAATTCCCATGGATTGGGTGGGGGCAGTCCTAATGTGTGGCTCCAGGGGCCCCAGCCTGGAGGGAGTGTGGCCCAGGACTTTGAGGACAGAAGACTGAAAACACAAACTCAGCTTAAGTTTGGGGACGTAGGTATGGCACGCCCGATGTACAAACCATGAGAAGAACTCTTCAGGATATGAAGAATGAGCGAGTCTGAGGCGCTTGCTCAGGCTTTTGTCTCTGGATTTTGTTTCAGCGATGGCCGTGGAATGTTGCGGAGGTCTCATGGGCCATGGACGAATCTTCCTCTCTGTGGATTTGGCCCGATCCCAATTGTTTTTCGTCAATCTGTGGGATGGGAGGACTCCTTTCAGGATTGTTACCTCAGGTGTCCCACCAAAAGAGGAATTCCAAAGCAGAGCCCTGGGGAAGAGTGAAGGGACAACCCGAACTATGGTTAAAAATTGGGGCCTAGGGGCATGGCAAGCCCAATATCCTGTCTCTTCATATAGGCCCTGAGAGGCCTTACCTGAGGACTGTGCTCAGGCTGAGGGTCACAATGTGTGTTTGTGACCAATGTGGCCCGCAAGCATGGGCTGGGCCACATGGGCCACACTTGTTTCAACTACACTGAACGTTGGACAACATGCCAACCACAAGGTTTCTTGCCATGGGGAAAGAGTTCTGATTTCTGCATCATTTTCAACCCTGGGCAGTGGTTGGAGATAAGGTCTAGGTTCTGGATCCTGAAAACCGCAGTTGGGAAGAGATGACGACCTAAGGCCATGGCGGGTCCGATGTGCTCAGTGTGCGGCCAGCTGTCTGGGTGGGACCAGGAGGTCCAGGCTCAGGCTGGGTCAGAAGGGGAAATAGTGCCCAGGTCAGCCTATATGTTTGGGGTACAGCCGATTGGCATGCAGGTTGATCCTCATTTGGGGTTTCGGGGTAGCCCTGAGGGCAATGTTTTACTTCTGTAGGGCAGGCAGAGTGCGGCATTGTAGTTCTGGATTGCCCAACTGGAGGGCTTGTGGGCCAGTAGTCTGAGGACGGAGTCTGAGAACCCAAGCCAAGCCTAGGTTTCTGGGTGAGGATATGGCAGGCACAATCTACAGACCTCAATAGAGATCTCGTGCATCTGAAGTCAGGGCAAGGATCAGACGATCGCTCAGGTTGGACTTTCTGCCCTGATGGCCCTTTCTTGAAGGGGGTTGGATCACGAGGACATGGGGGTTTTCCCACGATGGGAGTTGTGAGAAGCTCCAAACTGCAAAGATTCTTCTGCAGGACAATTGAGACCTGTTGGTTGGCTCCAGGCCAACGATTCCGAGCAGGGTTCTAAGGATGGATGGCTGGGTAGCCCACCTCGCATTCCAATTGTCTCCAAGCAACAAGACAGGTTAGATCTCTTGGATGTGGGGGGCAACCGAGGAGGCTGAGTTGAAATGGACTCTCCTGTGGATGTGTCCTAATATGTTTTTGTGTCTATGGAGACCTTGGAATGAAGCGGTGGCCCTGGGGCCCTGAAGGGTTCTCCTAAACAGAGGCTTTGACACAGCTCCAACGTGCATGTTTCCCATGTGTAGATGAGATTTGTTCTGATGGGTGAGTGAAGAAACATTCATATGCTGGTATTGAAATCCAGGCCTCTGAGGAGAGATGCCTGGAAACCAAAGCAATGGATCCAATTAGTGCCTAGGGGCCTGTTCGTTCCTTTTTACCTCTGGGGACATCAGTCTACGGGTCTGATTGCAGGTAGGTGCTCAGATGGACTCAGATTGCCCCTGTTTGTCCTGGGAAGCCACAACTCTTGGGATGGCCTCAGGGACTTTGGAGGTTATCCTACTAGTAGGGTTGTGGCCCTTGGAATGTGCACATACAATTCCCTTGGAGAGGGCAAGTACAGTCCTCAGGTTTGGCTCCAGGGCACTGAGCCTGTAGGGTGTGTAGGCCAGAGCTGTTTGGACACTTGTCTGAAAACACAAACTCGGCTTATGTTTTGGGTCATAGGTATGGCAGGACTGATCTACAGACCATGAGGAGAACACTTCGGGATATGAAAAAAGGGCGAGTGTGAGGCTCTTGCTCAAGTTTTTGTCTCTGGATATCGTGTCACTCATGGTCGTGAAATTGCCGGGTGACTTCATGGGTAATGGACGAGTCTTACTCTCTGGGGGTTCGGTCCCGTCCAAAGAGTTTGCGGTCATTCTGGGGATAGAAGAAGTCCGTTTTTTTGTTGTTGTTGTCGATTTGTTTCATTTTGTTTATCAACCTCAGATGTCCCACCAAATGAGGGATTCCAGAGTAGAGCCCTGGGGTGGGGCGACTGGACAACCAGAAATCTGGTTAAAAATTGGGGACTAGGGACATGTCA
The DNA here is from genome assembly GCF_964662115.1 of Mustela nivalis. NCBI lineage: Eukaryota > Metazoa > Chordata > Mammalia > Carnivora > Mustelidae > Mustela > Mustela nivalis. Next base: position 29,715 of record NW_028135827.1, read on the forward strand.
AGCCCATTATGACATCTAATGGTCCAGCCACTGAGAGGACGTACTAGAGGACAGGACTCACGATGAGGTCACAATGCGTGTTTATGCTCTCCTCGCACTCAAGAACGGGCGGGGCCTCAGGGTGAATGCTGGTTTCTCCTACACTGAATGTTGGACAACATGCCAACCACAAGGTTTCTTGCCATGGGTCAGGAAGAGTTCTGATTTCTGCATCACAGTCACCCGTGGGCAGTGATTGGAGATAAGGTCTAGGTTCTGAAGCCTGAAAACTGAGGTAGGGAAGAGATGATGACCTAAGGCCATGGCGGCTCTGATGTGCTCAGGGTGCGGTCAGCTGTCTGGGTGTTGGTCTGCAGGTCCGGGCTCAGGTTGTGTCAGTCAGTGCATTAGTGCCCAGGTTAGACTATATAATTTGGGTACATTCGAGTGCCGTGTAGGTTTATCTTCATTTAAGCTGCCTGGGCAGCAAATTAGGCAATATATTTTTTCTAGAGAGCAGGCACAGTGCTTCATTGTCGGTCCGGAATTGCCAAACTTGAGGGCTTCGGGGCCAGGAGAGTGAGGACGGAAGTCTGAGAACACAAGCTAGACTTCGGATTCAGGGTGAGGGCACGGCAGGTACCCCCTGCAGATCTGAACCAATATCTCATGCATCTGAAGTCAGGGCGAGGATCCGTCGTTGGCTCAGGTTGGAGTTTCTGTGCATGACGGCCCCTTCATGAAGGGAGCGGAATCTCGAGGCCATGGAGGTTTTCCACGTTGGGAGATGTGGGATGCCCCCTTCAAGGATTCCTTCTGCGGGACAATTGAGACCTGTTGGACAGCTCCAGGACATCCCATATGGAATGACTCCAGAGCACCGTTCCAGGATGGATGCCTGGGAAGTCTGCCTCGCCTTCCAATTGTCTCCTAGCAACAAGACAGTTTAGATCTAATGGATCTGCGGGAGCAACCGGGGTGGCTGAGTTGAAATGCACTTTCCAGAGGATGGGTCCTAATGTGTGTTTGTGTCCATGAGGGCCTTCGAATGGGGAGGTGGCACCGGGACCCTGAAGTATTCTCCTAAGCTTTGGCATAGCTCCCATGCACAAGTTTCCTTGTGGAGACGAGATTTGTTCTGATGGGTGCCTCAGGAAATCCCCTCTGCTGGAATTGGAATCCAGGCTTTTGAGGAGACATGCCTGTAAACCAAAGCAATGGATCCGATAATGGCCTCGGGTCCTGTCTGGTTCAATCTTCTTGGTATGAGTGGAGGTAGATGAGTGGAGGTAGATGCTCAGCCGGTATCAACCGCCCTTTTATGTCCCGGGCGACCTACACTATTGGGATGGCCTCAGGGACTTTGGAGGGTTCTCCTAATTTGTACGATTTTGACAATGGAATGGGCAGAATTCCCATGGATTGGGTGGGGGCAGTCCTAATGTGTTGCTCAGGGGCCCCAGCCTGGAGGGAGTGTGGCCCAGGACTTTGAGGACAGAAGACTGAAAACACAAACTCAGCTTAAGTTTGGGGACGTAGGTATGGCACGCCCGATCTACAAACCATGAGAAGAACTCTTCAGGATATGAGGAATGAGCGAGTCTGAGGCGCTTGCTAAGGCTTTTGTCTCTGGATTTTGTTTCAGCGATGGCCGTGGAATGTTGCGGAGGTCTCATGGGCCATGGACGAATCTTCCTCTCTGTGGATTTGGCCCGATCCCAATTGTTTTTCGTCAATCTGTGGGATGGGAGGACTCCTTTCAGGATTGTTACCTCAGGTGTCCCACCAAAAGAGGAATTCCAAAGCAGAGCCCTGGGGAAGAGTGAAGGGACAACCCGAACTATGGTTAAAAATTGGGGCCTAGGGGCATGGCAAGCCCAATATCCTGTCTCTTCATATAGGCCCTGAGAGGCCTTACCTGAGGACTGGGCTAGGCTGAGGGTCACAATGTGTGTTTGTGACCAATGTGGCCCGCAAGCATGGGCTGGGCCACATGGGCCACACTTGTTCAACTACACTGAACGTTGGACAACATGCCAACCACAAGGTTTCTTGCCATGGGGAAAGAGTTCTGATTTCTGCATCATTTTCAACCCTGGGCAGTGGTTGGAGATAAGGTCTAGGTTCTGGAGCCTGAAAACCGCAGTTGGGAAGAGATGACGACCTAAGGCCATGGCGGGTCCGATGTGCTCAGTGTGCGGCCAGCTGTCTGGGTGGGACCAGGAGGTCCAGGCTCAGGCTGGGTCAGAAGGGGAAATAGTGCCCAGGTCAGCCTATATGTTTGGGGTACAGCCGATTGGCATGCAGGTTGATCCTCATTTGGGGTTTCGGGTAGCCCTGAGGGCAACTTTTTACTTCTGTAGGGCAGGCAGAGTGCGGCATTGTAGTTCTGGATTGCCCAACTGGAGGGCTTGTGGGCCAGTAGTCTGAGGACGGAGTCTGAGAACCCAAGCCAAGCCTAGGTTTCTGGGTGAGGATATGGCAGGCACAATCTACAGACCTCAATAGAGATCTCGTGCATCTGAAGTCAGGGCAAGGATCAGACGATCGCTCAGGTTGGACTTTCTGCCCTGATGGCCCGTTCTTGAAGGGGGTTGGATCACGAGGACATGGGGGTTTTCCCACTTTGGGAGTTGTGAGAAGCTCCAAACTGCAAAGATTCTTCTGCAGGACAATTGAGACCTGTTGGTTGGCTCCAGGCCAACGATTCCGAGCAGGGTTCTAAGGATGGATGGCTGGGTAGCCCACCTCGCATTCCAATTGTCTCCAAGCAACAAGACAGGTTAGATCTGCTGGATGTGGGGGGCAACCGAGAAGGCTGAGTTGAAATGGACTCTCCTGTGGATGTGTCCTAATATGTTTTTGTGTCTATGGAGACCTTGGAATGAAGCGGTGGCCCTGGGGCCCTGAAGGGTTCTCCTAAACAGAGGCTTTGACACAGCTCCAACGTGCATGTTTCCCATGTGTAGATGAGATTTGTTCTGATGGGTGAGTCAAGAAACAGCCATATGCTGGTATTGAAATCCAGGCCTCTGAGGAGAGATGCCTGGTAAACAAAGCAATGGATCTGATTGGTGCCTAGGGGCCTGTTCGATCCTTTTTACCTCTGGGGACATCAGTCTACGGGTCTGAGTGCAGGTAGGTGCTCAGATGGTCTCAGATGGCCCCTGTTTGTCCTGGGAAGCCACAACTCTTGGGATGGCCTCAGGTACTTTGGAGGTTATCCTATTAGTAGGGTTGTGGCTATTGGAATGGGCACATACAATTCCCTTGGAGAGGGCAAGTACAGTCCTCAGGTTTGGCTCCAGGGCCCTGAGCCTGTAGGGTGTGTAGGCCAGAGCTGTTTGGACAGTTGTCTGAAAACACAAACTCGGCTTATGTTTCGGGTCATAGGTATGGCAGGACTGATCTACAGACCATGAGGAGAACACTTCTGGATATGAAAAATGGCGAGTGTGAGGCTCTTGCTCAAGTTTTTGTCTCTGGATATCGTGTCACTCATGGTCGTGAAATTGCCGGGTGACTTAATGGGAAATGGACGAGTCTTACTCTCTGGGGGTTCGGTCCCGTCCAAAGAGTTTGCGGTCATTCTGGGGATGGAAGAAGTCCGTTTTTTTGTTGTTGTTGTCGATTTGTTTCATTTTGTTTTTCAACCTCAGATGTCCCACCAAATGAGGGATTCCAGAGTAGAGCCCTGGGGTGGGGCGACTGGACAACCAGAAATCTGGTTAAAAATTGGGGACTAGGGACATGTCAAGCCCATTATGACATCTAATGGTCCAGCCACTGAGAGGACTTACTAGAGGACAGGACTCACGCTGAGGTCACAATGCGTGTTTATGCTCTCGTCGCACTCAAGAATGGGCGGGGCCTCAGGGTGAATGCTGGTTTCTCCTACACTGAAGGTTGGACAACATGCCAACCACAAGGTTTCTTGCCATGGGTCAGGAAGAGTTCTGATTTCTGCATCACAGTCACCCGTGGGCAGTGATTGGAGATAAGGTCTAGGTTCTGAAGCCTGAAAACTGAGGTAGGGAAGAGATGATGACCTAAGGCCATGGCGGGTCTGATGTGCTCAGGGTGCGGTCAGCTGTCTGGGTGTTGGTTCAGCAGGTCCGGGCTCAGGTTGTGTCAGACAGTGCATTAGTGCCCAGGTTAGACTATATAATTTGGGTACATTCGAGTGCCGTGTAGGTTTATCTTCATTTAAGCTGCCTGGGCAGCAAATTAGGCAATATATTTTTTCTAGAGGGCAGGCAGAGTGCTTCATTGTCGGTCCGGAATTGCCAAACTTGAGGGCTTCGGGGCCAGGAGAGTGAGGACGGAAGTCTGAGAACACAAGCTAGACTTCGGATTCAGGGTGAGGGCACGGCAGGTACCCCCTGCAGATCTGAACCAATATCTCATGCATCTGAAGTCAGGGCGAGGATCCGACGTTGGCTCAGGTTGGAGTTTCTGTGCATGACGGCCCCTTCATGAAGGGAGCGGAATCTCGAGGCCATGGAGGTTTTCCACGTTGGGAGATGTGGGATGCCCCCTTCAAGGATTCCTTCTGCGGGACAATTGAGACCTGTTGGACAGCTCCCGGACAACCCATATGGAATGACCCCAGAGCACCGTTCCAGGATGGATGCCTGGGAAGTCCGCCTCGCCTTCCAATTGTCTCCTAGCAACAAGACAGTTTAGATCTAATGGATCTGCGGGAGCAACCGGGGTGGCTGAGTTGAAATGCACTTTCCAGAGGATGGGTCCTAACGTGTGTTTGTGTCCATGAGGGCCTTGGAATGGGGAGGTGGCACCGGGACCCTGAAGTATTCTCCTAAGCTTTGGCATAGCTCCTATGCACAAGTTTCCTTGTGGAGACGAGATTTGTTCTGATGGGTGCCTCAGGAAATCCCCTCTGCTGGTATTGGAATCCAGGCTTTTGAGGAGACATGCCTGTAAACCAAAGCAATGGATCCGATAATGGCCTCGGGTCCTGTCTGGTTCAATCTTCTTGGTATGAGTGGAGATAGATGAGTGGAGGTAGATGCTCAGCCGGTATCAACCGCCCTTTTTTGTCCCGGGCGACCTACACTATTGGGATGGCCTCAGGGACTTTGGAGGGTTCTCCTAATTTGTACGATTTTTGACAATGGAATGGGCAGAATTCCCATGGATTGGGTGGGGGCAGTCCTAATGTGTGGCTCCAGGGGCCCCAGCCTGGAGGGAGTGTGGCCCAGGACTTTGAGGACAGAAGACTGAAAACACAAACTCAGCTTAAGTTTGGGGACGTAGGTATGGCACGCCCGATCTACAAACCATGAGAAGAACTCTTCAGGATATGAAGAATGAGCGAGTCTGAGGCGCTTGCTCAGGCTTTTGTCTCTGGATTTTGTTTCAGCGATGGCCGTGGAATGTTGGGGAGGTCTCATGGGCCATGGACGAATCTTCCTCTCTGTGGATTTGGCACGATCCCAATTGTTTTTCGTCAATCTGTGGGATGGGTGGACTCCTTTCAGGTTTGTTACCTCAGGTGTCCCACCAAAAGAGGAATTCCAAAGCAGAGCCCTGGGGAAGAGTGAAGGGACAACCCGAACTATGGTTAAAAATTGGGGCCTAGGGGCATGGCAAGCCCAATATCCTGTCTCTTCATATAGGCCCTGAGAGGCCTTACCTGAGGACTGTGCTCAGGCTGAGGGTCACAATGTGTGTTTGTGACCAATGTGGCCCGCAAGCATGGGCTGGGCCACATGGGCCACACTTGTTTCAACTACACTGAACGTTGGACAACATGCCAACCACAAGGTTTCTTGCCGTGGGGAAAGAGTTCTGATTTCTGCATCATTTTCAACCCTGGGCAGTGGTTGGAGATAAGGTCTAGGTTCTGGAGCCTGAAAACCGCAGTTGGGAAGAGATGACGACCTAAGGCCATGGCGGGTCCGATGTGCTCAGTGTGCGGCCAGCTGTCTGGGTGGGACCAGGAGGTCCATGCTCAGGCTGGGTCAGAAGGGGAAATAGTGCCCAGGTCAGCCTATATGTTTGGGGTACAGCCGATTGGCATGCAGGTTGATCCTCATTTGGGGTTTCGGGGTAGCCCTGAGGGCAATGTTTTACTTCTGTAGGGCAGGCAGAGTGCGGCATTGTAGTTCTGGATTGCCCAACTGGAGGGCTTGTGGGCCAGTAGTCTGAGGACGGAGTCTGAGAACCCAAGCCAAGCCTAGGTTTCTGGGTGAGGATATGGCAGGCACAATCTACAGACCTCAATAGAGATCTCGTGCATCTGAAGTCAGGGCAAGGATCAGACGATCGCTCAGGTTGGACTTTCTGCCCTGATGGCCCTTTCTTGAAGGGGGTTGGATCACGAGGACACGGGGGTTTTCCCACGATGGGAGTTGTGAGAAGCTCCAAACTGCAAAGATTCTTCTGCAGGACAATTGAGACCTGTTGGTTGGCTCCAGGCCAACGATTCCGAGCAGGGTTCTAAGGATGGATGGCTGGGTAGCCCACCTCGCATTCCAATTGTCTCCAAGCAACAAGACAGGTTAGATCTGCTGGATGTGGGGGGCAACCGAGGAGGCTGAGTTGAAATGGACTCTCCTGTGGATGTGTCCTAATATGTTTTTGTGTCTATGGAGACCTTGGAATGAAGCGGTGGCCCTGGGGCCCTGAAGGGTTCTCCTAAACAGAGGCTTTGACACAGCTCCAACGTGCATGTTTCCCATGTGTAGATGAGATTTGTTCTGATGGGTGAGTCAAGAAACAGCCATATGCTGGTATTGAAATCCAGGCCTCTGAGGAGAGATGCCTGGAAACCAAAGCAATGGATCCGATTAGTGCCTAGGGGACTGTTCGTTCCTTTTTACCTCTGGGGACATCAGTCTACGGGTCTGATTGCAGGTAGGTGCTCAGATGGACTCAGATGGCCCCTGTTTGTCCTGGGAAGCCACAACTCTTGGGATGGCCTCAGGGACTTTGGAGGTTATCCTAGTAGTAGGGTTGTGGCCATTGGAATGGGCACATACAATTCCCTTGGAGAGGGCAAGTACAGTCCTCAGGTTTGGCTCCAGGGCCCTGAGCCTGTAGGGTGTGTAGGCCAGAGCTGTTTGGACAGTTGTCTGAAAACACAAACTCGGCTTATGTTTCGGGTCATAGGTATGGCAGGACTGATCTACAGACCATGAGGAGAACACTTCTGGATATGAAAAATGGCGAGTGTGAGGCTCTTGCTCAAGTTTTTGTCTCTGGATATCGTGTCACTCATGGTCGTGAAATTGCCGGGTGACTTCATGGGAAATGGACGAGTCTTACTCTCTGGGGGTTCGGTCCCGTCCAAAGAGTTTGCGGTCATTCTGGGGATGGAAGAAGTCCGTTTTTTTGTTGTTGTTGTCGATTTGTTTCATTTTGTTTTTCAACCTCAGATGTCCCACCAAATGAGGGATTCCAGAGTAGAGCCCTGGGGTGGGGCGACTGGACAACCAGAAATCTGGTTAAAAATTGGGGACTAGGGACATGTCAAGCCCATTATGACATCTAATGGTCCAGCCACTGAGAGGACTTACTAGAGGACAGGACTCACGCTGAGGTCACAATGCGTGTTTATGCTCTCGTCGCACTCAAGAATGGGCGGGGCCTCAGGGTGAATGCTGGTTTCTCCTACACTGAAGGTTGGACAACATGCCAACCACAAGGTTTCTTGCCATGGGTCAGGAAGAGTTCTGATTTCTGCATCACAGTCACCCGTGGGCAGTGATTGGAGATAAGGTCTAGGTTCTGAAGCCTGAAAACTGAGGTAGGGAAGAGATGATGACCTAAGGCCATGGCGGGTCTGATGTGCTCAGGGTGCGGTCAGCTGTCTGGGTGTTGGTTCAGCAGGTCCGGGCTCAGGTTGTGTCAGACAGTGCATTAGTGCCCAGGTTAGACTATATAATTTGGGTACATTCGAGTGCCGTGTAGGTTTATCTTCATTTAAGCTGCCTGGGCAGCAAATTAGGCAATATATTTTTTCTAGAGGGCAGGCAGAGTGCTTCATTGTCGGTCCGGAATTGCCAAACTTGAGGGCTTCGGGGCCAGGAGAGTGAGGACGGAAGTCTGAGAACACAAGCTAGACTTCGGATTCAGGGTGAGGGCACGGCAGGTACCCCCTGCAGATCTGAACCAATATCTCATGCATCTGAAGTCAGGGCGAGGATCCGACGTTGGCTCAGGTTGGAGTTTCTGTGCATGACGGCCCCTTCATGAAGGGAGCGGAATCTCGAGGCCATGGAGGTTTTCCACGTTGGGAGATGTGGGATGCCCCCTTCAAGGATTCCTTCTGCGGGACAATTGAGACCTGTTGGACAGCTCCCGGACAACCCATATGGAATGACCCCAGAGCACCGTTCCAGGATGGATGCCTGGGAAGTCCGCCTCGCCTTCCAATTGTCTCCTAGCAACAAGACAGTTTAGATCTAATGGATCTGCGGGAGCAACCGGGGTGGCTGAGTTGAAATGCACTTTCCAGAGGATGGGTCCTAACGTGTGTTTGTGTCCATGAGGGCCTTGGAATGGGGAGGTGGCACCGGGACCCTGAAGTATTCTCCTAAGCTTTGGCATAGCTCCTATGCACAAGTTTCCTTGTGGAGACGAGATTTGTTCTGATGGGTGCCTCAGGAAATCCCCTCTGCTGGTATTGGAATCCAGGCTTTTGAGGAGACATGCCTGTAAACCAAAGCAATGGATCCGATAATGGCCTCGGGTCCTGTCTGGTTCAATCTTCTTGGTATGAGTGGAGATAGATGAGTGGAGGTAGATGCTCAGCCGGTATCAACCGCCCTTTTTTGTCCCGGGCGACCTACACTATTGGGATGGCCTCAGGGACTTTGGAGGGTTCTCCTAATTTGTACGATTTTTGACAATGGAATGGGCAGAATTCCCATGGATTGGGTGGGGGCAGTCCTAATGTGTGGCTCCAGGGGCCCCAGCCTGGAGGGAGTGTGGCCCAGGACTTTGAGGACAGAAGACTGAAAACACAAACTCAGCTTAAGTTTGGGGACGTAGGTATGGCACGCCCGATCTACAAACCATGAGAAGAACTCTTCAGGATATGAAGAATGAGCGAGTCTGAGGCGCTTGCTCAGGCTTTTGTCTCTGGATTTTGTTTCAGCGATGGCCGTGGAATGTTGGGGAGGTCTCATGGGCCATGGACGAATCTTCCTCTCTGTGGATTTGGCACGATCCCAATTGTTTTTCGTCAATCTGTGGGATGGGTGGACTCCTTTCAGGTTTGTTACCTCAGGTGTCCCACCAAAAGAGGAATTCCAAAGCAGAGCCCTGGGGAAGAGTGAAGGGACAACCCGAACTATGGTTAAAAATTGGGGCCTAGGGGCATGGCAAGCCCAATATCCTGTCTCTTCATATAGGCCCTGAGAGGCCTTACCTGAGGACTGTGCTCAGGCTGAGGGTCACAATGTGTGTTTGTGACCAATGTGGCCCGCAAGCATGGGCTGGGCCACATGGGCCACACTTGTTTCAACTACACTGAACGTTGGACAACATGCCAACCACAAGGTTTCTTGCCGTGGGGAAAGAGTTCTGATTTCTGCATCATTTTCAACCCTGGGCAGTGGTTGGAGATAAGGTCTAGGTTCTGGAGCCTGAAAACCGCAGTTGGGAAGAGATGACGACCTAAGGCCATGGCGGGTCCGATGTGCTCAGTGTGCGGCCAGCTGTCTGGGTGGGACCAGGAGGTCCATGCTCAGGCTGGGTCAGAAGGGGAAATAGTGCCCAGGTCAGCCTATATGTTTGGGGTACAGCCGATTGGCATGCAGGTTGATCCTCATTTGGGGTTTCGGGGTAGCCCTGAGGGCAATGTTTTACTTCTGTAGGGCAGGCAGAGTGCGGCATTGTAGTTCTGGATTGCCCAACTGGAGGGCTTGTGGGCCAGTAGTCTGAGGACGGAGTCTGAGAACCCAAGCCAAGCCTAGGTTTCTGGGTGAGGATATGGCAGGCACAATCTACAGACCTCAATAGAGATCTCGTGCATCTGAAGTCAGGGCAAGGATCAGACGATCGCTCAGGTTGGACTTTCTGCCCTGATGGCCCTTTCTTGAAGGGGGTTGGATCACGAGGACACGGGGGTTTTCCCACGATGGGAGTTGTGAGAAGCTCCAAACTGCAAAGATTCTTCTGCAGGACAATTGAGACCTGTTGGTTGGCTCCAGGCCAACGATTCCGAGCAGGGTTCTAAGGATGGATGGCTGGGTAGCCCACCTCGCATTCCAATTGTCTCCAAGCAACAAGACAGGTTAGATCTGCTGGATGTGGGGGGCAACCGAGGAGGCTGAGTTGAAATGGACTCTCCTGTGGATGTGTCCTAATATGTTTTTGTGTCTATGGAGACCTTGGAATGAAGCGGTGGCCCTGGGGCCCTGAAGGGTTCTCCTAAACAGAGGCTTTGACACAGCTCCAACGTGCATGTTTCCCATGTGTAGATGAGATTTGTTCTGATGGGTGAGTCAAGAAACAGCCATATGCTGGTATTGAAATCCAGGCCTCTGAGGAGAGATGCCTGGAAACCAAAGCAATGGATCCGATTAGTGCCTAGGGGCCTGTTCGTTCCTTTTTACCTCTGGGGACATCAGTCTACGGGTCTGATTGCAGGTAGGTGCTCAGATGGACTCAGATTGCCCCTGTTTGTCCTGGGAAGCCACAACTCTTGGGATGGCCTCAGGGACTTTGGAGGTTATCCTAGTAGTAGGGTTGTGGCCATTGGAATGGGCACATACAATTCCCTTGGAGAGGGCAAGTACAGTCCTCAGGTTTGGCTCCAGGGCCCTGAGCCTGTAGGGTGTGTAGGCCAGAGCTGTTTGGACAGTTGTCTGAAAACACAAACTCGGCTTATGTTTCGGGTCATAGGTATGGCAGGACTGATCTACAGACCATGAGGAGAACACTTCTGGATATGAAAAATGGCGAGTGTGAGGCTCTTGCTCAAGTTTTTGTCTCTGGATATCGTGTCACTCATGGTCGTGAAATTGCCGGGTGACTTCATGGGAAATGGACGAGTCTTACTCTCTGGGGGTTCGGTCCCGTCCAAAGAGTTTGCGGTCATTCTGGGGATGGAAGAAGTCCGTTTTTTTGTTGTTGTTGTCGATTTGTTTCATTTTGTTTTTCAACCTCAGATGTCCCACCAAATGAGGGATTCCAGAGTAGAGCCCTGGGGTGGGGCGACTGGACAACCAGAAATCTGGTTAAAAATTGGGGACTAGGGACATGTCAAGCCCATTATGACATCTAATGGTCCAGCCACTGAGAGGACTTACTAGAGGACAGGACTCACGCTGAGGTCACAATGCGTGTTTATGCTCTCGTCGCACTCAAGAATGGGCGGGGCCTCAGGGTGAATGCTGGTTTCTCCTACACTGAAGGTTGGACAACATGCCAACCACAAGGTTTCTTGCCATGGGTCAGGAAGAGTTCTGATTTCTGCATCACAGTCACCCGTGGGCAGTGATTGGAGATAAGGTCTAGGTTCTGAAGCCTGAAAACTGAGGTAGGGAAGAGATGATGACCTAAGGCCATGGCGGGTCTGATGTGCTCAGGGTGCGGTCAGCTGTCTGGGTGTTGGTTCAGCAGGTCCGGGCTCAGGTTGTGTCAGACAGTGCATTAGTGCCCAGGTTAGACTATATAATTTGGGTACATTCGAGTGCCGTGTAGGTTTATCTTCATTTAAGCTGCCTGGGCAGCAAATTAGGCAATATATTTTTTCTAGAGGGCAGGCAGAGTGCTTCATTGTCGGTCCGGAATTGCCAAACTTGAGGGCTTCGGGGCCAGGAGAGTGAGGACGGAAGTCTGAGAACACAAGCTAGACTTCGGATTCAGGGTGAGGGCACGGCAGGTACCCCCTGCAGATCTGAACCAATATCTCATGCATCTGAAGTCAGGGCGAGGATCCGACGTTGGCTCAGGTTGGAGTTTCTGTGCATGACGGCCCCTTCATGAAGGGAGCGGAATCTCGAGGCCATGGAGGTTTTCCACGTTGGGAGATGTGGGATGCCCCCTTCAAGGATTCCTTCTGCGGGACAATTGAGACCTGTTGGACAGCTCCCGGACAACCCATATGGAATGACCCCAGAGCACCGTTCCAGGATGGATGCCTGGGAAGTCCGCCTCGCCTTCCAATTGTCTCCTAGCAACAAGACAGTTTAGATCTAATGGATCTGCGGGAGCAACCGGGGTGGCTGAGTTGAAATGCACTTTCCAGAGGATGGGTCCTAACGTGTGTTTGTGTCCATGAGGGCCTTGGAATGGGGAGGTGGCACCGGGACCCTGAAGTATTCTCCTAAGCTTTGGCATAGCTCCCATGCAAAAGTTTCCTTGTGGAGACGATATTTGTTCTGATGGGTGCCTCAGGAAATCCCCTCTGCTGGTATTGGAATCCAGGCTTTTGAGGAGACATGCCTGTAAACCAAAGCAATGGATCCGATAATGGCCTCGGGTCCTGTCTGGTTCAATCTTCTTGGTATGAGTGGAGGTAGATGAGTGGAGGTAGATGCTCAGCCGGTATCAACCGCCCTTTTTTGTCCCAGGCGACCTACACTATTGGGATGGCCTCAGGGACTTTGGAGGGTTCTCCTAATTTGTACGATTTTTGACAATGGAATGGGCAGAATTCCCATGGATTGGGTGGGGGCAGTCCTAATGTGTGGCTCCAGGGGCCCCAGCCTGGAGGGAGAGTGGCCCAGGACTTTGAGGACAGAAGACTGAAAACACAAACTCAGCTTAAGTTTGGGGACGTAGGTATGGCACGCCCGATCTACAAACCATGAGAAGAACTCTTCAGGATATGAGGAATGAGCGAGTCTGAGGCGCTTGCTAAGGCTTTTGTCTCTGGATTTTGTTTCAGCGATGGCCGTGGAATGTTGCGGAGGTCTCATGGGCCATGGACGAATCTTCCTCTCTGTGGATTTGGCCCGATCCCAATTGTTTTTCGTCAATCTGTGGGATGGGAGGACTCCTTTCAGGATTGTTACCTCAGGTGTCCCACCAAAAGAGGAATTCCAAAGCAGAGCCCTGGGGAAGAGTGAAGGGACAACCCGAAGTATGGTTAAAAATTGGGGCCTAGGGGCATGGCAAGCCCAATATCCTGTCTCTTCATATAGGCCCTGAGAGGCCTTACCTGAGGACTGTGCTCAGGCTGAGGGTCACAATGTGTGTTTGTGACCAATGTGGCCCGCAAGCATGGGCTGGGCCACATGGGCCACACTTGTTTCAACTACACTGAACGTTGGACAACATGCCAACCACAAGGTTTCTTGCCATGGGGAAAGAGTTCTGATTTCTGCATCATTTTCAACCCTGGGCAGTGGTTGGAGATAAGGTCTAGGTTCTGGAGCCTGAAAACCGCAGTTGGGAAGAGATGACGACCTAAGGCCATGGCGGGTCCGATGTGCTCAGTGTGCGGCCAGCTGTCTGGGTGGGACCAGGAGGTCCAGGCTCAGGCTGGGTCAGAAGGGGAAATAGTGCCCAGGTCAGCTTATATGTTTGGGGTACAGCCGATTGGCATGCAGGTTGATCCTCATTTGGGGTTTCGGGGTAGCCCTGAGGGCAATGTTTTACTTCTGTAGGGCAGGCAGAGTGCGGCATTGTAGTTCTGGATTGCCCAACTGGAGGGCTTGTGGGCCAGTAGTCTGAGGACGGAGTCTGAGAACCCAAGCCAAGCCTAGGTTTCTGGGTGAGGATATGGCAGGCACAATCTACAGACCTCAATAGAGATCTCGTGCATCTGAAGTCAGGGCAAGGATCAGACGATCGCTCAGGTTGGACTTTCTGCCCTGATGGCCCTTTCTTGAAGGGGGTTGGATCACGAGGACATGGGGATTTTCCCACGATGGGAGTTGTGAGAAGCTCCAAACTGCAAAGATTCTTCTGCAGGACAATTGAGACCTGTTGGTTGGCTCCAGGCCAACGATTCCGAGCAGGGTTCTAAGGATGGATGGCTGGGTAGCCCACCTCGCATTCCAATTGTCTCCAAGCAACAAGACAGGTTAGATCTGCTGGATGTGGGGGGCAACCGAGGAGGCTGAGTTGAAATGGACTCTCCTGTGGATGTGTCCTAATATGTTTTTGTGTCTATGGAGACCTTGGAATGAAGCGGTGGCCCTGGGGCCCTGAAGGGTTCTCCTAAACAGAGGCTTTGACACAGCTCCAACGTGCATGTTTCCCATGTGTAGATGAGATTTGTTCTGATGGGTGAGTGAAGAAACATTCATATGCTGGTATTGAAATCCAGGCCTCTGAGGAGAGATGCCTGGAAACCAAAGCAATGGATCCAATTAGTGCCTAGGGGCCTGTTCGTTCCTTTTTACCTCTGGGGACATCAGTCTACGGGTCTGATTGCAGGTAGGTGCTCAGATAGACTCAGATTGCCCCTGTTTGTCCTGGGAAGCCACAACTCTTGGGATGGCCTCATGGACTTTGGAGGTTATCCTACTAGTAGGGTTGTGGCCATTGGAATGTGCACATACAATTCCCTTGGAGAGGGCAAGTACAGTCCTCAGGTTTGGCTCCAGGGCACTGAGCCTGTAGGGTGTGTAGGCCAGAGCTGTTTGGACACTTGTCTGAAAACACAAACTCGGCTTATGTTTTGGGTCATAGGTATGGCAGGACTGATCTACAGACCATGAGGAGAACACTTCGGGATATGAAAAAAGGGCGAGTGTGAGGCTCTTGCTCAAGTTTTTGTCTCTGGATATCGTGTCACTCATGGTCGTGAAATTGCCGGGTGACTTCATGGGTAATGGACGAGTCTTACTCTCTGGGGGTTCGGTCCCGTCCAAAGAGTTTGCGGTCATTCTGGGGATAGAAGAAGTCCGTTTTTTTGTTGTTGTTGTCGATTTGTTTCATTTTGTTTATCAACCTCAGATGTCCCACCAAATGAGGGATTCCAGAGTAGAGCCCTGGGGTGGGGCGACTGGACAACCAGAAATCTGGTTAAAAATTGGGGACTAGGGACATGTCAAGCCCATTATGACATCTAATGGTCCAGCCACTGAGAGGACTTACTAGAGGACAGGACTCACGATGAGGTCACAATGCGTGTTTATGCTCTCCTCGCACTCAAGAACGGGCGGGGCCTCAGGGTGAATGCTGGTTTCTCCTACACTGAATGTTGGACAACATGCCAACCATAAGGTTTCTTGCCATGGGTCAGGAAGAGTTCTGATTTCTGCATCACAGTCACCCGTGGGCAGTGATTGGAGATAAGGTCTAGGTTCTGAAGCCTGAAAACTGAGGTAGGGAAGAGATGATGACCTAAGGCCATGGCGGGTCTGATGTGCTCAGGGTGCGGTCAGCTGTCTGGGTGTTGGTCTGCAGGTCCGGGCTCAGGTTGTGTCAGACAGTGCATTAGTGCCCAGGTTAGACTATATAATTTGGGTACATTCGAGTGCCGTGTAGGTTTATCTTCATTTAAGCTGCCTGGGCAGCAAATTAGGCAATATATTTTTTCTAGAGGGCAGGCAGAGTGCTTCATTGTCGGTCCGGAATTGCCAAACTTGAGGGCTTCGGGGCCAGGAGAGTGAGGACGGAAGTCTGAGAACACAAGCTAGACTTCGGATTCAGGGTGAGGGCACGGCAGGTACCCCCTGCAGATCTGAACCAATATCTCATGCATCTGAAGTCAGGGCGAGGATCCGACGTTGGCTCAGGTTGGAGTTTCTGTGCATGACGGCCCCTTCATGAAGGGAGCGGAATCTCGAGGCCATGGAGGTTTTCCACGTTGGGAGATGTGGGATGCCCCCTTCAAGGATTCCTTCTGCGGGACAATTGAGACCTGTTGGACAGCTCCAGGACATCCCATATGGAATGACTCCAGAGCACCGTTCCAGGATGGATGCCTGGGAAGTCTGCCTCGCCTTCCAATTGTCTCCTAGCAACAAGACAGTTTAGATCTAATGGATCTGCGGGAGCAAACGGGGTGGCTGAGTTGAAATGCACTTTCCAGAGGATGGGTCCTAATGTGTGTTTGTGTCCATGAGGGCCTTCGAATGGGGAGGTGGCACCGGGACCCTGAAGTATTCTCCTAAGCTTTGGCATAGCTCCCATGCACAAGTTTCCTTGTGGAGACGAGATTTGTTCTGATGGGTGCCTCAGGAAATCCGCTCTGCTGGTATTGGAATCCAGGCTTTTGAGGAGACATGCCTGTAAACCAAAGCAATGGATCCGATAATGGCCTCGGGTCCTGTCTGGTTCAATCTTCTTGGTATGAGTGGAGGTAGATGAGTGGAGGTAGATGCTCAGCCGGTATCAACCGCCCTTTTTTGTCCCGGGCGACCTACACTATTGGGATGGCCTCAGGGACTTTGGAGGGTTCTCCTAATTTGTACGATTTTGACAATGGAATGGGCAGAATTCCCATGGATTGGGTGGGGGCAGTCCTAATGTGTTGCTCAGGGGCCCCAGCCTGGAGGGAGTGTGGCCCAGGACTTTGAGGACAGAAGACTGAAAACACAAACTCAGCTTAAGTTTGGGGACGTAGGTATGGCATGCCCGATCTACAAACCATGAGAAGATCTCTTCAGGATATGAGGAATGAGCGAGTCTGAGGCGCTTGCTAAGGCTTTTGTCTCTGGATTTTGTTTCAGCGATGGCCGTGGAATGTTGCGGAGGTCTCATGGGCCATGGACGAATCTTCCTCTCTGTGGATTTGGCCCGATACCAATTGTTTTTCGTCAATCTGTGGGATGGGAGGACTCCTTTCAGGATTGTTACCTCAGGTGTCCCACCAAAAGAGGAATTCCAAAGCAGAGCCCTGGGGAAGAGTGAAGGGACAACCCGAACTATGGTTAAAAATTGGGGCCTAGGGGCATGGCAAGCCCAATATCCTGTCTCTTCATATAGGCCCTGAGAGGCCTTACCTGAGGACTGGGCTAGGCTGAGGGTCACAATGTGTGTTTGTGACCAATGTGGCCCGCAAGCATGGGCTGGGCCACATGGGCCACACTTGTTCAACTACACTGAACGTTGGACAACATGCCAACCACATGGTTTCTTGCCATGGGGAAAGAGTTCTGATTTCTGCATCATTTTCAACCCTGGGCAGTGGTTGGAGATAAGGTCTAGGTTCTGGAGCCTGAAAACCGCAGTTGGGAAGAGATGACGACCTAAGGCCATGGCGGGTCCGATGTGCTCAGTGTGCGGCCAGCTGTCTGGGTGGGACCAGGAGGTCCAGGCTCAGGCTGGGTCAGAAGGGGAAATAGTGCCCAGGTCAGCCTATATGTTTGGGGTACAGCCGATTGGCATGCAGGTTGATCCTCATTTGGGGTTTCGGGGTAGCCCTGAGGGCAACGTTTTACTTCTGTAGGGCAGGCAGAGTGCGGCATTATAGTTCTGGATTGCCCAACTGGAGGGCTTGTGGGCCAGTAGTCTGAGGACGGAGTCTGAGAACCCAAGCCAAGCCTAGGTTTCTGGGTGAGGATATGGCAGGCACAATCTACAGACCTCAATAGAGATCTCGTGCATCTGAAGTCAGGGCAAGGATCAGACGATCGCTCAGGTTGGACTTTCTGCCCTGATGGCCCGTTCTTGAAGGGGGTTGGATCACGAGGACATGGGGGTTTTCCCACTTTGGGAGTTGTGAGAAGCTCCAAACTGCAAAGATTCTTCTGCAGGACAATTGAGACCTGTTGGTTGGCTCCAGGCCAACGATTCCGAGCAGGGTTCTAAGGATGGATGGCTGGGTAGCCCACCTCGCATTCCAATTGTCTCCAAGCAACAAGACAGGTTAGATCTGCTGGATGTGTGGGGCAACCGAGGAGGCTGAGTTGAAATGGACTCTCCTGTGGATGTGTCCTAATATGTTTTTGTGTCTATGGAGACCTTGGAATGAAGCGGTGGCCCTGGGGCCCTGAAGGGTTCTCCTAAACAGAGGCTTTGACACAGCTCCAACGTGCATGTTTCCCATGTGTAGATGAGATTTGTTCTGATGGGTGAGTCAAGAAACAGCCATATGCTGGTATTGAAATCCAGGCCTCTGAGGAGAGATGCCTGGAAACCAAAGCAATGGATCCGATTAGTGCCTAGGGGCCTGTTCGTTCCTTTTTACCTCTGGGGACATCAGTCTACGGGTCTGATTGCAGGTAGGTGCTCAGATGGGCTCAGTTTGTACCTGTTTGTCCTGGGAAGCCACAATTCTTGGGATGGCCTCAGGGACTTTGGAGGTTATCCTAGTAGTAGGGTTGTGGCCATTGGAATGGGCACATACAATTCCCTTGGAGAGGGCAAGTACAGTCCTCAGGTTTGGCTCCAGGGCCCTGAACCTGTAGGGTGTGTAGGCCAGAGCTGTTTGGACAGTTGTCTGAAAACACAAACTCGGCTTATGTTTTGGGTCATGGGTATGGCAGGACTGATCTACAGACCATGAGGAGAACACTTCGGGATATGAAAAAAGGGCGAGTGTGAGGCTCTTGCTCAAGTTTTTGTCTCTGGATATCGTGTCACTCATGGTCGTGAAATTGCCGGGTGACTTCATGGGAAATGGACGAGTCTTACTCTCTGGGGGTTCGGTCCCGTCCAAAGAGTTTGCGGTCATTCTGGGGATGGAAGAAGTCCGTTTTTTTGTTGTTGTTGTCGATTTGTTTCATTTTGTTTTTCAACCTCAGATGTCCCACCAAATGAGGGATTCCAGAGTAGAGCCCTGGGGTGGGGCGACTGGACAACCAGAAATCTGGTTAAAAATTGGGGACTAGGGACATGTCAAGCCCATTATGACATCTAATGGTCCAGCCACTGAGAGGACTTACTAGAGGACTGGACTCACGCTGAGGTCACAATGCGTGTTTATGCTCTCATCGCACTCAAGAATGGGCGGGGCCTCAGGGTGAATGCTGGTTTCTCCTACACTGATGGTTGGACAACATGCCAAACACAAGGTTTCTTGCCATGGGTCAGGAAGAGTTCTGATTTCTGCATCACAGTCACCCGTGGGCAGTGATTGGAGATAAGGTCTAGGTTCTGAAGCCTGAAAACTGAGGTAGGGAAGAGATGATGACCTAAGGCCATGGCGGGTCTGATGTGCTCAGGGTGCGGTCAGCTGTCTGGGTGTTGGTCAGCAGGTCCGGGCTCAGGTTGTGTCAGACAGTGCATTAGTGCCCAGGTTAGACTATATCATTTGGGTACATTCGAGTGCCGTGTAGGTTTATCTTCATTTAAGCTGCCTGGGCAGCAAATTAGGCAATATATTTTTTCTAGAGGGCAGGCACAGTGCTTCATTGTCGGTCCGGAATTGCCAAACTTGAGGGCTTCGGGGCCAGGAGAGTGAGGACGGAAGTCTGAGAACACAAGCTAGACTTCGGATTCAGGGTGAGGGCACGGCAGGTACCCCCTGCAGATCTGAAGCAATATCTCATGCATCTGAAGTCAGGGCGAGGATCCGACGTTGGCTCAGGTTGGAGTTTCTGTGCATGACGGCCCCTTCATGAAGGGAGCGGAATCTCGAGGCCATGGAGGTTTTCCACGTTGGGAGATGTGGGATGCCCCCTTCAAGGATTCCTTCTGCGGGACAATTGAGACCTGTTGGACAGCTCCAGGACATCCCATATGGAATGACTCCAGAGCACCGTTCCAGGATGGATGCCTGGGAAGTCTGCCTCGCCTTCCAATTGTCTCCTAGCAACAAGACAGTTTAGATCTAATGGATCTGCGGGAGCAACCGGGGTGGCTGAGTTGAAATGCACTTTCCAGAGGATGGGTCCTAACGTGTATTTGTGTCCATGAGGACCTTGGAATGGGGAGGTTGCACTGGGACCCTGAAGTATTCTCCTAAGCTTTGGCATAGCTCCCATGCAAAAGTTTCCTTGTGGAGACGAGATTTGTTCTGATGGGTGCCTCAGGAAATCCCCTCTGCTGGTATTGGAATCCAGGCTTTTGAGGAGACATGCCTGTAAACCAAAGCAATGGATCCGATAATGGCCTCGGGTCCTGTCTGGTTCAATCTTCTTGGTATGAGTGGAGGTAGATGCTCAGCCGGTATCACCAGCCCTTTTTTGTCCCGGGCGAACTACACTATTGGGATGGCCTCAGGGACTTTGGAGGGTTCTCCTAATTTGTACGATTTTTGACAATGGAATGGGCAGAATTCCCATGGATTGGGTGGGGGCAGTCCTAATGTGTGGCTCCAGGGGCCCCAGCCTTGAAGGAGTGTGGCCCAGGACTTTGAGGACAGAAGACTGAACACACAAACTAAGCTTAAGTTTGGGGACGTAGGTATGGCACGCCCGATCTACAAACCAGGAGAAGAATTCTTCAGGATATGAAGAATGAGCGAGACTGAGGCGCTTGCTCAGGCTTTTTTCTCTGGATTTTGTTTCAGCGATGGCCGTGGAATGTTGGGGAGGTCTCATGGGCCATGGACGAATCTTCCTCTCTGTGGATTTGGCCCGATCCCAATTGTTTTTCGTCAATCTGTGGGATGGGAGGACTCCTTTCAGGTTTGTTACCTCAGGTGTCCCACCAAAAGAGGAATTCCAAAGCAGAGCCCTGGGGAAGAGTGAAGGGACAACCCGAACTATGGATAAAAATTGGGGCCTAGGGGATATGGTAAGCCCAATATGCTGTCAATTCATATAGGCCCTGAGAGGCCTTACCTGAGGACTGGGCTCAGGCTGAGGGTCACAATGTGTGTTTGTGACCAATGTGGCCCGCAAGCATGGGCTGGGCCTCATGGGCCACGCTTGTTTCAACTACACTGAATGTTGGACAACATGCCAACCACAAGGTTTCTTGCCATGGGGAAAGATTTCTGATTTCTGCATCATTTTCAACCCTGGGCAGTGGTTGGAGATAAGGTCTAGGTTCTGGAGCCTGAAAACCGCAGTTGGGAAGAGATGACGACCTAAGGCCATGGCGGGTCCAATGTGCTCAGTGTGCGGCCAGCTGTCTGGGTGGGACCAGGAGGTCCATGCTCAGGCTGGGTCAGAAGGGGAAATAGTGCCCCAGTCAGCCTATATGTTTGAGGTACAGCCGAATGGACTGCAGGTTGATCCTCATTTGGGGTTTCGGGGTAGCTCTGAGGGCAATGTTTTACTTCTGTATGGCAGGCAGAGTGCAGCATTGTAGTTCTGGATTGCCCAAATGGAGGGCTTGTGGGCCAGTAGTCTGAGGACGGAGTCTGAGAACCCAAGCTAGGCCTAGGTTTCTGGGTGAGGATATGGCAGGCACAATCTACAGACCTCAATAGAGATCTCGTGCATCTGAAGTCAGGGCAAGGATCAGACGATCGCTCAGGTTGGACTTTCTGCCCTGATGGCCCTTTCTTGAAGGGGGTTGGATCACGAGGACATGGGGCTTTTCCCACGATGGGAGTTGTGAGAAGCTCCAAACTGCAAAGATTCTTCTGCAGGACAATTGAGACTTGTTGGTTGGCTCCAGGCCAACGATTCCGAGCAGGGTTCTAAGGATGGATGGCTGGGTAGCCCACCTCGCATTCCAATTGTCTCCAAGCAACAAGACAGGTTAGATCTGCTGGATGTGGGGGGCAACCGAGGAGGCTGTGTTGAAGTGGACTCTCTTGTGGATGTGTCCTAATATGTTTTTGTGTCTATGGAGACCTTGGAATGAAGCGGTGGCCCTGGGGCCCTGAAGGGTTCTCCTAAACAGAGGCTTTGACACAGCTCCAACGTGCATGTTTCCCATGTGTAGATGAGATTTGTTCTGATGGGTGAGTCAAGAAACAGCCATATGCTGGTATTGAAATCCAGGCCTCTGAGGAGAGATGCCTGGTAAACAAAGCAATGGATCTGATTGGTGCCTAGGGGCCTGTTCGATCCTTTTTACCTCTGGGGACATCAGTCTACGGGTCTGAGTGCAGGTAGGTGCTCAGATGGTCTCAGATGGCCCCTGTTTGTCCTGGGAAGCCACAACTCTTGGGATGGCCTCAGGGACTTTGGAGGTTATCCTATTAGTAGGGTTGTGGCCATTGGAATGGGCACATACAATTCCCTTGGAGAGGGCAAGTACAGTCCTCAGGTTTGGCTCCAGGGCCCTGAGCCTGTAGGGTGTGTAGGCCAGAGCTGTTTGGACAGTTGTCTGAAAACACAAACTCGGCTTATGTTTCGGGTCATAGGTATGGCAGGACTGATCTACAGACCATGAGGAGAACACTTCTGGATATGAAAAATGGCGAGTGTGAGGCTCTTGCTCAAGTTTTTGTCTCTGGATATCGTGTCACTCATGGTCGTGAAATTGCCGGGTGACTTCATGGGAAATGGACGAGTCTTACTCTCTGGGGGTTCGGTCCCGTCCAAAGAGTTTGCGGTCATTCTGGGGATGGAAGAAGTCCGTTTTTTTGTTGTTGTTGTCGATTTGTTTCATTTTGTTTTTCAACCTCAGATGTCCCACCAAATGAGGGATTCCAGAGTAGAGCCCTGGGGTGGGGCGACTGGACAACCAGAAATCTGGTTAAAAATTGGGGACTAGGGACATGTCAAGCCCATTATGACATCTAATGGTCCAGCCACTGAGAGGACTTACTAGAGGACAGGACTCACGCTGAGGTCACAATGCGTGTTTATGCTCTCGTCGCACTCAAGAATGGGCGGGGCCTCAGGGTGAATGCTGGTTTCTCCTACACTGAAGGTTGGACAACATGCCAACCACAAGGTTTCTTGCCATGGGTCAGGAAGAGTTCTGATTTCTGCATCACAGTCACCCGTGGGCAGTGATTGGAGATAAGGTCTAGGTTCTGAAGCCTGAAAACTGAGGTAGGGAAGAGATGATGACCTAAGGCCATGGCGGGTCTGATGTGCTCAGGGTGCGGTCAGCTGTCTGGGTGTTGGTTCAGCAGGTCCGGGCTCAGGTTGTGTCAGACAGTGCATTAGTGCCCAGGTTAGACTATATAATTTGGGTACATTCGAGTGCCGTGTAGGTTTATCTTCATTTAAGCTGCCTGGGCAGCAAATTAGGCAATATATTTTTTCTAGAGGGCAGGCAGAGTGCTTCATTGTCGGTCCGGAATTGCCAAACTTGAGGGCTTCGGGGCCAGGAGAGTGAGGACGGAAGTCTGAGAACACAAGCTAGACTTCGGATTCAGGGTGAGGGCACGGCAGGTACCCCCTGCAGATCTGAACCAATATCTCATGCATCTGAAGTCAGGGCGAGGATCCGACGTTGGCTCAGGTTGGAGTTTCTGTGCATGACGGCCCCTTCATGAAGGGAGCGGAATCTCGAGGCCATGGAGGTTTTCCACGTTGGGAGATGTGGGATGCCCCCTTCAAGGATTCCTTCTGCGGGACAATTGAGACCTGTTGGACAGCTCCCGGACAACCCATATGGAATGACCCCAGAGCACCGTTCCAGGATGGATGCCTGGGAAGTCCGCCTCGCCTTCCAATTGTCTCCTAGCAACAAGACAGTTTAGATCTAATGGATCTGCGGGAGCAACCGGGGTGGCTGAGTTGAAATGCACTTTCCAGAGGATGGGTCCTAACGTGTGTTTGTGTCCATGAGGGCCTTGGAATGGGGAGGTGGCACCGGGACCCTGAAGTATTCTCCTAAGCTTTGGCATAGCTCCTATGCACAAGTTTCCTTGTGGAGACGAGATTTGTTCTGATGGGTGCCTCAGGAAATCCCCTCTGCTGGTATTGGAATCCAGGCTTTTGAGGAGACATGCCTGTAAACCAAAGCAATGGATCCGATAATGGCCTCGGGTCCTGTCTGGTTCAATCTTCTTGGTATGAGTGGAGGTAGATGAGTGGAGGTAGATGCTCAGCCGGTATCAACCGCCCTTTTTTGTCCCGGGCGACCTACACTATTGGGATGGCCTCAGGGACTTTGGAGGGTTCTCCTAATTTGTACGATTTTTGACAATGGAATGGGCAGAATTCCCATGGATTGGGTGGGGGCAGTCCTAATGTGTGGCTCCAGGGGCCCCAGCCTGGAGGAAGTGTGGCCCAGGGCTTTGAGGACAGAAGACTGAAAACACAAACTCAGCTTAAGTTTGGGGACGTAGGTATGGCACGCCCGATCTACAAACCATGAGAAGAACTCTTCAGGATATGAAGAATGAGCGAGTCTGAGGCGCTTGCTCAGGCTTTTGTCTCTGGATTTTGTTTCAGTGATGGCCGTGGAATGTTGAGGTGGTCTCAGGGGCCATGGACGAATCTTCCTCTCTGTGGATTTGGCCCGATCCCAATTGTTTTTCGTCAATCTGTGGGATGGGAGGACTCCTTTCAGGATTGTTACCTCAGGTGTCCCACCAAAAGAGGAATTCCAAAGCAGAGCCCTGGGGAAGAGTGAAGGGACAACCCGAACTATGGTTAAAAATTGGGGCCTAGGGGCATGGCAAGCCCAATATCCTGTCTCTTCATATAGGCCCTGAGAGGCCTTACCTGAGGACTGGGCTCAGGCTGAGGGTCACAATGTGTGTTTGTGACCAATGTGGCCCGCAAGCATGGGCTGGGCCACATGGGCCACACTTGTTTCAACTACACTGAACGTTGGACAACATGCCAACCACAAGGTTTCTTGCCATGGGGAAAGAGTTCTGATTTCTGCATCATTTTCAACCCTGGGCAGTGGTTGGAGATAAGGTCTAGGTTCTGGAGCCTGAAAACCGCAGTTGGGAAGAGATGACGACCTAAGGCCATGGCGGGTCCGATGTGCTCAGTGTGCGGCCAGCTGTCTGGGTGGGACCAGGAGATCCAGGCTCAGGCTGGGTCAGAAGGGGAAATAGTGCCCAGGTCAGCCTATATGTTTGGGGTACAGCCGATTGGCATGCAGGTTGATCCTCATTTGGGGTTTCGGGGTAGCCCTGAGGGCAATGTTTTACTTCTGTAGGGCAGGCAGAGTGCGGCATTGTAGTTCTGGATTGCCCAACTGGAGGGCTTGTGGGCCAGTAGTCTGAGGACGGAGTCTGAGAACCCAAGCCAAGCCTAGGTTTCTGGGTGAGGATATGGCAGGCACAATCTACAGACCTCAATAGAGATCTCGTGCATCTGAAGTCAGGGCAAGGATCAGACGATCGCTCAGGTTGGACTTTCTGCCCTGATGGCCCTTTCTTGAAGGGGGTTGGATCACGAGGACACGGGGGTTTTCCCACGATGGGAGTTGTGAGAAGCTCCAAACTGCAAAGATTCTTCTGCAGGACAATTGAGACCTGTTGGTTGGCTCCAGGCCAACGATTCCGAGCAGGGTTCTAAGGATGGATGGCTGGGTAGCCCACCTCGCATTCCAATTGTCTCCAAGCAACAAGACAGGTTAGATCTGCTGGATGTGGGGGGCAACCGAGGAGGCTGAGTTGAAATGGACTCTCCTGTGGATGTGTCCTAATATGTTTTTGTGTCTATGGAGACCTTGGAATGAAGCGGTGGCCCTGGGGCCCTGAAGGGTTCTCCTAAACAGAGGCTTTGACACAGCTCCAACGTGCATGTTTCCCATGTGTAGATGAGATTTGTTCTGATGGGTGAGTCAAGAAACAGCCATATGCTGGTATTGAAATCCAGGCCTCTGAGGAGAGATGCCTGGAAACCAAAGCAATGGATCCGATTAGTGCCTAGGGGCCTGTTCGTTCCTTTTTACCTCTGGGGACATCA
This sequence comes from Mustela nivalis, assembly GCF_964662115.1. Lineage (NCBI taxonomy): Eukaryota > Metazoa > Chordata > Mammalia > Carnivora > Mustelidae > Mustela > Mustela nivalis. Next base: position 55,241 of record NW_028135827.1, read on the forward strand.
GTCTACGGGTCTGATTGCAGGTAGGTGCTCAGATGGACTCAGATTGCCCCTGTTTGTCCTGGGAAGCCACAACTCTTGGGATGGCCTCAGGGACTTTGGAGGTTATCCTACTAGTAGGGTTGTGGCCATTGGAATGTGCACATACAATTCCCTTGGAGAGGGCAAGTACAGTCCTCAGGTTTGGCTCCAGGGCCCTGAGCCTGTAGGGTGTGTAGGCCAGAGCTGTTTGGACAGTTGTCTGAAAACACAAACTCGGCTTATGTTTCGGGTCATAGGTATGGCAGGACTGATCTACAGACCATGAGGAGAACACTTCTGGATATGAAAAATGGCGAGTGTGAGGCTCTTGCTCAAGTTTTTGTCTCTGGATATCGTGTCACTCATGGTCGTGAAATTGCCGGGTGACTTCATGGGAAATGGACGAGTCTTACTCTCTGGGGGTTCGGTCCCGTCCAAAGAGTTTGCGGTCATTCTGGGGATGGAAGAAGTCCGTTTTTTTGTTGTTGTTGTCGATTTGTTTCATTTTGTTTTTCAACCTCAGATGTCCCACCAAATGAGGGATTCCAGAGTAGAGCCCTGGGGTGGGGCGACTGGACAACCAGAAATCTGGTTAAAAATTGGGGACTAGGGACATGTCAAGCCCATTATGACATCTAATGGTCCAGCCACTGAGAGGACTTACTAGAGGACAGGACTCACGCTGAGGTCACAATGCGTGTTTATGCTCTCGTCGCACTCAAGAATGGGCGGGGCCTCAGGGTGAATGCTGGTTTCTCCTACACTGAAGGTTGGACAACATGCCAACCACAAGGTTTCTTGCCATGGGTCAGGAAGAGTTCTGATTTCTGCATCACAGTCACCCGTGGGCAGTGATTGGAGATAAGGTCTAGGTTCTGAAGCCTGAAAACTGAGGTAGGGAAGAGATGATGACCTAAGGCCATGGCGGGTCTGATGTGCTCAGGGTGCGGTCAGCTGTCTGGGTGTTGGTTCAGCAGGTCCGGGCTCAGGTTGTGTCAGACAGTGCATTAGTGCCCAGGTTAGACTATATAATTTGGGTACATTCGAGTGCCGTGTAGGTTTATCTTCATTTAAGCTGCCTGGGCAGCAAATTAGGCAATATATTTTTTCTAGAGGGCAGGCAGAGTGCTTCATTGTCGGTCCGGAATTGCCAAACTTGAGGGCTTCGGGGCCAGGAGAGTGAGGACGGAAGTCTGAGAACACAAGCTAGACTTCGGATTCAGGGTGAGGGCACGGCAGGTACCCCCTGCAGATCTGAACCAATATCTCATGCATCTGAAGTCAGGGCGAGGATCCGACGTTGGCTCAGGTTGGAGTTTCTGTGCATGACGGCCCCTTCATGAAGGGAGCGGAATCTCGAGGCCATGGAGGTTTTCCACGTTGGGAGATGTGGGATGCCCCCTTCAAGGATTCCTTCTGCGGGACAATTGAGACCTGTTGGACAGCTCCCGGACAATTCATATGGAATGACCCCAGAGCACCGTTCCAGGATGGATGCCTGGGAAGTCCGCCTCGCCTTCCAATTGTCTCCTAGCAACAAGACAGTTTAGATCTAATGGATCTGCGGGAGCAACCGGGGTGGCTGAGTTGAAATGCACTTTCCAGAGGATGGGTCCTAACGTGTGTTTGTGTCCATGAGGGCCTTGGAATGGGGAGGTGGCACCGGGACCCTGAAGTATTCTCCTAAGCTTTGGCATAGCTCCTATGCACAAGTTTCCTTGTGGAGACGAGATTTGTTCTGATGGGTGCCTCAGGAAATCCCCTCTGCTGGTATTGGAATCCAGGCTTTTGAGGAGACATGCCTGTAAACCAAAGCAATGGATCCGATAATGGCCTCGGGTCCTGTCTGGTTCAATCTTCTTGGTATGAGTGGAGGTAGATGAGTGGAGGTAGATGCTCAGCCGGTATCAACCGCCCATTTTTGTCCCGGGCGACCTACACTATTGGGATGGCCTCAGGGACTTTGGAGGGTTCTCCTAATTTGTACGATTTTTGACAATGGAATGGGCAGAATTCCCATGGATTGGGTGGGGGCAGTCCTAATGTGTGGCTCCAGGGGCCCCAGCCTGGAGGGAGTGTGGCCCAGGACTTTGAGGACAGAAGACTGAAACACAAACTCAGCTTAAGTTTGGGGACGTAGGTATGGCACGCCCGATCTACAAACCATGAGAAGAACTCTTCAGGATATGAAGAATGAGCGAGTCTGAGGCGCTTGCTCAGGCTTTTGTCTCTGGATTTTGTTTCAGCGATGGCCGTGGAATGTTGGGGAGGTCTCATGGGCCATGGACGAATCTTCCTCTCTGTGGATTTGGCCCGATCCCAATTGTTTTTCGTCAATCTGTGGGATGGGTGGACTCCTTTCAGGTTCGTTACCTCAGGTGTCCCACCAAAAGAGGAATTCCAAAGCAGAGCCCTGGGGAAGAGTGAAGGGACAACCCGAACTATGGTTAAAAATTGGGGCCTAGGGGCATGGCAAGCCCAATATCCTGTCTCTTCATATAGGCCCTGAGAGGCCTTACCTGAGGACTGGGCTCAGGCTGAGGGTCACAATGTGTGTTTGTGACCAATGTGGCCCGCAAGCATGGGCTGGGCCACATGGGCCACACTTGTTTCAACTACACTGAACGTTGGACAACATGCCAACCACAAGGTTTCTTGCCATGGGGAAAGAGTTCTGATTTCTGCATCATTTTCAACCCTGGGCAGTGGTTGGAGATAAGGTCTAGGTTCTGGAGCCTGAAAACCGCAGTTGGGAAGAGATGACGACCTAAGGCCATGGCGGGTCCGATGTGCTCAGTGTGCGGCCAGCTGTCTGGGTGGGACCAGGAGGTCCAGGCTCAGGCTGGGTCAGAAGGGGAAATAGTGCCCAGGTCAGCCTATATGTTTGGGGTACAGCCGATTGGCATGCAGGTTGATCCTCATTTGGGGTTTCGGGGTAGCCCTGAGGGCAATGTTTTACTTCTGTAGGGCAGGCAGAGTGCGGCATTGTAGTTCTGGATTGCCCAACTGGAGGGCTTGTGGGCCAGTAGTCTGAGGACGGAGTCTGAGAACCCAAGCCAAGCCTAGGTTTCTGGGTGAGGATATGGCAGGCACAATCTACAGACCTCAATAGAGATCTCGTGCATCTGAAGTCAGGGCAAGGATCAGACGATCGCTCAGGTTGGACTTTCTGCCCTGATGGCCCTTTCTTGAAGGGGGTTGGATCACGAGGACACGGGGGTTTTCCCACGATGGGAGTTGTGAGAAGTTCCAAACTGCAAAGATTCTTCTGCAGGACAATTGAGACCTGTTGGTTGGCTCCAGGCCAACGATTCCGAGCAGGGTTCTAAGGATGGATGGCTGGGTAGCCCACCTCGCATTCCAATTGTCTCCAAGCAACAAGACAGGTTAGATCTGCTGGATGTGGGGGGCAACCGAGGAGGCTGAGTTGAAATGGACTCTCCTGTGGATGTGTCCTAATATGTTTTTGTGTCTATGGAGACCTTGGAATGAAGCGGTGGCCCTGGGGCCCTGAAGGGTTCTCCTAAACAGAGGCTTTGACACAGCTCCAACGTGCATGTTTCCCATGTGTAGATGAGATTTGTTCTGATGGGTGAGTCAAGAAACAGCCATATGCTGGTATTGAAATCCAGGCCTCTGAGGAGAGATGCCTGGAAACCAAAGCAATGGATCCGATTAGTGCCTAGGGGCCTGTTCGTTCCTTTTTACCTCTGGGGACATCAGTCTACGGGTCTGATTGCAGGTAGGTGCTCAGATGGACTCAGATTGCCCCTGTTTGTCCTGGGAAGCCACAACTCTTGGGATGGCCTCAGGGACTTTGGAGGTTATCCTACTAGTAGGGTTGTGGCCATTGGAATGTGCACATACAATTCCCTTGGAGAGGGCAAGTACAGTCCTCAGGTTTGGCTCCAGGGCCCTGAGCCTGTAGGGTGTGTAGGCCAGAGCTGTTTGGACAGTTGTCTGAAAACACAAACTCGGCTTATGTTTCGGGTCATAGGTATGGCAGGACTGATCTACAGACCATGAGGAGAACACTTCTGGATATGAAAAATGGCGAGTGTGAGGCTCTTGCTCAAGTTTTTGTCTCTGGATATCGTGTCACTCATGGTCGTGAAATTGCCGGGTGACTTCATGGGAAATGGACGAGTCTTACTCTCTGGGGGTTCGGTCCCGTCCAAAGAGTTTGCGGTCATTCTGGGGATGGAAGAAGTCCGTTTTTTTGTTGTTGTTGTCGATTTGTTTCATTTTGTTTTTCAACCTCAGATGTCCCACCAAATGAGGGATTCCAGAGTAGAGCCCTGGGGTGGGGCGACTGGACAACCAGAAATCTGGTTAAAAATTGGGGACTAGGGACATGTCAAGCCCATTATGACATCTAATGGTCCAGCCACTGAGAGGACTTACTAGAGGACAGGACTCACGCTGAGGTCACAATGCGTGTTTATGCTCTCGTCGCACTCAAGAATGGGCGGGGCCTCAGGGTGAATGCTGGTTTCTCCTACACTGAAGGTTGGACAACATGCCAACCACAAGGTTTCTTGCCATGGGTCAGGAAGAGTTCTGATTTCTGCATCACAGTCACCCGTGGGCAGTGATTGGAGATAAGGTCTAGGTTCTGAAGCCTGAAAACTGAGGTAGGGAAGAGATGATGACCTAAGGCCATGGCGGCTCTGATGTGCTCAGGGTGCGGTCAGCTGTCTGGGTGTTGGTTCAGCAGGTCCGGGCTCAGGTTGTGTCAGACAGTGCATTAGTGCCCAGGTTAGACTATATAATTTGGGTACATTCGAGTGCCGTGTAGGTTTATCTTCATTTAAGCTGCCTGGGCAGCAAATTAGGCAATATATTTTTTCTAGAGGGCAGGCAGACTGCTTCATTGTCGGTCCGGAATTGCCAAACTTGAGGGCTTCGGGGCCAGGAGAGTGAGGACGGAAGTCTGAGAACACAAGCTAGACTTCGGATTCAGGGTGAGGGCACGGCAGGTACCCCCTGCAGATCTGAACCAATATCTCATGCATCTGAAGTCAGGGCGAGGATCCGACGTTGGCTCAGGTTGGAGTTTCTGTGCATGACGGCCCCTTCATGAAGGGAGCGGAATCTCGAGGCCATGGAGGTTTTCCACGTTGGGAGATGTGGGATGCCCCCTTCAAGGATTCCTTCTGCGGGACAATTGAGACCTGTTGGACAGCTCCCGGACAACCCATATGGAATGACCCCAGAGCACCGTTCCAGGATGGATGCCTGGGAAGTCCGCCTCGCCTTCCAATTGTCTCCTAGCAACAAGACAGTTTAGATCTAATGGATCTGCGGGAGCAACCGGGGTGGCTGAGTTGAAATGCACTTTCCAGAGGATGGGTCCTAACGTGTGTTTGTGTCCATGAGGGCCTTGGAATGGGGAGGTGGCACCGGGACCCTGAAGTATTCTCCTAAGCTTTGGCATAGCTCCTATGCACAAGTTTCCTTGTGGAGACGAGATTTGTTCTGATGGGTGCCTCAGGAAATCCCCTCTGCTGGTATTGGAATCCAGGCTTTTGAGGAGACATGCCTGTAAACCAAAGCAATGGATCCGATAATGGCCTCGGGTCCTGTCTGGTTCAATCTTCTTGGTATGAGTGGAGGTAGATGAGTGGAGGTAGATGCTCAGCCGGTATCAACCGCCCTTTTTTGTCCCAGGCGACCTACACTATTGGGATGGCCTCAGGGACTTTGGAGGGTTCTCCTAATTTGTACGATTTTTGACAATGGAATGGGCAGAATTCCCATGGATTGGGTGGGGGCAGTCCTAATGTGTGGCTCCAGGGGCCCCAGCCTGGAGGGAGTGTGGCCCAGGACTTTGAGGACAGAAGACTGAAAACACAAACTCAGCTTAAGTTTGGGGACGTAGGTATGGCACGCCCGATCTACAAACCATGAGAAGAACTCTTCAGGATATGAAGAATGAGCGAGTCTGAGGCGCTTGCTCAGGCTTTTGTCTCTGGATTTTGTTTCAGCGATGGCCGTGGAATGTTGGGGAGGTCTCATGGGCCATGGACGTATCTTCCTCTCTGTGGATTTGGCCCGATCCCAATTGTTTTTCGTCAATCTGTGGGATGGGTGGACTCCTTTCAGGTTTGTTACCTCAGGTGTCCCACCAAAAGAGGAATTCCAAAGCAGAGCCCTGGGGAAGAGTGAAGGGACAACCCGAACTATGGTTAAAAATTGGGGCCTAGGGGCATGGCAAGCCCAATATCCTGTCTCTTCATATAGGCCCTGAGAGGCCTTACCTGAGGACTGGGCTCAGGCTGAGGGTCACAATGTGTGTTTGTGACCAATGTGGCCCGCAAGCATGGGCTGGGCCACATGGGCCACACTTGTTTCAACTACACTGAACGTTGGACAACATGCCAACCACAAGGTTTCTTGCCATGGGGAAAGAGTTCTGATTTCTGCATCATTTTCAACCCTGGGCAGTGGTTGGAGATAAGGTCTAGGTTCTGGAGCCTGAAAACCGCAGTTGGGAAGAGATGACGACCTAAGGCCATGGCGGGTCCGATGTGCTCAGTGTGCGGCCAGCTGTCTGGGTGGGACCAGGAGGTCCAGGCTCAGGCTGGGTCAGAAGGGGAAATAGTGCCCAGGTCAGCCTATATGTTTGGGGTACAGCCGATTGGCATGCAGGTTGATCCTCATTTGGGGTTTCGGGGTAGCCCTGAGGGCAATGTTTTACTTCTGTAGGGCAGGCAGAGTGCGGCATTGTAGTTCTGGATTGCCCAACTGGAGGGCTTGTGGGCCAGTAGTCTGAGGACGGAGTCTGAGAACCCAAGCCAAGCCTAGGTTTCTGGGTGAGGATATGGCAGGCACAATCTACAGACCTCAATAGAGATCTCGTGCATCTGAAGTCAGGGCAAGGATCAGACGATCGCTCAGGTTGGACTTTCTGCCCTGATGGCCCTTTCTTGAAGGGGGTTGGATCACGAGGACACGGGGGTTTTCCCACGATGGGAGTTGTGAGAAGCTCCAAACTGCAAAGATTCTTCTGCAGGACAATTGAGACCTGTTGGTTGGCTCCAGGCCAACGATTCCGAGCAGGGTTCTAAGGATGGATGGCTGGGTAGCCCACCTCGCATTCCAATTGTCTCCAAGCAACAAGACAGGTTAGATCTGCTGGATGTGGGGGGCAACCGAGGAGGCTGAGTTGAAATGGACTCTCCTGTGGATGTGTCCTAATATGTTTTTGTGTCTTGGAGACCTTGGAATGAAGCGGTGGCCCTGGGGCCCTGAAGGGTTCTCCTAAACAGAGGCTTTGACACAGCTCCAACGTGCATGTTTCCCATGTGTAGATGAGATTTGTTCTGATGGGTGAGTCAAGAAACAGCCATATGCTGGTATTGAAATCCAGGCCTCTGAGGAGAGATGCCTGGAAACCAAAGCAATGGATCCGATTAGTGCCTAGGGGCCTGTTCGTTCCTTTTTACCTCTGGGGACATCAGTCTACGGGTCTGAGTGCAGGTAGGTGCTCAGATGGGCTCAGATTGCCCCTGTTTGTCCTGGGAAGCCACAACTCTTGGGATGGCCTCATGGACTTTGGAGGTTATCCTACTAGTAGGGTTGTGGCCATTGGAATGTGCACATACAATTCCCTTGGAGAGGGCAAGTACAGTCCTCAGGTTTGGCTCCAGGGCCCTGAGCCTGTAGGGTGTGTAGGCCAGAGCTGTTTGGACAGTTGTCTGAAAACACAAACTCGGCTTATGTTTCGGGTCATAGGTATGGCAGGACTGATCTACAGACCATGAGGAGAACACTTCTGGATATGAAAAATGGCGAGTGTGAGGCTCTTGCTCAAGTTTTTGTCTCTGGATATCGTGTCACTCATGGTCGTGAAATTGCCGGGTGACTTCATGGGAAATGGACGAGTCTTACTCTCTGGGGGTTCGGTCCCGTCCAAAGAGTTTGCGGTCATTCTGGGGATGGAAGAAGTCCGTTTTTTTGTTGTTGTTGTCGATTTGTTTCATTTTGTTTTTCAACCTCAGATGTCCCACCAAATGAGGGATTCCAGAGTAGAGCCCTGGGGTGGGGCGACTGGACAACCAGAAATCTGGTTAAAAATTGGGGACTAGGGACATGTCAAGCCCATTATGACATCTAATGGTCCAGCCACTGAGAGGACTTACTAGAGGACAGGACTCACGCTGAGGTCACAATGCGTGTTTATGCTCTCGTCGCACTCAAGAATAGACGGGGCCTCAGGGTGAATGCTGGTTTCTCCTACACTGAAGGTTGGACAACATGCCAACCACAAGGTTTCTTGCCATGGGTCAGGAAGAGTTCTGATTTCTGCATCACAGTCACCCGTGGGCAGTGATTGGAGATAAGGTCTAGGTTCTGAAGCCTGAAAACTGAGGTAGGGAAGAGATGATGACCTAAGGCCATGGCGGGTCTGATGTGCTCAGGGTGCGGTCAGCTGTCTGGGTGTTGGTTCAGCAGGTCCGGGCTCAGGTTGTGTCAGACAGTGCATTAGTGCCCAGGTTAGACTATATAATTTGGGTACATTCGAGTGCCGTGTAGGTTTATCTTCATTTAAGCTGCCTGGGCAGCAAATTAGGCAATATATTTTTTCTAGAGGGCAGGCACAGTGCTTCATTGTCGGTCCGGAATTGCCAAACTTGAGGGCTTCGGGGCCAGGAGAGTGAGGACGGAAGTCTGAGAACACAAGCTAGACTTCGGATTCAGGGTGAGGGCACGGCAGGTACCCCCTGCAGATCTGAACCAATATCTCATGCATCTGAAGTCAGGGCGAGGATCCGACGTTGGCTCAGGTTGGAGTTTCTGTGCATGACGGCCCCTTCATGAAGGGAGCGGAATCTCGAGGCCATGGAGGTTTTCCACGTTGGGAGATGTGGGATGCCCCCTTCAAGGATTCCTTCTGCGGGACAATTGAGACCTGTTGGACAGCTCCAGGACATCCCATATGGAATGACTCCAGAGCACCGTTCCAGGATGGATGCCTGGGAAGTCTGCCTCGCCTTCCAATTGTCTGCTAGCAACAAGACAGTTTAGATCTAATGGATCTGCGGGAGCAACCGGGGTGGCTGAGTTGAAATGCACTTTCTAGAGGATGGTTCCTAACGTGTGTTTGTGTCCATGAGGGCCTTGGAATGGGGAGGTGGCACCGGGACCCTGAAGTATTCTCCTAAGCTTTGGCATAGCTCCCATGCACAAGTTTCCTTCTGGAGACGAGATTTGTTCTGATGGGTGCCTCAGGAAATCCCCTCTGCTGGTATTGGAATCCAGGCTTTTGAGGAGACATGCCTGTAAACCAAAGCAATGGATCCGATAATAGCCTCGGGTCCTGTCTGGTTCAATCTTCTTGGTATGAGTGGAGGTAGATGAATGGAGGTAGATGCTCAGCCGGTATCAACCGCCCTTTCTTGTCCCGGGCGACCTACACTATTGGGATGGCCTCAGGGACTTTGGAGGGTTCTCCTAATTTGTACGATTTTTGACAATGGAATGGGCAGAATTCCCATGGATTGGGTGGGGGCAGTCCTAATGTGTGGCTCCAGGGGCCCCAGCCTGGAGGGAGTGTGGCCCAGGACTTTGAGGACAGAAGACTGAACACACAAACTCAGCTTAAGTTTGGGGACGTAGGTATGGCACGCCCGATCTACAAACCAGGAGAAGAACTCTTCAGGATATGAAGAATGAGCGAGTCTGAGGCGCTTGCTCAGGCTTTTGTCTCTGGATTTTGTTTCAGTGATGGCCGTGGAATGTTGGGGTGGTCTCAGGGGCCATGGACGAATCTTCCTCTCTGTGGATTTGGCCCGATCCCAATTGTTTTTCGTCAATCTGTGGGATGGGAGGACTCCTTTCAGGTTTGTTACCTCAGGTGTCCCACCAAAAGAGGAATTCCTAAGCAGAGCCCTGGGGAAGAGTGAAGGGACAACCCGAACTATGGTTAAAAATTGGGGCCTAGGGGCATGGAAAGCCCAATATCCTGTCTCTTCATATAGGCCCTGAGAGGCCTTACCTGAGGACTGGGCTCAGGCTGAGGGTCACAATGTGTGTTTGTGACCAATGTGGCCCGCAAGCATGGGCTGGGCCTCATGGGCCACACTTGTTTCAACTACACTGAACGTTGGACAACATGCCAACCACAAGGTTTCTTGCCCTGGGGAAAGAGTTCTGATTTCTGCATCATTTTCAACCTTGGGCAGTGGTTGGAGATAAGGTCTAGGTTCTGGAGCCTAAAAAACCGCAGTTGGGAAGAGATGACGACCTAAGGACATGGTGGGTCCTATGTGCTCAGTGTGCGGCCAGCTGTCTGGGTGGGACCAGGAGGTCTAGGCTCAGGCTGGGTCAGAAGGGGAAATAGTGCCCAGGTCAGCCTATATGTTTGGGGTACAGCCGAATGGCGTGCAGGTTGATCCTCATTTGGGGTTTCGGGGTAGTCCTGAGGGCAATGTTTTACTTCTGTAGGGCAGGCACGTGCGGCATTGTAGTTCTGGATTGCCCAACTGGAGGGCTTGTGGGCCAGTAGTCTGAGGACGGAGTCTGAGAACCCAAGCTAGGCCTAGGTTTCTGGGTGAGGATATGGCAGGCACAATCTACAGACCTCAATAGAGATCTCGTGCATCTGAAGTCAGGGCAAGGATCAGACGATCGCTCAGGTTGGACTTTCTGCCCTGATGGCCCTTTCTTGAAGGGGGTTGGATCACGAGGACATGGGGCTTTTCCCACGATGGGAGTTGTGAGAAGCTCCAAACTGCAAAGATTCTTCTGCAGGACAATTGAGACTTGTTGGTTGGTTCCAGGCCAACGATTCCGAGCAGGGTTCTAAGGATGGATGGCTGGGTAGCCCACCTCGCATTCCAATTGTCTCCAAGCAACAAGACAGGTTAGATCTGCTGGATGTGGGGGGCAACCGAGGAGGCTGTGTGAAGTGGACTCTCTTGTGGATGTGTCCTAATATGTTTTTGTGTCTATGGAGACCTTGGAATGAAGCGGAGGCCCTGGGGCCCTGAAGGGTTCTCCTAAACAGAGGCTTTGACACAGCTCCAACGTGCATGTTTCCCATGTGTAGATGAGATTTGTTCTGATGGGTGAGTCAAGAAACAGCCATATGCTGGTATTGAAATCCAGGCCTCTGAGGAGAGATGCCTGGTAACCAAAGCAATGGATCCGATTAGTGCCTAGGGGCCTGTTCGTTCCTTTTTACCTCTGGGGACATCAGTCTACGGGTCTGAGTGCAGGTAGGTGCTCAGATGGGCTCAGATTGCCCCTGTTTGTCCTGGGAAGCCACAACTCTTCGGATGGCCTCAGGGACTTTGGAGGTTATCCTATTAGTAGGGTTGTGGCCATTGGAATGGGCACATACAATTCCCTTGGAGAGGGCAAGTACAGTCCTCAGGTTTGGCTCCAGGGCCCTGAGCCTGTAGGGTGTGTAGGCCAGAGCTGTTTGGACAGTTGTCTGAAAACACAAACTCGGCTTATGTTTTGGGTCATAGGTATGGCAGGACTGATCTACAGACCATGAGGAGAACACTTCGGGATATGAAAAAAGGGCGAGTGTGAGGCTCTTGCTCAAGTTTTTGTCTCTGGATATCGTGTCACTCATGGTCGTGAAATTGCCGGGTGACTTCATGGGAAATGGACGAGTCTTACTCTCTGGGCGTTCGGTCCCGTCCAAAGAGTTTGCGGTCATTCTGGGGATGGAAGAAGTTCGTTTTTTTGTTGTTGTTGTCGATTTGTTTCATTTTGTTTTTCAACCTCAGATGTCCCACCAAATGAGGGATTCCAGAGTAGAGCCCTGGGGTGGGGCGACTGGACAACCAGAAATCTGGTTAAAAATTGGGGACTAGGGACATGTCAAGCCCATTATGACATCTAATGGTCCAGCCACTGAGAGGACTTACTAGAGGACAGGACTCACGCTGAGGTCACAATGCGTGTTTATGCTCTCGTCGCACTCAAGAATGGGCGGGGCCTCAGGGTGAATGCTGGTTTCTCCTACACTGAAGGTTGGACAACATGCCAACCACAAGTTTTCTTGCCATGGGTCAGGAAGAGTTCTGATTTCTGCATCACAGTCACCCGTGGGCAGTGATTGGAAATAAGGTCTAGGTTCTGAAGCCTGAAAACTGAGGTAGGGAAGAGATGATGACCTAAGGCCATGGCGGGTCTGATGTGCTCAGGGTGCGGTCAGCTGTCTGGGTGTTGGTCTGCAGGTCCGGGCTCAGGTTGTGTCAGACAGTGCATTAGTGCCCAGGTTAGACTATATAATTTGGGTACATTCGAGTGCCGTGTAGGTTTATCTTCATTTAAGCTGCCTGGGCAGCTCAGTAGGCAATATATTTTTTCTAAAGGGCCGGCACAGTGCTTCATTGTCGGTCCGGAATTGCCAAACTTGAGGGCTTCGGGGCCAGGAGAGTGAGGACGGAAGTCTGAGAACACAAGCTAGACTTCGGATTCAGGGTGAGGGCACGGCAGGTACCCCCTGCAGATCTGAACCAATATCTCATGCATCTGAAGTCAGGGCGAGGATCCGACGTTGGCTCAGGTTGGAGTTTCTGTGCATGACGGCCCCTTCATGAAGGGAGCGGAATCTCGAGGCCATGGAGGTTTTCCACGTTGGGAGATGTGGGATGCCCCCTTCAAGGATTCCTTCTGCGGGACAATTGAGACCTGTTGGACAGCTCCAGGACATCCCATATGGAATGACTCCAGAGCACCGTTCCAGGATGGATGCCTGGGAAGTCTGCCTCGCCTTCCAATTGTCTGCTAGCAACAAGACAGTTTAGATCTAATGGATCTGCGGGAGCAACCGGGGTGGCTGAGTTGAAATGCACTTTCTAGAGGATGGTTCCTAACGTGTGTTTGTGTCCATGAGGGCCTTGGAATGGGGAGGTGGCACCGGGACCCTGAAGTATTCTCCTAAGCTTTGGCATAGCTCCCATGCACAAGTTTCCTTCTGGAGACGAGATTTGTTCTGATGGGTGCCTCAGGAAATCCCCTCTGCTGGTATTGGAATCCAGGCTTTTGAGGAGACATGCCTGTAAACCAAAGCAATGGATCCGATAATAGCCTCGGGTCCTGTCTGGTTCAATCTTCTTGGTATGAGTGGAGGTAGATGAATGGAGGTAGATGCTCAGCCGGTATCAACCGCCCTTTCTTGTCCCGGGCGACCTACACTATTGGGATGGCCTCAGGGACTTTGGAGGGTTCTCCTAATTTGTACGATTTTTGACAATGGAATGGGCAGAATTCCCATGGATTGGGTGGGGGCAGTCCTAATGTGTGGCTCCAGGGGCCCCAGCCTGGAGGGAGTGTGGCCCAGGACTTTGAGGACAGAAGACTGAACACACAAACTCAGCTTAAGTTTGGGGACGTAGGTATGGCACGCCCGATCTACAAACCAGGAGAAGAACTCTTCAGGATATGAAGAATGAGCGAGTCTGAGGCGCTTGCTCAGGCTTTTGTCTCTGGATTTTGTTTCAGTGATGGCCGTGGAATGTTGGGGTGGTCTCAGGGGCCATGGACGAATCTTCCTCTCTGTGGATTTGGCCCGATCCCAATTGTTTTTCGTCAATCTGTGGGATGGGAGGACTCCTTTCAGGTTTGTTACCTCAGGTGTCCCACCAAAAGAGGAATTCCAAAGCAGAGCCCTGGGGAAGAGTGAAGGGACAACCCGAACTATGGATAAAAATTGGGGCCTAGGGGATATGGTAAGCCCAATATGCTGTCAATTCATATAGGCCCTGAGAGGCCTTACCTGAGGACTGGGCTCAGGCTGAGGGTCACAATGTGTGTTTGTGACCAATGTGGCCCGTAAGCATGGGCTGGGCCTCATGGGCCACGCTTGTTTCAACTACACTGAACGTTGGACAACATGCCAACCACAAGGTTTCTTGCCCTGGGGAAAGAGTTCTGATTTCTGCATCATTTTCAACCTTGGGCAGTGGTTGGAGATAAGGTCTAGGTTCTGGAGCCTGAAAACCGCAGTTGGGAAGAGATGACGACCTAAGGCCATGGCGGGTCCGATATGCTCAGTGTGCGGCCAGCTGTCTGGGTGGGACCAGGAGGTCCAGGCTCAGGCTGGGTCAGAAGGGGAAATAGTGCCCCGGTCAGCCTATATGTTTGAGGTACAGCCGATTGGCATGCAGGTTGATCCTCATTTGGGGTTTCGGGGTAGTCCTGAGGGCAATGTTTTACTTCTGTGGGGAAGGCAGAGTGCGGCATTGTAGTTCTGGATTGCCCAACTGGAGGGCTTGTGGGCCAGTAGTCTGAGGACGGAGTCTGAGAACCCAAGCTAGGCCTAGGTTTCTGGGTGAGGATATGGCAGGCACAATCTACAGACCTCAATTGAGATCTCGTGCATCTGAAGTCAGGGCAAGGATCAGACGATCGCTCAGGTTGGACTTTCTGCCCTGATGGCCCTTTCTTGAAGGGGGTTGGATCACGAGGACATGGGGGTTTTCCCACGATGGGAGTTGTGAGAAGCTCCAAACTGCAAAGATTCTTCTGCAGGACAATTGAGACCTGTTGGTTGGCTCCAGGCCAACGATTCCGAGCAGGGTTCTAAGGATGGATGGCTGGGTAGCCCACCTCGCATTCCAATTGTCTCCAAGCAACAAGACAGGTTAGATCTGCTGGATGTGGGGGGCAACCGAGGAGGCTGAGTTGAAATGGACTCTCCTGTGGATGTGTCCTAATATGTTTTTGTGTCTATGGAGACCTTCGAATGAAGCGGTGGCCCTGGGGCCCTGAAGGGTTCTCCTAAACAGAGGCTTTGACACAGCTCCAACGTGCATGTTTCCCATGTGTAGATGAGATTTGTTCTGATGGGTGAGTCAAGAAACAGCCATATGCTGGTATTGAAATCCAGGCCTCTGAGGAGAGATGCCTGGTAACCAAAGCAATGGATCCGATTAGTGCCTAGGGGCCTGTTCGTTCCTTTTTACCTCTGGGGACATCAGTCTACGGGTCTGAGTGCAGGTAGGTGCTCAGATGGGCTCAGATTGCCCCTGTTTGTCCTGGGAAGCCACAACTCTTGGGATGGCCTCAGGGACTTTGGAGGTTATCCTATTAGTAGGGTCGTGGCCATTGGAATGGGCACATACAATTCCCTTGGAGAGGGCAAGTACAGTCCTCAGGTTTGGCTCCAGGGCCTTGAGCCTGTAAGGTGTGTAGGCCAGAGCTGTTTGGACAGTTGTCTGAAAACACAAACTCGGCTTATGTTTTGGGTCATAGGTATGGCAGGACTGATCTACAGACCATGAGGAGAACACTTCGGGATATGAAAAAAGGGCGAGTGTGAGGCTCTTGCTCAAGTTTTTGTCTCTGGATATCGTGTCACTCATGGTCGTGAAATTGCCGGGTGACTTCATGGGAAATGGACGAGTCTTACTCTCTGGGGGTTCGGTCCCCTCCAAAGAGTTTGCGGTCATTCTGGGGATGGAAGAAGTCCGTTTTTTTGTTGTTGTTGTCGATTTGTTTCATTTTGTTTTTCAACCTCAGATGTCCCACCAAATGAGGGATTCCAGAGTAGAGCCCTGGGGTGGGGCGACTGGACAACCAGAAATCTGGTTAAAAATTGGGGACTAGGGACATGTCAAGCCCATTATGACATCTAATGGTCCAGCCACTGAGAGGACTTACTAGAGGACAGGACTCACGCTGAGGTCACAATGCGTGTTTATGCTCTCGTCGCACTCAAGAATGGGCGGGGCCTCAGGGTGAATGCTGGTTTCTCCTACACTGAACGTTGGACAACATGCCAACCACAAGGTTTCTTGCCATGGGTCAGGAAGAGTTCTGATTTCTGCATCACAGTCACCCGTGGGCAGTGATTGGAGATAAGGTCTAGGTTCTGAAGCCTGAAAACTGAGGTAGGGAAGAGATGATGACCTAAGGCCATGGCGGGTCTGATGTGCTCAGGGTGCGGTCAGCTGTCTGGTTGTTGGTCAGCAGGTCCGGGCTCAGGTTGTGTCAGACAGTGCATTAGTGCCCAGGTTAGACTATATAATTTGGGTACATTCGAGTGCCGTGTAGGTTTATCTTCATTTAAGCTGCCTGGGCAGCTCATTAGGCAATATATTTTTTCTAAAGGGCAGGCACAGTGCTTCATTGTCGGTCCGGAATTGCCAAACTTGAGGGCTTCGGGGCCAGGAGAGTGAGGACGGAAGTCTGAGAACACAAGCTAGACTTCGGATTCAGGGTGAGGGCACGGCAGGTACCCCCTGCAGATCTGAAGCAATATCTCATGCATCTGAAGTCAGGGCGAGGATCCGATGTTGGCTCAGGTTGAAGTTTCTGTGCATGACGGCCCCTTCATGAAGGGAGCGGAATCTCGAGGCCATGGAGGTTTTCCACGTTGGGAGATGTGGGATGCCCCCTTCAAGGATTCCTTCTGCGGGACAATTGAGACCTGTTGGACAGCTCCAGGACATCCCATATGGAATGACTCCAGAGCACCGTTCCAGGATGGATGCCTGGGAAGTCTGCCTCGCCTTCCAATTGTCTCCTAGCAACAAGACAGTTTAGATCTAATGGATCTGCGGGAGCAACCGGGGTGGCTGAGTTGAAATGCACTTTCCAGAGGATGGTTCCTAACGTGTGTTTGTGTCCATGAGGGCCTTGGAATGGGGAGGTGGCACCGGGACCCTGAAGTATTCTCCTAAGCTTTGGCATAGCTCCCATGCACAAGTTTCCTTGTGGAGATGAGATTTGTTCTGATGGGTGCCTCAGGAAATCCCCTCTGCTTGTATTGGAATCCAGGCTTTTGAGGAGACATGCCTGTAAACCAAAGCAATGGATCCGATAATAGCCTCGGGTAGTGTCTGGTTCAATCTTCTTGGTATGAGTGGAGGTAGATGAGTGGAGGTAGATGCTCAGCCTGTATCAACCGCCCTTTCTTGTCCCGGGCGACCTACACTATTGGGATGGCCTCAGGGACTTTGGAGGGTTCTCCTAATTTGTACGATTTTTGACAATGGAATGGGCAGAATTCCCATGGATTGGGTGGGGGCAGTCCTAATGTGTGGCTCCAGGGGCCCCAGCCTGGAGGGAGTGTGGCCCAGGACTTTGAGGACAGAAGACTGAACACACAAACTCAGCTTAAGTTTGGGGACGTAGGTATGGCACGCCCGATCTACAAACCATGAAAAGAACTCTTCAGGATATGAAGAATGAGCGAGTCTGAGGCGCTTGCTCAGGCGTTTGTCTCTGGATTTTGTTTCAGCGATGGCCGTGGAATGTTGGGGTGGTCTCAGGGGCCATGGACGAATCTTCCTCTCTGTGGATTTGGCCCGATCCCAATTGTTTTTCGTCAATCTGTGGGATGGGAGGACTCCTTTCAGGTTTGTTACCTCAGGTGTCCCACCAAAAGAGGAATTCCAAAGCAGAGCCCTGGGGAAGAGTGAAGGGACAACCCGAACTATGGATAAAAATTGGGGCCTAGGGGATATGGTAAGCCCAATATGCTGTCAATTCATATAGGCCCTGAGAGGCCTTACCTGAGGACTGGGCTCAGGCTGAGGGTCACAATGTGTGTTTGTGACCAATGTGGCCCGTAAGCATGGGCTGGGCCTCATGGGCCACGCTTGTTTCAACTACACTGAACGTTGGACAACATGCCAACCACAAGGTTTCTTGCCCTGGGGAAAGAGTTCTGATTTCTGCATCATTTTCAACCTTGGGCAGTGGTTGGAGATAAGGTCTAGGTTCTGGAGCCTGAAAACCGCAGTTGGGAAGAGATGACGACCTAAGGCCATGGCGGGTCCGATATGCTCAGTGTGCGGCCAGCTGTCTGGGTGGGACCAGGAGGTCCAGGCTCAGGCTGGGTCAGAAGGGGAAATAGTGCCCCGGTCAGCCTATATGTTTGAGGTACAGCCGATTGGCATGCAGGTTGATCCTCATTTGGGGTTTCGGGGTAGCCCTGAGGGCAATGTTTTACTTCTGTGGGGAAGGCAGAGTGCGGCATTGTAGTTCTGGATTGCCCAACTGGAGGGCTTGTGGGCCAGTAGTCTGAGGACGGAGTCTGAGAACCCAAGCTAGGCCTAGGTTTCTGGGTGAGGATATGGCAGGCACAATCTACAGACCTCAATTGAGATCTCGTGCATCTGAAGTCAGGGCAAGGATCAGACGATCGCTCAGGTTGGACTTTCTGCCCTGATGGCCCTTTCTTGAAGGGGGTTGGATCACGAGGACATGGGGGTTTTCCCACGATGGGAGTTGTGAGAAGCTCCAAACTGCAAAGATTCTTCTGCAGGACAATTGAGACCTGTTGGTTGGCTCCAGGCCAACGATTCCGAGCAGGGTTCTAAGGATGGATGGCTGGGTAGCCCACCTCGCATTCCAATTGTCTCCAAGCAACAAGACAGGTTAGATCTGCTGGATGTGGGGGGCAACCGAGGAGGCTGAGTTGAAATGGACTCTCCTGTGGATGTGTCCTAATATGTTTTTGTGTCTATGGAGACCTTCGAATGAAGCGGTGGCCCTGGGGCCCTGAAGGGTTCTCCTAAACAGAGGCTTTGACACAGCTCCAACGTGCATGTTTCCCATGTGTAGATGAGATTTGTTCTGATGGGTGAGTCAAGAAACAGCCATATGCTGGTATTGAAATCCAGGCCTCTGAGGAGAGATGCCTGGTAACCAAAGCAATGGATCCGATTAGTGCCTAGGGGCCTGTTCGTTCCTTTTTACCTCTGGGGACATCAGTCTACGGGTCTGAGTGCAGGTAGGTGCTCAGATGGGCTCAGATTGCCCCTGTTTGTCCTGGGAAGCCACAACTCTTGGGATGGCCTCAGGGACTTTGGAGGTTATCCTATTAGTAGGGTCGTGGCCATTGGAATGGGCACATACAATTCCCTTGGAGAGGGCAAGTACAGTCCTCAGGTTTGGCTCCAGGGCCTTGAGCCTGTAAGGTGTGTAGGCCAGAGCTGTTTGGACAGTTGTCTGAAAACACAAACTCGGCTTATGTTTTGGGTCATAGGTATGGCAGGACTGATCTACAGACCATGTTTGTCTGTAGATGAGAACACTTCGGGATATGAAAAAAGGGCGAGTGTGAGGCTCTTGCTCAAGTTTTTGTCTCTGGATATCGTGTCACTCATGGTCGTGAAATTGCCGGGTGACTTCATGGGAAATGGACGAGTCTTACTCTCTGGGGGTTCGGTCCCCTCCAAAGAGTTTGCGGTCATTCTGGGGATGGAAGAAGTCCGTTTTTTTGTTGTTGTTGTCGATTTGTTTCATTTTGTTTTTCAACCTCAGATGTCCCACCAAATGAGGGATTCCAGAGTAGAGCCCTGGGGTGGGGCGACTGGACAACCAGAAATCTGGTTAAAAATTGGGGACTAGGGACATGTCAAGCCCATTATGACATCTAATGGTCCAGCCACTGAGAGGACTTACTAGAGGACAGGACTCACGCTGAGGTCACAATGCGTGTTTATGCTCTCGTCGCACTCAAGAATGGGCGGGGCCTCAGGGTGAATGCTGGTTTCTCCTACACTGAACGTTGGACAACATGCCAACCACAAGGTTTCTTGCCATGGGTCAGGAAGAGTTCTGATTTCTGCATCACAGTCACCCGTGGGCAGTGATTGGAGATAAGGTCTAGGTTCTGAAGCCTGAAAACTGAGGTAGGGAAGAGATGATGACCTAAGGCCATGGCGGGTCTGATGTGCTCAGGGTGCGGTCAGCTGTCTGGTTGTTGGTCAGCAGGTCCGGGCTCAGGTTGTGTCAGACAGTGCATTAGTGCCCAGGTTAGACTATATAATTTGGGTACATTCGAGTGCCGTGTAGGTTTATCTTCATTTAAGCTGCCTGGGCAGCTCATTAGGCAATATATTTTTTCTAAAGGGCAGGCACAGTGCTTCATTGTCGGTCCGGAATTGCCAAACTTGAGGGCTTCGGGGCCAGGAGAGTGAGGACGGAAGTCTGAGAACACAAGCTAGACTTCGGATTCAGGGTGAGGGCACGGCAGGTACCCCCTGCAGATCTGAAGCAATATCTCATGCATCTGAAGTCAGGGCGAGGATCCGATGTTGGCTCAGGTTGAAGTTTCTGTGCATGACGGCCCCTTCATGAAGGGAGCGGAATCTCGAGGCCATGGAGGTTTTCCACGTTGGGAGATGTGGGATGCCCCCTTCAAGGATTCCTTCTGCGGGACAATTGAGACCTGTTGGACAGCTCCAGGACATCCCATATGGAATGACTCCAGAGCACCGTTCCAGGATGGATGCCTGGGAAGTCTGCCTCGCCTTCCAATTGTCTCCTAGCAACAAGACAGTTTAGATCTAATGGATCTGCGGGAGCAACCGGGGTGGCTGAGTTGAAATGCACTTTCCAGAGGATGGTTCCTAACGTGTGTTTGTGTCCATGAGGGCCTTGGAATGGGGAGGTGGCACCGGGACCCTGAAGTATTCTCCTAAGCTTTGGCATAGCTCCCATGCACAAGTTTCCTTGTGGAGATGAGATTTGTTCTGATGGGTGCCTCAGGAAATCCCCTCTGCTTGTATTGGAATCCAGGCTTTTGAGGAGACATGCCTGTAAACCAAAGCAATGGATCCGATAATAGCCTCGGGTAGTGTCTGGTTCAATCTTCTTGGTATGAGTGGAGGTAGATGAGTGGAGGTAGATGCTCAGCCTGTATCAACCGCCCTTTCTTGTCCCGGGCGACCTACACTATTGGGATGGCCTCAGGGACTTTGGAGGGTTCTCCTAATTTGTACGATTTTTGACAATGGAATGGGCAGAATTCCCATGGATTGGGTGGGGGCAGTCCTAATGTGTGGCTCCAGGGGCCCCAGCCTGGAGGGAGTGTGGCCCAGGACTTTGAGGACAGAAGACTGAACACACAAACTCAGCTTAAGTTTGGGGACGTAGGTATGGCACGCCCGATCTACAAACCATGAAAAGAACTCTTCAGGATATGAAGAATGAGCGAGTCTGAGGCGCTTGCTCAGGCGTTTGTCTCTGGATTTTGTTTCAGCGATGGCCGTGGAATGTTGGGGTGGTCTCAGGGGCCATGGACGAATCTTCCTCTCTGTGGATTTGGCCCGATCCCAATTGTTTTTCGTCAATCTGTGGGATGGGAGGACTCCTTTCAGGTTTGTTACCTCAGGTGTCCCACCAAAAGAGGAATTCCAAAGCAGAGCCCTGGGGAAGAGTGAAGGGACAACCCGAACTATGGATAAAAATTGGGGCCTAGGGGATATGGTAAGCCCAATATGCTGTCAATTCATATAGGCCCTGAGAGGCCTTACCTGAGGACTGGGCTCAGGCTGAGGGTCACAATGTGTGTTTGCGACCAATGTGGCCCGTAAGCATGGGCTGGGCCTCATGGGCCACTCTTGTTTCAACTACACTGAACGTTGGACAACATGCCAACCACAAGGTTTCTTGCCCTGGGGAAAGAGTTCTGATTTCTGCAACATTTTCAACCTTGGGCAGTGGTTGGAGATAAGGTCTAGGTTCTGGAGCCTGAAAACCGCAGTTGGGAAGAGATGACGACCTAAGGCCATGGCGGGTCCGATATGCTCAGTGTGCGGCCAGCTGTCTGGGTGGGACCAGGAGGTCCATGCTCAGGCTGGGTCAGAAGGGGAAATAGTGCCCCAGTCAGCCTATATGTTTGAGGTACAGCCGAATGGCCTGCAGGTTGATCCTATTTTGGGGTTTCGGGGTAGCCCTGAGGGCAATGTTTTACTTCTGTGGGGAAGGCAGAGTGCGGCATTGTAGTTCTGGATTGCCCAACTGGAGGGCTTGTGGGCCAGTAGTCTGAGGACGGAGTCTGCGAACCCAAGCTAGGCCTAGGTTTCTGGGTGAGGATATGGCAGGCACAATCTACAGACCTCAATTGAGATCTCGTGCATCTGAAGTCAGGGCAAGGATCAGACGATCGCTCAGGTTGGACTTTCTGCCCTGATGGCCCTTTCTTGAAGGGGGTTGGATCACGAGGACATGGGGCTTTTCCCACGATGGGAGTTGTGAGAAGCTCCAAACTGCAAAGATTCTTCTGCAGGACAATTGAGACCTGTTGGTTGGCTCCAGGCCAACGATTCCGAGCAGGGTTCTAAGGATGGATGGCTGGGTAGCCCACCTCGCATTCCAATTGTCTCCAAGCAACAAGACACGTTAGATCTGCTGGATGTGGGGGGCAACGGAGGAGGCTGAGTTGAAATGGACTCTCCTGTGGATGTGTCCTAATATGTTTTTGTGTCTATGGAGACCTTGGAATGAAGCGGTGGCCCTGGGGCCCTGAAGGGTTCTCCTAAACAGAGGCTTTGACACAGCTCCAACGTGCATGTTTCCCATGTGTAGATGAGATTTGTTCTGATGGGTGAGTCAAGAAACAGCCATATGCTGGTATTGAAATCCAGGCCTCTGAGGAGAGATGCCTGGAAACCAAAGCAATGGATCCGATTACTGCCTAGGGGCCTGTTTGTACCTTTTTACCTCTGGAGACATCAGTCTACGGGTCTGAGTGCAGGTAGGTGCTCAGATGGGCTCAGATTGCCCCTGTTTCTCCTGGGAAGCCACAACTCTTGGGATGGCCTCAGGGACTTTGGAGGTTATCCTATTAGTAGGGTCGTGGCCATTGGAATGGGCACATACAATTTCCTTGCAGAGGGCAAGTAGAGTCCTCAGGTTTGGCTCCAGGGCCCTGAGCCTGTAGGGTGTGTAGGCCAGAGCTGTTTGGACAGTTGTCTGAAAACACAAACTCGGCTTATATTTTGGGTCATAGGTATGACAGGACTGATCTACAGACCATGAGGAGAACACTTCGGGATATGAAAAAAGGGCAAGTGTGAGGCTCTTGCTCAAGTTTTTGTCTCTGGATATCGTGTCACTCATTGTGGTAAAATTGCCGGGTGACTTCATGGGAAATGGACGAGTTACTCTCTGGGCGTTCGGTCCCGTCCAAAGAGTTTGCGGTCATTCTGGGGATGGAAGAAGTCCGTTTTTTTGTTGTTGTTGTCGATTTGTTTCATTTTGTTTTTCAACCTCAGATGTCCCACCAAATGAGGGATTCCAGAGTAGAGCCCTGGGGTGGGGCGACTGGACAACCAGAAATCTGGTTAAAAATTGGGGTCAAGGGACATGTCTGCCCATTATGACATCTAATGGTCCAGCCACTGAGAGGACTTACTAGAGGACAGGACTCACGCTGAGGTCACAATGCGTGTTTATGCTCTCGTCGCACTCAAGAATGGGCGGGGCCTCAGGGCGAATGCTGTTTTCTCCTACACTGAAGGTTGGACAACATGCCAACCACAAGGTTTCTTGCCATGGGTCAGGAAGAGTTCTGATTTCTGCATCACAGTAACCCGTGGGCAGTGATTGGAGATAAGGTCTAGGATCTGAAGCCTGAAAACTGAAGTAGGGAAGAGATGATGACCTAAGGCCATGGCAGGTCTGATGTGCTTCTGGTGCGGTCAGCTGTCTGGGTGTTGGTCAGCAGGTCGGGCTCAGGTTGTGTCAGACAGTGCATTAGTGCCCAGCTTAGACTATATATTTTGGGTACATTCGAGTGCCGTGTAGGTTTATCCTCATTTAAGCTGCCTGGGCAGCTCATTAGGCAATATATTTTTTCTGGAGTGCCGGCAGAGTGCTTCATTGTCGGTCCGGAATTGCCAAACTTGAGGGCTTCGGGGCCAGGAGAGTGAGGACGGAAGTCTGAGAACACAAGCTAGACTTCGGATTCAGGGTGAGGGAACGGCAGGTACCCCCTGCAGATCTGAACCAATATCTCATGCATCTGAAATCAGGGCGAGGTTCCGACGTTGGCTCAGGTTGGAGTTTCTGTGCATGACGGCCCCTTCATGAAGGGAGCGGAATCTCGAGGGCATGGAGGTTTTCCACGTTGGGAGATGTGGGACGCCCCCTTCAAGGTTTCCTTCTGTGGGACAATTGAGACCTTTTGGACAGCTCCAGGACATCCCATATGGAATGACTCCGGAGCACCGTTTGAGGATGGATGCCTGGTAAGTCCGCCTCGCCTTCCAATTGTCTCCTAGCAACAAGACAGTTTAAATCTAATGGATCTGCGGGAGCAACCTGGTGTGGCTGAGTTGAAATGCACTTTCCAGAGGATGGTTCCTAACGTGTGTTTGTGTCCATGAGGGCCTTGGAATGGGGAGGTGGCACCGGGACCCTGAAGTATTCTCCTAAGCTTTGGCATAGCTCCCATGCACAAGTTTCTTTGTGGAGACGAGATTTGTTCTGATGGGTGCCTCAGGAAATCCCCTCTGCTGGTATTGGAATCCAGGCTTTTGAGGAGACATGCCTGTAAACCAAAGCAATGGATCCGATAATGGCCTCGGGTCCTGTCTGGTTCAATCTTCTTGGTATGAGTGGAGGTAGATGAGTGGAGGAAGATGCTCAGCTGGTATCAACCGCCCATTTTTGTCCCGGGCGACCTACACTATTGGGATGGCCTCACGGACTTTGGAGGTTTCTCCTAATTTGTACGATTTTTGACAATGGAATGGGCAGAATTCCCATGGATTGGGTGGGGGCAGTCCTAATGTGTGGCTCCAGGGGCCCCAGCCTGGAGGGAGTGTGGCCCAGGACTTTGAGGACAGAAGTCTGAAAACACAAACTCAGCTTAAGTTTGGGGACGTAGGTATGGCACGCCCGATCTACAAACCATGAGAAGAACTCTTCAGGATATGAAGAATGAGCGAGTCTGAGGCGCTTGCTCAGGCTTTTGTCTCTGGATTTTGTTTCAGCGATGGCCGTGGAATGTTGGGGAGGTCTCATGGGCCATGGACGAATCTTCCTCTCTGTGGATTTGGCCGTTCCCAATTGTTTTTCGTCAATCTGTGGGATGGGAGGACTCCTTTCAGGTTTGTTACCTCAGGTGTCCCACCAAAAGAGGAATTCCAAAGCAGAGCCCTGGGGAAGAGTGAAGGGACAACCCGAACTATGGTTAAAAATTGGGGCCTAGGGGCATGGCAAGCCCAATATGCTGTCTCTTCCTATAGGCCCTGAGAGGCCTTACCTGAGGACTGGGCTCAGGCTGAGGGTCACAATGTGTGTTTGTGACCAATGTGGCCCGCAAGCATGGAATCGGCCTCATGGGCCAAGCTTGTTTCAACTACACTGAACGTTGGACAACATGCCAACCACAAGGTTTCTTGCCCTGGGGAAAGAGTTCTGATTTCTGCATCATTTTCAACCCTGGGCAGTGGTTGGAGATAAGGTCTAGGTTCTGGAGCCTGAAAACCGCAGTTGGGAAGACATGACGCCCTAAGGCCATGGCGGGTTCGATGTGCTCAGTGTGCGGCCAGCTGTCTGGGTGGGACCAGGAGGTCCAGGCTCAGGCTGGGTCAGAATGGGAAATCGTGCCCAGGTCAGCCTCTATGTTTGGGGTACAGCCGAATGGCGTGCAGGTTGATCCTCATTTGGGGTTTCGGAGTAGCCCTGAGGGCAATGTTTTACTTCTGTAGGGCAGGCAGAGTGCATCATTGTAGTTCTGGATTGCCAAACTGGAGGGCTTGTGGGCCAGTAGTCTGAGGACGGAGTGAGAACCCAAGATAGGCCTAGGTTTCTGGGTGAGGATATGGCAGGCACAATCTACTGACCTCAATAGAGATCTCGTGCATCTGAAGTCAGGGCAAGGATCAGACGATCGCTCAGGTTGGACTTTCTGCCCTGATGGCCCTTTCTTGAAGGGGGTTGGATCACGAGGACATGGGGCTTTTCCCACGATGGGAGTTGTGAGAAGCTCCAAACTGCAAAGATTCTTCTGCAGAACAATTGAGACCGTTTGGGTGGCTCCAGGCCAACGATTCCGAGCAGGGTTCTAAGGATGGATGGCTGGGTAGCCCACCTCGCATTCCAATTGTCTCCAAGCAACAAGACACGTTAGATCTGCTGGATGTGGGGGGCAACCTAGGAGGCTGAGTTGAAATGGACTCTCCTGTGGATGTGTCCTAATATGTTTTTGTGTCTATGGAGACCTTGGAATGAAGCGGTGGCCCTGGGGCCCTGAAGGGTTCTCCTAAACAGAGGCTTTGACACAGCTCCAACGTGCATGTTTCCCATGTGTAGATGAGATTTGTTCTGATGGGTGAGTCAAGAAACAGCCATATGCTGGTATTGAAATCCAGGCCTCTGAGGAGAGATGCCTGGAAACCAAAGCAATGGATCCGATTAGTGCCTAGGGGCCTGTTCGTTCCTTTTTACCTCTGGGGACATCAGTCTACGGGTCTGAGTGCAGGTAGGTGCTCAGATGGGCTCAGATTGCCCCTGATTGTCCTGGGAAGCCACAACTATTGGGATAGCCTCAGGGACTTTGGAGGTTATCCTATTAGTAGGGTTGTTGGCCATTGGAATGGGCACATACAATTCCCTTGGAGAGGGCAAGTACAGTCCTCAGGTTTGGCTCCAGGGCCCTGAGCCTGTAGGGTGTGTAGGCCAGAGCTGTTTGGACAGTTGTCTGAAAACACAAACTCGGCTTATGTTTTGGGTCATAGGTATGGCAGGACTGATCTACAGACCATGAGGAGAACACTTCGGGATTTGAAAGAAGGGCGAGTGTGAGGCTCTTGCTCAAGTTGTTTCTGGATATCGTGTCACTCATAGTCGTGAAATTGCCGGGTGACTTCATGGGAAATGGACGAGTCTTACTCTCTGGGGGTTCGGTCCCGTCCAAAGAGTTTGCGGTCATTCTGGGGATGGAAGAAGTCCGTTTTTTTACTGTTGTTGTTGATTTGTTTCGTTTTGTTTTTCAACCTCAGATGTCCCAACAAATGAGGGATTCCAGAGAAGGGCCCTGGTGTGGAGCGACTGGACAACCAGAAATCTGGTTAAAAATTGGGGTCAAGGGACATGTCAAGCCCATTATGACATCTAATGGTCCAGCCACTGAGAGGACTTACTAGAGGACAGGACTCACGCTGAGGTCACAATGCGTGTTTATGCTCTCGTCGCACTCAAGAATGGGCGGGGCCTCATGGCGAATGCTCTTTTCTCCTACACTGAACGTTGGACAACATGCCAACCACAAGGTTTCTTGCCATGGGTCAGGAAGAGTTCTGATTTCTGCATCACAGTAACCCGTGGGCAGTGATTGGAGATAAGGTCTAGGTTCTGAAGCCTGAAAACTGAGGTAGGGAAGAGATGATGACCTAAGGCCATGGCAGGTCTGATGTGCTCAGGGTGCGGTCAGCTGTCTGGGTGTTGGTCAGCAGGTCCGGGCTCAGGTTGTGTCAGACAGTGCATTAGTGCCCAGCTTAGACTATATAATTTGGGTACATTCGAGTGCCGTGTAGGTTTATCCTCATTTAAGCTGCCTGGGCACCTCATTAGGCAATATATTTTTTCTAGAGTGCAAACAGAGTGCTTCATTGTCGGTCTGGAATTGCCAAACTTGAGGGCTTCGGGGCCAGGAGAGTGAGGACGGAAGTCTGAGAACACAAGCTAGACTTCGGATTCAGGGTGAGGGAACGGCAGGTACCCCCTGCAGATCTGAACCAATATCTCATGCATCTGAAATCAGGGCGAGGATCCGACGTTGGCTCAGGTTGGAGTTTCTGTGCATGACGGCCCCTTCATGAAGGGAGCGGAATCTCGAGGCCATGGAGGTTTTCCACGTTGGGAGATGTGGGATGCCCCCTTCAAGGTTTCCTTCTGTGGGACAATTGAGACCTTTTGGACAGCTCCAGGACATCCCATATGGAATGACTCCAGAGCACCGTTTGAGGATGGATGCCTGGTAAGTCCGCCTCGCCTTCCAATTGTCTCCTAGCAACAAGACAGTTTAAATCTAATGGATCTGCGGGAGCAACCTGGGGTGGCTGAGTTGAAATGCACTTTCCAGAGGATGGGTCCTAATGTGTGTTTGTGTCCATGAGGGCCTTGGAATGGGGAGGTGGCACCGGGACCCTGAAGTATTCTCCTAAGCTTTGGCATAGCTCCCATGCACAAGTTTCTTTGTGGAGACGAGATTTGTTCTGATGGGTGCCTCAGGAAATCCCCTCTGCTGGTATTGGAATCCAGGCTTTTGAGGAGACATGCCTGTAAACCAAAGCAATGGATCCGATAATGGCCTCGGGTCCTGTCTGGTTCAATCTTCTTGGTATGAGTGGAGGTAGATGAGTGGAGGTAGATGCTCAGCTGGTATCAACCGCCCATTTTTGTCCCGGGCGACCTACACTATTGGGATGGCCTCAGGGACTTTGGAGGGTTCTCCTAATTTGTACGATTTTTGACAATGGAATGGGCAGAATTCCCATGGATTGGGTGGGGGCAGTACTAATGTGTGGCTCCAGGGGCCCCAGCCTGGAGGGAGTGTGGCCCAGGACTTTGAGGACAGAAGACTGAAAACACAAACTCAGCTTAAGTTTGGGGACGTAGGTATGGCACGCCCGATCTACAAACCATGAGAAGAACTCTTCAGGATATGAAGAATGAGCGAGTCTGAGGCGCTTGCTCAGGCTTTTGTCTCTGGATTTTGTTTCAGCGATGGCCGTGGAATGTTGGGGAGGTCTCATGGGCCATGGACGAATCTTCCTCTCTGTGGATTTGGACGATCCCAATTGTTTTTCGTCAATCTGTGGGATGGGAGGACTCCTTTCAGGTTTGTTACCTCAGGTGTCCCACCAAAAGAGGAATTCCAAAGCAGAGCCCTGGGGAAGAGTGAAGGGACAACCCGAACTATGGTTAAAAATTGGGGCCTAGGGGCATGGCAAGCCCAATATGCTGTCTCTTCCTATAGGCCCTGAGAGGCCTTACCTGAGGACTGGGCTCAGGCTGAGGGTCACAATGTGTGTTTGTGGCCAATGTGGCCCGCAAGCATGGGATCGGCCTCATGGGCCAAGCTTGTTTCAACTACACTGAACGTTGGACAACATGCCAACCACAAGGTTTCTTGCCCTGGTTAAAGAGTTCTGATTTCTGCATCATTTTCAACCCTGGGCAGTGGTTGGAGATAAGGTCTAGGTTCTGGAGCCTGAAAACCGCAGTTGGGAAGACATGACGCCCTAAGGCCATGGCGGGTTCGATGTGCTCAGTGTGCGGCCAGCTGTCTGGGTGGGACCAGGAGGTCCAGGCTCAGGCTGGGTCAGAATGGGAAATCGTGCCCAGGTCAGCCTCTATGTTTGGGGTACAGCCGAATGGCGTGCAGGTTGATCCTCATTTGGGGTTTCGGAGTAGCCCTGAGGGCAATGTTTTACTTCTGTAGGGCAGGCAGAGTGCATCATTGTAGTTCTGGATTGCCAAACTGGAGGGCTTGTGGGCCAGTAGTCTGAGGACGGAGTCTGAGAACCCAAGCTAGGCCTAGGTTTCTGGGTGAGGATATGGCAGGCACAATCTACAGACCTCAATAGAGATCTCGTGCATCTGAAGTCAGGGCAAGGATCAGACGATCGCTCAGGTTGGACTTTCTGCCCTGATGGCCCTTTCTTGAAGGGGGTTGGATCACGAGGACATGGGGGTTTTCGCACGATGGGAGTTGTGAGAAGCTCCAAACTGCAAAGATTCTTCTGCAGGACAATTGAGACCGTTTGGGTGGCTCCAGGCCAACGATTCCGAGCAGGGTTCTAAGGATGGATGGCTGGGTAGCCCACCTCGCATTCCAATTGTCTCCAAGCAACAAGACAGGTTAGATCTGCTGGATGTGGGGGGCAACCGAGGAGGCTGAGTTGAAATGGACTCTCCTGTGGATGTGTCCTAATATGTTTTTGTGTCTATGGAGACCTTGGAATGAAGCGGTGGCCCTGGGGCCCTGAAGGGTTCTCCTAAACAGAGGCTTTGACACATCTCCAACGTGCATGTTTCCCATGTGTAAATGAGATTTGTTCTGATGGGTGAGTCAAGAAACAGCCATATGCTGGTATTGAAATCCAGGCCTCTGAGGAGAGATGCCTGGAAACCAAAGCAATGGATCCGATTAGTGCCTAGGGGCCTGTTCGTTCCTTTTTACCTCTGGGGACATCAGTCTACGGGTCTGAGTGCAGGTAGGTGCTCAGATGGGCTCAGATTGCCCCTGATTGTCCTGGGAAGCCACAACTATTGGGATAGCCTCAGGGACTTTGGAGGTTATCCTATTAGTAGGGTTGTTGGCCATTGGAATGGGCACATACAATTCCCTTGGAGAGGGCAAGTACAGTCCTCAGGTTTGGCTCCAGGGCCCTGAGCCTGTAGGGTGTGTAGGCCAGAGCTGTTTGGACAGTTGTCTGAAAACACAAACTCGGCTTATGTTTTGGGTCATAGGTATGGCAGGACTGATCTACAGACCATGAGGAGAACACTTCGGGATATGAAAGAAGGGCGAGTGTGAGGCTCTTGCTCAAGTTTTTGTTTCTGGATATCGTGTCACTCATAGTCGTGAAATTGCCGGGTGACTTCATGGGAAATGGACGAGTCTTACTCTCTGGGGGTTCGGTCCCGTCCAAAGAGTTTGCGGTCATTCTGGGGATGGAAGAAGTCCGTTTTTTTACTGTTGTTGTTGATTTGTTTCGTTTTGTTTTTCAACCTCAGATGTCCCAACAAATGAGGGATTCCAGAGAAGAGCCCTGGGGTGGAGCGACTGGACAACCAGAAATCTGGTTAAAAATTGGGGTCAAGGGACATGTCAAGCCCATTATGACATCTAATGGTCCAGCCACTGAGAGGACTTACTAGAGGACAGGACTCACGCTGAGGTCACAATGCGTGTTTATGCTCTCCTCGCACTCAAGAATGGGCGGGGCCTCATGGCGAATGCTCTTTTCTCCTACACTGAACGTTGGACAACATGCCAACCACAAGGTTTCTTGCCATGGGTCAGGAAGAGTTCTGATTTCTGCATCACAGTCACCCGTGGGCAGTGATTGGAGATAAGGTCTAGGTTCTGAAGCCTGAAAACTGAGGTAGGGAAGAGATGATGACCTAAGGCCATGGCAGGTCTGATGTGCTCAGGGTGCGGTCAGCTGTCTGGGTGTTGGTCAGCAGGTCCGGGCTCAGGTTGTGTCAGACAGTGCATTAGTGCCCAGCTTAGACTATATAATTTGGGTACATTCGAGTGCCGTGTAGGTTTATCCTCATTTAAGCTGCCTGGGCACCTCATTAGGCAATATATTTTTTCTAGAGTGCAAACAGAGTGCTTCATTGTCGGTCTGGAATTGCCAAACTTGAGGGCTTCGGGGCCAGGAGAGTGAGGACGGAAGTCTGAGAACACAAGCTAGACTTCGGATTCAGGGTGAGGGAACGGCAGGTACCCCCTGCAGATCTGAACCAATATCTCATGCATCTGAAATCAGGGCGAGGATCCGACGTTGGCTCAGGTTGGAGTTTCTGTGCATGACGGCCCCTTCATGAAGGGAGCGGAATCTCGAGGGCATGGAGGTTTTCCACGTTGGGAGATGTGGGATGCCCCCTTCAAGGTTTCCTTCTGTGGGACAATTGAGACCTTTTGGACAGCTCCAGGACATCCCATATGGAATGACTCCAGAGCACCGTATGAGGATGGATGCCTGGTAAGTCCGCCTCGCCTTCCAATTGTCTCCTAGCAACAAGACAGTTTAAATCTAATGGATCTGCGGGAGCAACCTGGGGTGGCTGAGTTGAAATGCACTTTCCAGAGGATGGGTCCTAATGTGTGTTTGTGTCCATGAGGGCCTTGGAATGGGGAGGTGGCACCGGGACCCTGAAGTATTCTCCTAAGCTTTGGCATAGCTCCCATGCACAAGTTTCTTTGTGGAGACGAGATTTGTTCTGATGGGTGCCTCAGGAAATCCCCTCTGCTGGTATTGGAATCCAGGCTTTTGAGGAGACATGCCTGTAAACCAAAGCAATGGATCCGATAATGGCCTCGGGTCCTGTCTGGTTCAATCTTCTTGGTATGAGTGGAGGTAGATGAGTGGAGGTAGATGCTCAGCTGGTATCAACCGCCCATTTTTGTCCCGGGCGACCTACACTATTGGGATGGCCTCACGGACTTTGGAGGTTTCTCCTAATTTGTACGATTTTTGACAATGGAATGGGCAGAATTCCCATGGATTGGGTGGGGGCAGTACTAATGTGTGGCTCCAGGGGCCCCAGCCTGGAGGGAGTGTGGCCCAGGACTTTGAGGACAGAAGACTGAAAACACAAACTCAGCTTAAGTTTGGGGACGTAGGTATGGCACGCCCGATCTACAAACCATGAGAAGAACTCTTCAGGATATGAAGAATGAGCGAGTCTGAGGCGCTTGCTCAGGCTTTTGTCTCTGGATTTTGTTTCAGCGATGGCCGTGGAATGTTGGGTGGTCTCATGGGCCATGGACGAATCTTCCTCTCTGTGGATTTGGCCGATCCCAATTGTTTTTCGTCAATCTGTGGGATGGGAGGACTCCTTTCAGGTTTGTTACCTCAGGTGTCCCACCAAAAGAGGAATTCCAAAGCAGAGCCCTGGGGAAGAGTGAAGGGACAACCCGAACTATGGTTAAAAATTGGGGCCTAGGGGCATGGCAAGCCCAATATGCTGTCTCTTCCTATAGGCCCTGAGAGGCCTTACCTGAGGACTGGGCTCAGGCTGAGGGTCACAATGTGTGTTTGTGACCAATGTGGCCCGCAAGCATGGGATCGGCCTCATGGGCCAAGCTTGTTTCAACTACACTGAACGTTGGACAACATGCCAACCACAAGGTTTCTTGCCCTGGGGAAAGAGTTCTGATTTCTGCATCATTTTCAACCCTGGGCAGTGGTTGGAGATAAGGTCTAGGTTCTGGAGCCTGAAAACCGCAGTTGGGAAGACATGACGCCCTAAGGCCATGGCGGGTTCGATGTGCTCAGTGTGCGGCCAGCTGTCTGGGTGGGACCAGGAGGTCCAGGCTCAGGCTGGGTCAGAATGGGAAATCGTGCCCAGGTCAGCCTCTTTGTTTGGGGTACAGCCGAATGGCGTGCAGGTTGATCCTCATTTGGGGTTTCGGAGTAGCCCTGAGGGCAATGTTTTACTTCTGTAGGGCAGGCAGAGTGCATCACTGTAGTTCTGGATTGCCAAACTGGAGGGCTTGTGGGCCAGTAGTCTGAGGACGGAGTCTGAGAACCCAAGCTAGGCCTAGGTTTCTGGGTGAGGATATGGCAGGCACAATCTAGAGACCTCAATCGAGATCTCGTGCATCTGAAGTCAGGGCAAGGATCAGACGATCGCTCAGGTTGGACTTTCTGCCCTGATGGCCCTTTCTTGAAGGGGGTTGGATCACGAGGACATGGGGGTTTTCCCACGATGGGAGTTGTGAGAAGCTCCAAACTGCAAAGATTCTTCTGCAGGACAATTGAGACCGTTGGGTGGCTCCAGGCCAACGATTCCGAGCAGGGTTCTAAGGATGGGTGGCTGGGTAGCCCACCTCGCATTCCAATTGTCTCCAAGCAACAAGACACGTTAGATCTGCTGGATGTGGGGGGCAACCGAGGAGGCTGAGTTGAAATGGACTCTCCTGTGGATGTGTCCTAATATGTTTTTGTGTCTATGGAGACCTTGGAATGAAGCGGTGGCCCTGGGGCCCTGAAGGGTTCTCCTAAACAGAGGCTTTGACACAGCTCCAACGTGCATGTTTCCCATGTGTAGATGAGATTTGTTCTGATGGGTGAGTCAAGAAACAGCCATATGCTGGTATTGAAATCCAGGCCTCTGAGGAGAGATGCCTGGAAACCAAAGCAATGGATCCGATTAGTGCCTAGGGGCCTGTTCGTTCCTTTTTACCTCTGGGGACATCAGTCTACGGGTCTGAGTGCAGGTAGGTGCTCAGATGGGCTCAGATTGCCCCTGATTGTCCTGGGAAGCCACAACTATTGGGATAGCCTCAGGGACTTTGGAGGTTATCCTATTAGTAGGGTTGTTGGCCATTGGAATGGGCACATACAATTCCCTTGGAGAGGGCAAGTACAGTCCTCAGGTTTGGCTCCAGGGCCCTGAGCCTGTAGGGTGTGTAGGCCAGAGCTGTTTGGACAGTTGTCTGAAAACACAAACTCGGCTTATGTTTTGGGTCATAGGTATGGCAGGACTGATCTACAGACCATGAGGAGAACACTTCGGGATATGAAAGAAGGGCGAGTGTGAGGCTCTTGCTCAAGTTTTTGTTTCTGGATATCGTGTCACTCATAGTCGTGAAATTGCCGGGTGACTTCATGGGAAATGGACGAGTCTTACTCTCTGGGGGTTCGGTCCCGTCCAAAGAGTTTGCGGTCATTCTGGGGATGGAAGAAGTCCGTTTTTTTACTGTTGTTGTTGATTTGTTTCGTTTTGTTTTTCAACCTCAGTTGTCCCAACAAATGAGGGATTCCAGAGTAGAGCCCTGGGGTGGGGCGACTGGACAACCAGAAATCTGGTTAAAAATTGGGGCCTAGGGACATGTCAAGCCCATTATGACATCTAATGGTCCAGCCACTGAGAGGACTTTCTAGAGGACAGGACTCATGCTGAGGGTCACAATGCATGTGTATGCCCTCGTCGCACTCAAGAATGGGCGGGGCCTCAGGGTGAATGCTGGTTTCTGCTACACTGAACTTTGGACAACGTGCCAACCACAAGGGTTCTTGCCATGGGTAAGGAGGAGTTTTGATTTCTGCATCACACTCACCCCTGGGCAGTGATTGGAGATAAGTTCTCGGTTCTGAAGCCTGAAAACTGAGGTAGGGAAGAGATGATGACCTAAGTCCATGGCGGGTCTTATGTGCTCAGTGTGCGGTCAGCTTTCTGGGGGTTGGTCAGGAGGTCCGGGCTCAGGTTGTGTCCGACAGTGCTTTAGTACACAGGTTAGACTATATAACTTGGGTAAAGTCGAGTGCTGTGTAGGTTTATTCTCATTTAAGGTGCCTAGGAAGCTCATGAGGCAATTTTTTTCTAGAGGGCAGGCAGAGTGCTGCATTGTGTGTCCGGAATTGCCAAACTTGAGGGCTTCGGGGCCAGGCGTGTGAGGATGGAAGTCTGAGAAGGAAGCTAGACTGGGTTTCAGGGCGAGGACACGGCTGGAACCCCTTCAGCTCTGAACCAATATCTCATGCATCTGAAGTCAGGGCGAGGATCAGACGTTGGCTCAGGTTGTAGTTTCTGTGCATGACGGACGCTTCATGAAGGGAGCGGCATCTCAAGGCCATTGAGGTTTTCCCACGTTGGGAGTTGTGGGGTGCCCCTTTCAAGGATTCCTTCTGCGGGACAATTGAGATCTGTTGGACAGCTCCAGGACATCCCAGATGGAATGACTCCAGAGCTCATGCGAGGATGGATTCCTGGGAAGCCCGCCTCGCATTCCAATTGTCTCCTAGGAACAAGACAGTTTAGATCTCATGGCTCTGCGGTAGCAACCGGGGTGGCTGAGTTGAAATGGACTTTCCTGAGGTTGGGTCCTAATGGGTTTTTGTGTCCCTGAGGGCCTTGGATTGGGGTCGTGGCCTCGGGACCCTGAAGTACTCTCCTAAGCTTCTGACATAGCACCCATGCACAGGTTTCCTTGTGGAGACGAGATGAGTTCTGATGGGTGCCTCAGGAAAACCTCTACGCTCGTATTGGAATCAGGCTTTTGAGGAGACATGCCTGTAAACCAAAGCAATGGATCCTATTATGGCCTAGGGTCCCGTCTGGTTCAATCTTCTTCTCTGGGGACATCCATCTATGGTATGAGTGGAGGTAGATGCTCAGCTGTTGTCAGACCGCCCTTGTTTGTCCCGGGCGACCTACACTATTGGGATGGCCTCAGAGATTTTGCGGTTTCTCTTAATTTGTACAATTTTGGACAATGGAATGGGCAGAATTCCCATGGATTGGTAGGCACAGTCCTAATGTGTGGCTCCAGGGGCCCCAGCCTTGAGGGTGTGTGGCCTAGGACTTGAGGACAGAAGTCTGAAAACACAAACTCAGCTTAGTTTTGGGGACGTAGGTATGGCAGGCCCACTCTACAGTCCATGAGAAAAAGTATTCAGGATATGAAGAAAGTGCGAATCTGAGGCGCTTGCTCAATCTTTTGTCTCTGGATTTTGTATCAGCGGTGGCCGTGGAATGTGGGGAGGCCTCATGGGCAATGGACGAATCTTCCTCTCTGAGGATTTGGCCCGATTCCCAATTGTTTTTGGTCAATCTGTGGGATGGGAGGACTCCTTTCAGTTTTGTTACCTCATGTGTCCCAACAAAAGAGGAATTCCAAAGCAAAGCCGTGGGGAAGACTGAAGGGACAACCCGAACTATGGTTAAAAATTGGGGCCTAGGGGCATGGCAAGCCCAATATGCTATCTCTTCATCCAGCCACTGAGAGGCCATACTTGAGGACTGGGCTCAGGCTGAGAGTCACAATGAGTGTTTGGGACCCATATGGCCAGCGAGTATGGGCGGGGCCTCATGGGCCACTCTGGGTTCAACTACACTGAACGTTGGAAAACATGCCAACAACAAGGTTTCTTGCCATGGGGAAGGAGTTCTGATTTCTGCATCACGTTCAACCCTGAGCAGTGATTGTAGATAAGGTCTAGGTTCTGAAGCCTGAAAACCGAGGTTGGGAACAGATGACGACCTAAGGCCATGGAGCCTTGATGTGCTCAGTCTGCGGCCACCTGTCTGGGTGGGGCCAGGAGGTCCAGGCTCAGGCTGTGACAGAAAAGGCATTAGTGCCCTGGTCAGCCTATGTATTTGGGGTACAGCCAAGGTAGGTACAGGTTGATCCTCATTTGGGGTTACTGGGTAGCCCCAGAGGGCAATGTTTTTCTTCTGGGGGGCAGGCAGAGTGCTGCATTGTAGTTTTGGATTGCCAAACTGGAGGGCTTGTGGGCCAGTAGTCTGAGGACAGAAGTCTGAAAACACAAGCTAGGCTTCGGTTTCTGGGTGAGGACATGGCGGCACAATCTACAGACCTGAATCGATATCTCGTGCATCTGAAGTCAGGGCGAGGATCAGACGATCGCTCAGGTTGGAGTTTCTGTCCCTGATGGCCGCTTCATGAAGGGGGGGCATCACGAGGCCATGGGGGTTTACCCACGATGGGAGTTGTGAGCAGCTACAAACTGCAAAGAGTCTTCTGCAGGACAATTGAGACCTGTTGTTTGGCGCCAGGCCATTATTCTGAGCAGAGTTCTAAGGATGGATTGCTGGGTAGCCCACCTCGCATTCCAATTGTCTCCAAGCAACCAGACATTTAGATCTGCTGGATCTCGGGGAGCAACTTAGGAGGCTGAGTTTAAATGGACTCTCCTGTGGATGGGTCCTAATGTGCTTTTGTGTCTATGGAGACCTTGGAATGAAGCGGTGGCACGGGGGCCCTGAAGGGTTTTCCTAAACAGAGGCTTTGACACAGCTCCAACGTGCAAGTTTCCCATGTGTATATGACATGTTTTCTGATGGGTGAGTCATGAAACAGCCATATGCTGGTTTTGAAATCCAGGCCTCTGAGGAGAGATGCCTGGAACCAAAGAAATGGATCTGATTAGTGCCTATGGGTCTGTTCTTTCCTTTTTACCTCTGGGGATATCTGTCTATGTGTCTGAGTGCAGGTAGGTGAACAGTTGTGCTCAGATTGCTCCTGTTTTTCCTGGGAAGACAGCACTAGTGAGATGGATCGGGGACTTTGGAGGTTTATCCTATTAGAAGGGATGTGGCCATTGGAATGGGCACACACAATTCCCTTGGAGAGGGCAAGTACAGTCCTCAGGTTTGGCTCCAGGGGCCTGAGCCTGTAGGTTGTGTAGGCCAGGGCTGTTTGGACAGTTTTCTGAAAACACAACCTCGGCTTATGTTTCGGGTCGTAGGTATGGCAGGACTGATCTACAGACCATGAGGAGACCTCTTCGGGATTTGAAAAAAGGGCGAGGGTGAGGCTCTTGCTCAAGTTTTTGTCTCTGGATATCGTGTCACTTATGGTCGTGAAATTTCTGGGTGACTTCATGGGAAATGGACGAGTCTTACTCTCTGGTGTTTTGGCCCCGTCCAAAGGATTTGGAGTCATTCTGTGTGATGGAAGAAGTCCGTTTTTTTGTTGTTGTTGTTTTCTTTTTTAACCTCAGGTGTCCCACCAAATGAGGGATTCCAGAGTAGAGCCCTGGGGAGGGGCGACTGAACAATCAGAAATCTGTTTAAAATGGGCCTAGGGACATGTCAAGCACATTATGACATCTTATGGTCCAGCCACTGAGAGGACTTTCTAGAGGACAGGACTCATGCTGAGGGTAACAGTGCGTGTTGCTGCCCTCGTCGCACTCAACAATGGGCGGGGCCTCAGGGTGAATGCTGGTTTCTCCTACACTGAACTTTGGACAACGTGCCAACCACAAGGGTTCTTGCCATGGGTAAGGAGGAGTTCTGATTTCTGCATCACATTCACCCATGGGCAGTGATTGGAGATAAGGTCTCGGTTCGGAAGCCTGAAAACTGAGGTAGGGGAGAGATGATGACCTAAGGCCATGGCGGGTCTTATGTGCTCAGTGTGCGGTCAGCTTTCTGGGGGTTGATCAGGAGGTCCGGGCTCAGATTGTGTCGGACAGTGATTTAGTGCCCAGGTTAGACTATATAATTTGGGTAAATTCGAGTGCTGTGTAGGTTTATCCTCATTTAAGGTGCCTAGGAAGCTCATGCGGCAATAATTTTTTTCTAGAGGGCAGGCAGAGTGCTGCATTGTGGGTCCGGAATTGCCAATCTTGAGGGCTTCGGGGTGAGGGGGGAGAGGACGGAAGTCTGAGAAGACAAGCTAGACTTGAGTATCAGGCCGAGGGCACGGCAGGTACCTCCTGCAGATCTGAACCAATATCTCATGCATCTGAAGTCACGGCAAGGATCAGACGTTGGCTCAGGTTGGAGTTTCTGTGCATACGGCCCCTTCATGAAGGGAGCGGAAACTCGAGGCTATTGAGGTTTTCCCACGTTGGGAGTTGTTGGATGCTCCCTTCAAGGATTCCTTCTGCGGGACAATTGAGACCTGTTGGACAGCTCCAGGAAATCCCATATGGAATGACTCCAGAGCACCATTCGAGGATGGATGCCTGGGAAGTCCGCCTCACATTCCAATTGTTTCCTAGCAACAAGACAGTTTAGATCTGATTTCTCTGCCGGAGCTACCGTGGTGGCTGAGTTGAAATGGACTTAAATGAGGATGGGTCCTAATTGGTTTTTGTGTCCCTGAGGGCCTTGGAATGGGGCTGTGGCCCCGGGACTTTGAAGTACTCTCCTAAACTTCTGACATAACTCGCATGCACAGGTTTCCTTGTGGAGACGAGATGAGTTCTGATGGGTGCCTCAGGAAAACCCCTATGCTCCTATTGGAATAAGGCTTTTGAAGAGACATGCCTGTAAACTAAAGCAATGGATCCTATTATGGCCTAGGGTCCTGTCTGGTTCAATCTTCTTCTCTGCGGACATCCATCTATGGTATGAGTGGAGGTAGATGCTCAGCTGATATCAGACGGCCCTTGTTTGTCCCGGGCGACCTACACTATTGGGATGGCCTCAGGGATGGCGGTTTCTCTTAATTTGTACGATTTTGGATGATGGAATGGGCAGAATTCCCATGGATTGGTAGGCACAGTCCTAATGTGTGGCTCCAGGGGCCCCAGCCTGGTGGGTGTGTGGCCCAGGACTTTGAGGACAGAAGTCTGAAAACACAAATTCAGCTTAGTTTTGGGGACGTAGGTATGGCAGGCCCGATCTACAAATCATGAGTAGAAATCTTCAGGATATGAAGAAAGTGCGAATCTGAGGCGCTTGCTCAGGCTTTTGACTCTGGATTTTGTATCTGCGGTGGCCGTGGAATGTCGGGGAGGCCTCATGGGCCATGGACGAATCTTCCTCTGTGAGGATTTGTCCCGATTCCCAATTGTTTTTCGTCAATCTGTGGGATGGGAGGACTCCTTTCAGTTTTGTTACCTCAGGTGTCCCACCTAAAGAGGAATTGCAAAGCAAAGCCGTGGGGAAGACTGAAGGGATACCCCGAACTATGGTAAAAAATTGGGGACTTGGGGCATGGCAATCCCAATATGCTATTTCTTCATCCAGCCACTGAGAGGCCTTACTTGAGGACTGGGCTCAGGTTGAGAGTCACAATGTGTGTTTGGGACCCATGTGGCTGATTTCTGCATCAGCTTCAACCCTGGGCAGGGATTGGCGATAAGATCTAGGTTCTGAAGCCTGAAAACCGAGGTTGGGAAGAGATGACGACATAAGGCCATGGCGGTTCCATGTGCTCAGTGTGTGGCCAGGTGTCTGGGTGGGGCCAATAGGTCCAGGCTCAGGCTGTGTCAGAAAGGTCATTAGTGCCCTGTTCGGCCTATGTATTTGGGGTACAACCAAGGTAGGTGCAGGTTGATCCTCATTTGGGGTTACTGGGTAGCCCCAGAGGGCAATGTTTTTCTTCTGGGTGGCAGGCAGAGTGCTGCATTGTAGTTCTGGATTGCCAAACTGGAGGGCTTGTGGGCCAGTAGTCTGAGGACAGAACTCTGAGAGCACAAGCTAGGCTTAGGTTTCTGAGTGAGGACATGGCAGGCACAATATACAGACCTGAATTGAGACCTCGTGATCTGAAGTCAGGGCGAGGATCAAACGATCGCTCAGTATGGAGTTTCTGTCCCTGATGGCTATTCATGAAGAGGGGGCATCACGAGGCCATGGTGGTTTTCCCACGATGGGAGTTTTGAGTAACCCCAAACTTCAAAGAGTCTTCTGCAGGACAATTGAGACCTGTTGTTTGGCTCCAGGCCAATGATTCTGAGCAGGGTTTTAAGGATGGTTGGATGGGGAGCCCACCTCGCAATCCAATTGTCTCCTAGCAATAAGACATTTTAGATCTGCTGGGTCTGGGGGAGCAACCGAGGAGGCTGAGTTGAAATGGACTCTCCTGCGGATGGGTCTTAATGTGCTTTTGTGTCTACGGACACCTTGAAATGGGGCCCTGAAGGGTTCTCCTACACAGAGGCTTTGACACAGCTCCAACGTGCAAGTTTCCCAAGTGTAGATGAGATGTTTTCTGATGGGTGAGTCAAGAAACAGCCATATGCTGGTTTTGAATCCAGGCCTCTGAGGAGAGATGCCTGGAAAACAAATCAATAAATCTGATTAGTGCCTAGGGACCCCGTCTTTCCTTTTTACCTTTGGGGAGATCTGTCTATGGGTCTCTGTGCAGGTAGGTGCTCAGATGGGCTCAGATTGCCCCTGTATTTCCTGGGAAGCCGGCACTAGTGTGATGGATCAGGGTCTTTGGAGGTTTATCCTATTAGAAGGGTTGTGGCCATTGGAATGGGCACACACAATTGCCTTGGAGCGGGCAAGCACAGTCCTCAGGTTTGGCTCCAGGGGCCTGAGCCTGTAGGTTGTGTAGGCCAGGGCTGTTTGGACAGTTGTCTGAAACACAACCTCGGCTTATGTTTCGGGTCATAGGTATGGCAGGACTGATCTACAGACCATGAGGAGAACTCTTCGGGATTTGAAAAAAGGGCGAGTGTGAGGCTCTTGCTCAAGTTTTTGTCTCTGGATATCGTCTCACTCATGGTGGTGAAATTTCTGGGTGACTTCATGGGAAATGGACGAGTCTTACTCTCTGGTGGTTTGGCCCCGTCCACAGTGTTTGGGGTCATTCTGTGTGATGGAAGAATTCCGTTTTTTTTGTTTTTGTTTTTTCTTTTTTAACCTCAGGGGTCCCACCAAATGAGGGATTCCAGAGTAGAGCCCTGGGGAGGGGCGATTGGACAATCAGAAATCTGGTTAAAAATTGGGGCCTAGGAACATGTCAAGCCCATTATGACATCTAATGGTCCAGTCACTGAGAGGACTTACTAGAGGACAGGACTCATGCTGAGGGTCACAATGCGTATGTATGCCCTCGTCGCACGAAAGAATGGGCGGGGCCTCAGGGTGAATGCTGGTTTCTCCTACACTGAACGTTGGACAACGTGCCAACCACAAGGGTTCTTGCCATGGGTAAGGAGGAGTTCTGATTTCTGCATCACACTCACCCCTGGGCAGTTATTGGAGATAAGGTCTCGGTTCTGAAGCCTGAAAAATGAGGTAGGGAAGAGATGATGACCTAAGGCCATGGCGGGTCTTATGTGCTCAGTGTGCGGTCAGCTTTCTGGGGGTTGGTCAGGAGGTCCGGGCTCAGGTTGTGTCCGACAGTGCTTTAGTGCACAGGTTAGACTATATAACTTGGTTAATGTCGAGTGCTGTGTAGGTTTATCCTCATTTAAGTTGCCTGGGAAGCTCATGAGGCAATAAATTTTTTCTAGAGGGCAGGCAGAGTTCGGCATTTGGGTCCAGAATTGCCAAACTTGAGGGCTTCGGGGCCAGGGGTTTGAGGACGGAAGTCTGAGAAGAAAGCTAGACTTGGATTTCAGGGCGAGGGCACGCTGGTACCCCCTGCAGCTCTGAAACAATATCTCATGCATCTGAAGTCAAGGCGAGGATCAGACGTTGGCTCAGGTTGGAGTTTCTGTGCATGAAGGCCGCTTCATGAAGGGAGCGGAATCTCGAGGCCATTGAGGTTTTCCCACGTTGGGAGTTTTGGGATGCCCCACTCAAGGATTTCTTCTGCGGGACAATTGAGACCTGTTGGACAGCTCCAGGACATCCCAGATGGAATGACTCCAGAGCACCATGCGAGGATGAATGCCTGGGAAGCCAGACTCGCATTCCAATTGTCTCCTAGCAACAAGACAGTTTAGATCTGATGGCTCTGCGGGAGCAACCCGGGTGGCTGAGTTGAAATGGACTTTCCTGAGGATGGGTCCTAATGGGTTTTTGTGTCCCTGAGGGCCTTGGAATGGGGTGGTGGCCCCGGGACAATGAAGTACTCTCCTAAGCTTCTGACATAGCTCCCATGTACAGGTTTCCTTGTGGAGACGAGATAAGTTCTGATGGGTGCCTCAGGAGAACCCCTATGCTC
The DNA here is from genome assembly GCF_964662115.1 of Mustela nivalis. Classification (NCBI taxonomy): domain Eukaryota; kingdom Metazoa; phylum Chordata; class Mammalia; order Carnivora; family Mustelidae; genus Mustela; species Mustela nivalis. Next base: position 98,040 of record NW_028135827.1, read on the forward strand.
GTACTGGAATCAGGCTTTTGAGGACACATGCCTGTAAACCAAAGCAATGGATCCTATTATGGCCTAGGTTCCTGACTGGTTCAATCTTCTTCTCTGCGGACATCCATCTATGGTATGAGCGGAGGTACATGCTCAGCTGTTGTCAGACCGCCCTTGTTTGTCCCGGGCGACCTACACTATTGGAATAGCCTCAAAGATTTGGCGGTTTCTCTTAATTTGTACAATTTTGGACAATGGAATGGGCAGAATTCCCATGGATTGGTAGGCATTGGTAGGCACAGTCCTAATGTGTGGCTCTAGGGGCCACAGCCTGGAGGGTGTGTGGCCCAGGACTTTGAGGACAGAAGTCTGAACACACAAACTCAGCTTAGGTTTGGAGACGTAGGTATGGCAGGCTCGATCTATAAACCATGAGAAGAACTCTTCAGGATATGGAGAAAGTGCGAATCTGAGGCGCTTGCTCAGGCTTTTGTCTCTGGATTTTGTATCAGCGGTGGCCGTGGAATGTCGTGGAGGCCTCATGGGCCATGGACGAATCTTCCTCTTTGAGGATTAGTCCCGATTCCCAATTGTTTTCCTTAAATCTGTGGGAAGGGAGGACTCCTTTCAGTTTTGTTACCTCAGGTGTCCCACCAAAAGAGGAATTGCAAAGCAAAGCCGTGGGGAAGACTGAAGGGATACCCCGAACTATGGTTAAAAATTGGGGCCTAGGAGCATGGCAAGCCCAATATGCTATCACTTCATCTAGCCACTGAGTTGCTTTACCTGAGGACTGGGCTCAGGCTGAGAGTCACAATGTGTGTTTGGGACCCATGTGGCCTGCGAACATGGGCGGGGCCACATGGGCCACTCTGGTTTCAACTACACTGAACGTTGGACAAAATGCCAACCACAAGGTTTCTTGCCATGTGGAAGGAGTTCTGATTTCTGCATCACGTTCAACCCTGGGCAGTGATTGGAGATAAGGTCTAGGTTCTGAAGCCTGAAAACCGAGGTTGGGAAGAGATGACGACCAAAGGCCATGGCGGGTCTGATATGCTCAGTGTGGGGTCAGCTGTCTGGGAGGGGCCAGTGGGTCCAGGCTCAGGCTGTCAGAAAGGGCATTAGTGCCCTGGTCGGCCTATGTATTTGGGGTACAGCCATGGTAGGTGCAGGTTGATCCTCATTTGGCATTACTGGGTAGCCCCAGAGGGCAATGTTTTTCTTCTGGGGGGCAGGAAGAGTGCTGCATTGTAGTTCTGGATTGCCAAACTGGAGGGCCAGTAGTCTGAGGACAGAAGTCTGAGAACACAAGCTCAGCTTCGGTTTCTGGGTGAGACCATGGCAGGCACAATCTACAGACCTGAATCGAGATCTCGTGCATCTGAAGTCAGGGCGAGGATCAGACGATCGCTCAGGTTGGAGTTTCAGTCCCTAATGGCCCCTTCATGAAGGGGCCGCATCACAAGTCCATGGTGGTTTTCCGACGATGGGAGTTGTGAGCAGCTCCAAACTGCAAAGAGCCTTCGGCAGGACAATTGAGACCTGTCCTTTGGCTCCAGGCCATGATTCTGAGCAGGGTTCTAAGGATGGATGGCTCGGTAGCCCACCTCACATTCCAATTGTCTCCTAGCAACAAGGCATTTTAGATCTGCTGGATCTCAGTGAGCAACCGAGGAGGCTGAGTTTAAATGGACTCTCCTGTGGATGAGTCCTAATGTGCTTTTTTGTCTATGGAGACCTTGGAATGAAGCGGTGGCACAAGGGCCCTGAAGGGTTGTTCTAAACAGAGGCTTTGACACAGCTCCAACGTGTATGTTTCCCATGTGTAGATGAGATGTTTACTGATGGGTGAGTCAATTAACAGCCATATGCTGGTTTTGAAATCCAGGCCTCTGAAGAGAGATGCCTGGAAACCAAAGCAATGGATCTGATTAGTGCCTAGGGGTCTCTTCTTTCCTTTTTACCTCTGGAGATATCTGTCTATGTGTCTGAGTGCAGGTAGGTGCACAGATGGGCTCAGATTGCTCCTGTTTTTCCTGGGATGCCAGCACTAGTGCGATGGATCTGGGACTTTGGAGGTTTATCCTATTAGAAGGGTTGTGGCCATTGGAATGGGCACACACAATTCCCTTGGAGAGGGCAAGTACAGTCCTCAGGTTTGGCTCCAGGGGCCTGAGCCTGTAGGTTGTGTAGGCCAGGGCTGTTTGGACAGTTGTCTGAAAACACAACCTCGGCTTATGTTTCGTGTCATAGGTATGGCAGTACTGATCTACAGACCATGAGGAGATCACTTCGGGATTTGAAAAAGGGCGAGTGTGAGGCTCTTGCTCAAGTTTTTGTCTCTGGATATCGTGTCACTCATGGTGGTGAAATTTCTGGGTGACTTCATGGGAAATGGACGAGTCTTATTCTCTGGTGGTTTGGCTCCGTCCAAAGGGTCATATGAAGAAAGAGCGTGTCTGAGGCGCTTGCTCAGGCTTTTGTCTCTGGATTTTGTAACAACAATGGCCGTGGAATGTGGGGAGGCCTCATGAGCCTTTGACAAATCTTCCTCTCTGTGGATTTGGCCTGGTCCCAATTGTTTTTCGTCAATCTGTGGGATGGGAGGTCTCCTTTCAAGTTTATTCCCTCAGGTGTCCGAACAAAAGAGGAATTCCAAAGCAGAGCCCTGGGGAAGAGTGAAGGGACAACCCAATCGGTGGTTAAAAATTGTGGACTAGTCGCATGGCAGGCCCAATATGCTGTCTCTTCAACCAGCCACTGAGAGGCCTTACTTGAGCTTGGGCTCAGGCTGAGGGTCACAATGTGTGTTTGTGACCAATGTGGCCCGTGAACCTGGGCAGGGCCTCATGGCCCAACTGGTTTCAACTACACTGAACTTTGGACAATGTGCCAAACACAAGGTCTATTGCCATGGGGAAGATGTTCTGATTTCTGCACATTTACAACGCTGGGCAGAAGTTGAAGATAAGGTCTAGGTCCTGAAGCCTGAAAAACCGCAGTTGGGAAGAGATGACGACCTAAGGCCATGGCGGGTCTGATATGCTCAGTGTGGGGTCAGCTGCCTGGGTGTTGGTCAGGAGTTTCTGGCTCAGGTTGTGTCAGACAGTGCATTAGTGCATAGGTTAGACTATATAATTTGGGTACAGTCGAGTGCCGTGTAGGTTTATCCTCATTTGAGGTGCCTGGGCTGCTCATTGGGCAAGATATTTTTTCTAGAGGGCAGGCAGAGTACTGCATTGTGGGTCCGGAATTGCCAAACTTGAGGGCTTCTAGGCCACGAGTGTGAGGACAGAAGTCTGAGAACACAAGCTAGATTTGGGCTTCAGGCCGAGGGCACGGCAGGTACCCCCTGCAGATCGGAACCAATATCTCAAGCATCTGAATCACGGCGAGGATCAGAGGTTGGCTCAGGTTGGAGTTTCTGTGTATGACTGACCCTTCATGAACGGAGCAGAATCTCAAGGCCATAGAGGTATTCCCACGTTGGGAGTTGTGGGATGCCCTCTTCAAGGATTCCTTCTGCGGGACATTTGTGACTTGTTGAGAAGATCCAGGACATCCCATATGGAATGACTCCAGAGCACCGTTCGAGGATGGATGCCAGGGAAGCCCGCCTCGCATTCCAATTGTCTCCTAGCAACAATACAGTGAGATTGGATGGCTCTGCAGGAGCAACCTGGGTGGCTGCTTTGAAATGGACTTTTCTGAGGATGGGGCCTAATGTGTTTTGTTTCCATGAGGGCCTTGGAAAGGGGCGGTGGTACCGGGACGCTGAAGTATTCTCCTAAGCTTTTGACATAGTTCCCATGCACAAGTTTCCCTGTGGAGACGAGATTTGTCTGACGGGTGTCTCAGTAAACCCCTTATGCTGGTATTGGAATCCAGGCTTTTGAGGAGACATGCCTGTAAACCAAAGCAATGGATCCGATTATGGCCTAGAGTCCTGTCTGGTTCAATCTTCTTATCTGGGGATATACATCTATGGAATGAGTGGAGGAGGATGCTCACCTGGTGTCAGACCTCCCTTTTTTGTCCTTGGAGACCTACACTACTGGGATGGCCTCGGGGACTTTGAGAATTCTCATAATTTGTACGATTTTGGAAAATGAAATGGGCAGAATTCCCATGGATTGGGTAGGTCAGTCCTAAAGAGTGGCTCCAGTGGCCCCAGCCTGGAGGGTGTGTGGCCCAGGACTTTTAGGACAGAAGTCTGAAAACACAAACTCAGCTTAGGTTTGGGGACGTAGGTATGGCAGGCCCAATTTACAAACCATGAGAAGAACTCTTCAGGATATGAAGAAAGAGCGAGTCTGAGGCACTTGCTCAGGCTTTTGTCTCTGGATTTTGTATCAACAATGGGTGTGGAATGTGGGGAGGCCTCCTGGGCCATGGACGAATCTTCCTCTCTGTGGATTTGGCCCGGTCCCAATTTCTTTCCGTCAATATGTGGGATGGGATGTCTCCTCTCAGGTTTGTTACCTCAGGTGTCCCAATCAAAGAGGAATTCGAAAGCAGAGCCCTAGGAAAGAGTGAAGGGACCACCCAAACTATGGTTAAAAATTGGGGCCTAGGGGAATGGCAGGCCCAATATGCTGTCTCTTCATCCAGCAACTGAGAGGCCTTACTTGAGGACTGGGCTCAGGCTGAGGGTCACAATGTGTGTTTGTGACCAATATGGCACACGAGCATGGACGGGGCCTCATGGGCCACACTGGTTTCAACTACACTGGACTTTGGAAAACATGCCAATCACAAGATCTCTTGTCATGGGGAAGTTGTTCTGATTTCTGCATCATTGTCAACCATGGGCAGTGGTTGGGGATAAGGTCTAGATTTTGAAGCCTGAAAAAACGCAGTTGGGAAGAGATGACGACCTAAGGCCATGGCGGGTCTGATATGCTCAGTGTGCGGTCAGCTGCCTGAAATTGGTCAGGAGGTTCTGGCTCACGTTGTGTCAGACAGTGCATTAGTGCCCAGGTTAGACTATAAAAATTTGGGTACAGTCGAGTGCCGTGTAGGTTTATCCTCATTTGAGGAGCCTGGGCAGCTCATTAGGCAAGATATTTTTTCTAGAGGGCAGGCAGAGTGCTGCATTATGGGTCTGGAATTGCCAAAATTGAAAGCTTCTGGGACACGAGTGTGAGGACAGAAGTCTGAAAACACAAGCTAGACTTGGGCTTCAGGCCGAGGGCACGGCAGGTACCCACTGCAGATCTGAACCAATATCTCAAGCATCTGAAGTCACCGCGAGGATCAGACGTTGGCCCATATTGGAGTTTCGGTGCATGTTGACCCTTCATGAACGGAGCAGAATCTCAAGGCCATGGAGCTTTTCCCACGTGGGAGTTGTGGATGCCCCCTTCAAGGATTCCTTCTGCGGGACAAATGAGTTCTGTTGGGCAGCTCCAGGACATCCCATATGGAATGACTCCAGAGCACCGTTGGAGGATGGATGCCAGGGAAGCCCGCCTCGCATTCCAATTGTCTCCTAGCAACAATACAGTTGAGATCGGATGGCTCTGCAGGAGCAACCGGGGTGGTTGAGTTGAAATGGACTTTCCTGAGGATGGGTCCTAATGTGTGTTTGTGTCCATGAGGGCCTAGGAATGGGGCGGTGGTAACGGGACACTGAGTATTCTCCTAAGCTTTTGACATAGCTCCCATGCACAAGTTTCCTTGTGGAGACGAGATTTGTTCTGATGGGTGCCTCAGGAAACCCCTTATGCTGGTATTGGAATCCAGGCTTTTGAGGAGACATGCCTGTAAACCAAAGCAATGGAATCGATTATGGCCTAGAGTCCTGTCTGGTTCAATCGTCTTATCTGGGGATATCAATCTATGGAATGAGTGGAGGTAGATGCTCACCTGGTGTCAGACTGCCCTTGTTTGTCCCCGGAGACCTACACTATTGGGATGGCCTCGGGGACTTTGTAGAGTTCTCCTAATTTGTACGATTTTGGATAATGGAATGGGCAGAATTCCCATGCATTGGGTAGGCACGGTGCTAATGTGTGGCTCCAGTGGCCCCACCTTGGAGGGTGTTTGGCCCAGGACTTTGAGGACAGAAGTCTGAAAACACAAACTCAGCGGAGGTTTGGGGACTTAAGTGTGGCAGGCCCAATCTACAAACCATGAGAAGAACTCTTCAGGATATGAAGAAAGAGCGAGTCTGAGGCATTTGCTCAGGCTTTTGTCTCTGGATTTTGTATCAACGATGGCCGCGGAATGTGGGGGGGCCTCCTGGGCCATGGATGAATTTTCCTCTCTGTGGATTTGAAATGGTCCCAATTGTTTTTCGTCAATCTGTGGGATGTGAGGTCTCCTTTCAGGTTTATTACCTCAGGTGTCTGAACAAAAGAGGAATTCCAAAGCAGAGCTCTGGGGAGGCATGAAGGAACAACTGAAACTTTTGTTAAATATTGGGGTTAGGGGCATGGCAGACCAATATGCTGTCTCTTCATCCAGCCACTTAGAGGCCTTACTTGAGGCCTGGGCTCAGGCTGAGGGTCACAATGTGTGTTTTTGACAAATGTGGCCCGCGAGCATGGGCGGGGCCTCATGGGCCACACTGGTTTTAACTGCACTGGACTTTGGACAACATACCAATCACAAGGTCTCTTGCCATGGGGAAGGTGTTCTGATTTCTGCATCATTTTCAACCTTGGGCAGTGGTTGGAGATAAGGTCTCGGTTCTGAAGCCTGAAAACCGCAGTTGGGAAGAGATGACGACCTAAGGCCATGGAGGGTCTGATATGCTCAGTGTGCGGTCAGTTGCATGTGTTTTGTTCCAGAGGTTCTGACTCAGGTTGTGTCAGGCAGTGCATTAGTGCCCACGTTAGAGTATATAATTTGGGTATAGTCGAGTGCCGTGTAGGTTTATCCTCATTTGAGGTGCCTGGGCAGCTCATTAGGCAAGATATTTTTTCTAGAGGGCAGACAGAGTGCTGCATTGTGGGTCCGGAATTGCCAAACTTGAGGGATTCTGGGCCAGGAGTGTGAGGACAGAAGTCTGAGAACACAAGCTAGACCAGAGCTATTCAAGCCGAGGGCACGGCAGGTACCCCCTGCAGATCTGAACCAATATCTCAAGCATCTGAAGTTACGGCGATATCAGACGTTGGCTCATATTGGAGTTTCGGTGCATGACTGCCCCTTCATGAACGGAGCGGAATTTCAAGGCCATGGAGGTTTTCCCACGTTGGGAGTTGTGGGATGCCCCCTTCAATGATTCCTTCTGCGGGACAATTGAGACCTGTTGGGCAGCTCCAGGGCATCCCATATGGAATGACTCCAGAGCACCGTTGGAGGATGGAAGCCAGGGAAGCCCGCCTCGCATTCCAATTGTCTCCTAGCCACAATTGAGTTGAGATCGAATGGCTCTGCGGGAGCAAACGGAGTGGCTGCGTTGAAATGGACTTTCCTGAGGATGGGGCCTAATGTGTGTTTGTGTCCATGAGGGCCTTGGAATTGGTCGGTGGCACCGGGACCCTGAAGTATTCTCCTAAGCTTTTGACATAGATCCCATTCACAAGTTTCCTTGTGGAGACGAAATTTGTTCTGATGGGTGCCTCAGGAAACCCCCTATGCTGGTATTGGAATCCAGGCTTTTGAGGAGACATGCTTGTAAACCAAAGTAATGGATCCTATTATGGCCTAGGGTCCTGTCTGGTTCAATCTTCTTCTCTGGGGATATCCATCTATGGAATGTGTGGAGGTAGATGCTCACCTGGTGTCAGACCACCATTGTTTGACCCCGGAGACCTACACTATGGGGATGGCCTCGGGGACTTTTGAGAGTTCTCCTAATTTGTACGATTTGGGACAATCGATTGGGCAGAATTCCCATGGATTGGGTAGGCACAGTCCTAATGTGTGGCTCCAGGGGGCCCCGCCTGGAGGGTGTGTGGCCCAGGACTTTGAGGACAGAAGTCTGAAAACACAAACTCAGCTTAGGTTTGGGGACGTTGGTATGGCAGGGCCAAGCTACAAACCATGAGAAGAACTCTTCAGGATATGAAGAAAGAGCGAGTCTGAGGCACTTGCTTAGGCTTTTGTCACTGGATTTTGTATCAACGATGGCCGTGGAATATGGGGAGGCCTCATGGGTCATGGACGAATCTTCCTCTCTGTGGATTTAGACCGGTCCCAATTGTTTTCGTCAATCTGTGGGATGTGAGGTCTTTCAGGTTTATTCAGGTGTCTGAACAAAAGAGGAATTCCAAAGCAGAGCCCTGGGGAAGCATGAAGGAACAACCCAAACTATGGTTAAATATTGGGGCCTAGGGGCAGGGCAGGCCCAATATGCTGTCTCTTCATCCAGCCACTTAGAGGCCTTACTTGAGGACTGTGCTCAGGCTGAGGGTCACAATGTGTGTTTGTGACCAATGTGTCCCGAGAGCATGGGCGGGGCCTCATGGGCCACACTGGTTTCAACTACACTGGACTTTGGAAAACATGTCAATCATACGGTCTCTTGCCATGGGGAAGGTGTTCTGATTTCTGCATCATTTTCAACCCTGGGCAGTGGTTGGAGATAAGGCCTAGGTTCTGAACCTGAAAAACCGCAGTTGGGAAGAGATGACGACCTAAGGCCATGGCGGGTCTGATATGCTCAGTGTGCAGTCAGCTGCCTGGGTTTGGTCAGGTGGTTCCGGCACAGGTTGTCAGAGAGTGCATTAGTGCCCAGGTTAGACTATATAATTTGGGTATAGTCGAGTGCCGTGTAGGTTTATCCTCATTTGAGGTGCCTGGGCTGCTCATTAGGCATGATATTTTTTCTAGAGGGCAGGCAGATTGCTGCATTGTGGGTCCGGAATTGCCAAACTTGAGGGCTTCTGGGCCCAGGGTGTGAGGACAGAAGTCTGAGAACACAAGCTAGACTTGGGCCTCAGGCCGAGGGAACGGAAGGTACCACCTGCAGATCTGAACCAATATCTCAAGCATCCGAAGTCATGGCGAGGATCAGACCCTGGCTCAGGTTGGAGTTTGTGTGCATGACTGCCCCTTCATAAACGGAGCGGAATCTCAAGGCCATGGAGGTTTTCCCACGTTGGGAGTTGTGGGATGCCCCCTTCAAAAATTCCTTCTGCGGGACAACTGAGACCTGTTGGGCAGCTCCAGGACATCCCTAATGGAATGACTCCAGAGCACCGTTGGAGGATGGATGCCAGGGAAGCCCGCCTCGCATTACAATTGTCTCCTAGCATCAAGACAGTTGAGATCGAATGGCTCTGCGGGAGCAACTGGGATGTGGCTGAGTTGAAATTGACTTTCCTGACGGTGGGGTCTAATGTGTGTTTGTGTCCATGAGGGCCTTGGAATGGGGTGGTGGCACCGGGACCCTGAAGTATTCTCCTAAGCTTTTGACATAGCTCCATGCACAAGTTTCCTTGTGGAGACGAAATTTGTTCTGATGGGTGCCTCAGTAAACCCTTTATGCTGGTATTGGAATCCAGGCTTTTGAGGAGACATGACTGTAAACCAATGCAATGGATCCGATTATGTCCTAGAGTCCTGTCTGGTTCAATCTTCTTATCTGGGGATATCCATCTATGGAATGAGTGGAGGTAGATGCTCACCTGGTGTCAGATCGCCCTTGTTTGTTCCCTGAGACCTACACTATTGGGATAGCCTCGGGGACTTTGGAGAGCTTCTAATTTGTACGATTTTGGACAATGGCATGGGTGGAATTGCCATGGATTGGGTAGGCACAGTCCTAATGTGTGGCTCCATGGGCCCCAGCCTGGAGGGAGTGTGGCCCAGGACTTTGAGGACAGAAGTCTGAAAACACAAACTCAGCTTAGGTTTGGGGATGTAGGTATGGCAGGCCCAATCTAAAAACCATGAGAAGAACTCTTCAGGATATGAAGAACGAGCGAGTCTGAGGCACTTGCTCAGGCTTTTGATCTGGATTTTGTATCAACGATTGCCGTGGAATGTGGGGGCACCTCATGGGTCATGGATGAATCTTCCTCTCTGTGGATTTGAACCGTTCCCAATTGTTTTTCGTCAATCTGTGGGATGTGAGGTCTCCTTTCAGGTTTATTACCTCAGGTGTCTGAACAAAAGAGGAATTCCAAAGCAGAGCCCTGGGGAAGCATGAAGGAACAACCCAAACTATGGTTAAAAATTGGGGCCTAGGGGCATGGCAGGCCCAATATGCTGTCTCTTCATCCAGCCACTTAGAGGCCTTACTTGAGGACTGTGCTCAGGCTGAGGGTCACAATGTGTGTTTGTGACCAATGTGGCCCGAGAGCATGGGCGGTGCCTCATGGGCCACACTGGTTTCAACTACACTGGACTTTGGACAACATGTCAATCATACGGTCTCTTGCCATGGGGAAGGTGTTCTGATTTCTGCATCATTTTCAACCCTGGGCAGTAGTTGGAGATAAGGCCTAGGTTCTGAACCTGAAAAACCGCAGTTGGGAAGAGATGACGACCTAAGGCCATGGCGGGTCTGATATGCTCAGTGTGCAGTCAGCTGCCTGGGTGTTGGTCAGGTGGTTCCAGCTCAGGTTGTCAGACAATGCATTAGTGCCCAGGTTAGATTATATAATTTGGGTATAGTCGAGTGCCGTGTAGGTTTATCCTCATTTGAGGTGCCTGGGCTGCTCATTAGGCATGATATTTTTTCTAGAGGGCAGGCAGATTGCTGCATTGTGGGTCCGGAATTGCCAAACTTGAGGGCTTCTGGGCCAGGAGTGTGAGGACCGAGTTTGAGAAGACAAGCTAGACTTGGGCTTCAGGCCGAGGGCACGGCAGGTACCCCCTGCAGATCTGAACCAATATCTCAAGCATCTGAAGTCATGGCGAGGATCAGACCCTGGCTCAGGTTGGAGTTTGTGTGCATGACTGCCCCTTCATAAACGGAGCGGAATCTCAAGGCCATGGAGGTTTTCCCACGTTGGGAGTTGTGGGATGCCCCCTTCAAAAATTCCTTCTGCGGGACAACTGAGACCTGTTGGGCAGCTCCAGGACATCCCATATGGAATGACTCCAGAGCACCGTTGGAGGATGGATGCCAGGGAAGCCCGCCTCGCATTACAATTGTCTCCTAGCAACAAGACAGTTGAGATCGGATGGCTCTGCGGGAGCAACTGGGGTGTGGCTGAGTTGAAATTGACTTTCCTGACGGTGGGGTCTAATGTGTGTTTGTGTCCATGAGGGCCTTGGAATGGGATGGTGGCACCGGGACCCTGAAGTATTCTCCTAAGCTTTTGACATAGCTCCCATGCACAAGTTTCATTGTGGAGACGAAATTTGTTCTAATGGGTGCCTCAGTAAACCCCTTATGCTGGTATTGGAATCCAGGCTTTTGAGGAGACATGCCTGTAAACCAAAGCAATGGATCCGATTATGTCCTAGAGTCCTGTCTGGTTCAATCTTCTTATCTGGGGATATCCATCTATGGAATGAGTGGAGGTAGATGCTCACCTGGTGTCAGACCGCCCTTGCTTGTCCCCGGAGACCTACACTATTGGGATGGCCTCGGGACTTTGGAGAGTTCTCCTAATTTGTATGATTTTGGACAATGGAATGCGTGGAATTGCCATGGATTGGGTAGGCACAGTCCTAATGTGTGGCTCCATGGGCCCCAGCCTGGAGGGAGTGTGGCCAGGACTTTGAGGACAGAAGTCTGAAAACACAATCTCAGATTAGGTTTGGGGACGTAGGTATGGAAGGCCCAATCTAAAAACCATAGAAGAACTCTTCAGGATATGAAGAACGAGCGAGTCTGAGGCACTTGCTCAGGCTTTTGATCTGGACGTTGTATCAACGATGGCCGTGGAATGTGGGGGGGCCTCATGGGCCATGAATGAATCTTCCTCTCTGTGGATTTGAACCGTTCCCAATTGTTTTTCGTCAAGCTGTTGGATGTGAGGTCTCCTTTCAGGTTTATTACCTCAGGTGTCTGAACAAAAGAGGAATTCCAAAGCAGAGCCCTGGGGAAGCATGAAGGAACAACCCAAACTATGGTTAAAAATTGGGGCCTAGGGGCATGGCAGGCCCAATATGCTGTCTCTTCATCCAGCCACTTAGAGGCCTTACTTGAGGACTGTGCTCAGGATGAGGGTCACAATATGTGTTTGTGACCAATGTGGCCCGAGAGCATGGGCGGGGCCTCATGTGCCACACTGGTTTCAACTACACTGGACTTTGGAAAACATGCCAATCACAAGGTCTCATGACATGGGGAAGGTGTTCTGATTTCTGCATAATTTTCAACCCTGGGCAGTGGTTGGAGTTAAGGTTAGGTTCTGAACCTGAAAAACATCAGTTGGGAAGTGATGACGACCTAAGGCCATGGCGGGTCTGATATGCTCAGTGTACGGTCAGCTTCCTGGGTGTTATTCAGGAGTTTCTGGCTCAGGTTGTGTCAGACAGTGCATTAGTGCCCAGGTTAGTCTATATAATTTGGGTAGAGTCGAGTGCTGTGAAGTTTTATCCTTATTTGAGCTGCCTGGGCAGCTCATTAGGCAAGATATTTTTTCTAGAGGGCAGGAATAGTGCTGCATTGTGGGTCCGGAATTGCCAAACGTGAGGGCTCAGGGCCACGAGTGTGAGGACAGAAGTCTGAGAAACAAGCTAGACCAGGGCTTCAGGCCGAGGGCACGGCAGGTACCCCCTGCTGATCTGAACCAATATCTCAAGCATCTGAAGTCACGAGGAGGAAAATACGTTGGCTCAGGTTGAAGTTTCTGTGCATGACAGCCCCTTCATGAACAGAGAGGAATCTGAAGGCCATGGAGGATTTCCCACGTTGGGAGTTGTGTGATGCCCCCTACAAGGATTCCTTCTGCGGGACAATTGAGACCTGTTGGGCAGCTCCAAAACATCCCATATGGAATGACTCCAGAGCACCGTTGGCAAATGGATGCCAGGGAAGCCCGCCTCGCATTCCAATTGTCTCCTAGCATCAAGAGAGTTGAGATCGGATGGCTCTGCGAAAACAACCGGGGTGGCTGAGTGAAATGGAATTACCTAAGCATGGGGCCTAATGTGTGTTTGTGTCCATGAGGACCTTGGAATGGAGCGGTGGCACCGGGATTCTGAAGTATTCTCCTAAGATTTTGACATAAGTCCCATGCACAAGTTTCCTCGTGGAGACGAGATTTTTTCTGATAGGTGCCTCAGGAAACTCCCTATACTGGTATTGGAATCCAGGCTTTTGTGGAGACATGCCTGTAAACCAAAGCAATGGATCCGATTATGGCCTAGGGTCCTGTCTGGTACCATATCCTTCTCTGGGGACATCCATCTATGGTATGAGTGGAGGTAGATGCTCAGCTGGTGTCAGACCGCCCTTGTTTGTCCACTGAGACGTACATATTGGTATGGCCTCGGAGACTTTGGAGGGTTCTCCGAATTTGTACAACTTTGGACAATGGAATGGGCAGAATTCCCAATAATGGGGTAGGCACAGTCCTAATGTGTGGCTCCAGGGTCCCCAGCCTGGAGGATGTGTGGCCCAAGACTTTGAGGACAGAAGTCTGAAAACACAAACTCAGCTTAGGTTTGGGGACGTAGGTATGGCAGGCCCAATCTACAAACCATGAGAAGAACTCTTCAGGATATGAAGAAAGAGCGAGTCTGAGGCTCTTGCTCAGGTTTTGGTCTCTGGATTTTGTGTCAACGATGGCCGTGGAATGTGGGGAGACCTCATGGGCCATGGACGAATCTTCCTCTCTGTGGATTTGGCCCGGTCCCAATTGTTTTTCGTCAATCTGTGGGATGGGAGGTCTCCTTTCAGGTTTGTTACCTCAGGTTTCCCAACCAAAGAGGAATTCCAAAGCAGAGCCCTGGGGAAGAGTGAAGGGACAACCCAAATTATGGTTAAAATTTGGGGCCTAGGGGCATGGCAGGCCCCATATGCTATCTCTTCATCCAGCAACTGAGAGGCCTTACTTGAGGACTGGGCTCAGGCTGAGGGTCACAATGTGTTTTTGTGACCAATATGGCCCGTGAGCTTGTGCGGGGCCTCATGGGCCACACTGGTTTCATCTACACTAAACTTTGGAAAATATGCCAATCACAAGGACTCTTGCCATGGGGAAGGAGTTCTGATTTCTTCATCATTTTCAACCCTGGGTAGTGGTTGGAGATAAGGTCTAGGTTCTGAATCCTGAAAACCGCAGTTGGCAAGAGATGATGTCCTAAGGCCATGGTGGGTCTGATGTGCTCAGTGTGTGGTCAGCTGCCTGGTTTTTGGTCAGGAGGTTCGGGCTCGGGTTGTGTCAGACAGTGCATTTGTGCGCAGGTTAGACTATATTATTTGGGTACAGTCGAGTGCCGTGTAGGTTGATCCTCATTTGAGGAGCCTGGGCAGCTCATTAGGCAAGATATTTTTTCTAGAGGGCAGGCAGAGTGCTGCGTTCTGGGTCGGGTATTGCCAAACTTGAGGGCTTCTGGGCCAGTAGTGAGAGGACAGAAGTCTGAGAACACAAGCTAGACTTGGCTTAACGAGGGCAAGGCAGGTACCCCCTGCACATCTGAACTAATATCTCATGCATCTGAAGTCACGGCGAGGATCAGACGTTGGCTCAGGTTGTAGTTTCTGTGCATGACTGCCCCTTCATGAACGGAGTGGAATCTCAAGGCCATGGAGGTTTTCCCACGTTGGGAGTTGTGGGATGCCCCCTTCAAGAATTCCTTCTGCGGGACAATTGAGACCTGTTGGGCAGCTCCAAAAATCCCATACGGAATGACTCCAGAGCACCGTTCGAGGATGGATGCCAGGGAAGCCCGCCTCGCATTCCAATTGTCTCCAGCAACAAGACAGTCGAGATTGGATGGCTCTGCGGGACAACCGGGTTGGCTGAGTTGAAATGGACTTTCCTGAGCATGGGGCCTAATGTGTGTTTGTGCCCATGAGGACCTTGGAATGGGGCGGTGGCACCGGGACTCTGAAGTATTCTCCTAATATTTTGACATAGGTCCCATGCACAAGTTTTCTCGTGGAGATGAGATTTTTTCTGATGGGTGCCTCAGGAAACCCCCTATGCTGGCATTGGAATCCAGGATTTTGAGGAGACATGCCTGTAAACCAAAGCAATGGATCCGATTATGGCCTAGGGTCCTGTCTGGTTCCATCTCCTTCTCTGGGGACATCCATCTATGGTATGAGTGGAGGTAGATGCTCAGCTGGTGTCAGACCGCCCTTGTTTGTCCACAGAGGCCTACATATTGGGATGGCCTCGGGGAATTTGGAGGGCTCTCCTAATTTGTACAATTTTGGACAATGGAATGGGCAGAATTCCCATGCATGGGGTAGGCACAGTCCTAATGTGTCACTCCAGTGGCCCCAGCCTGGAGGGTGTGTGGTCCAGGAATTTGAGGACAGAAGTCTGATAACACAAACTCAGCTTAGGTTTGGGGACGTAGGTATGGCAAGCCCAATCTACAAACCATGAGAAGAACTCTTCAGGATATGAAGAAAGAGCGAGTCTGAGGGACTTGCTCAGGCTTTGGTCTCTGGATTTTGTGTCAACGATGGCCGTGGAATGTGGGGAGGCATCATGGGCCATGGACGAATATACCTCTCTGTGTATTTGGCCCGGTCCCAATTGTTTTTCGTCAATCTGTGGGATGGGAGGTCTCCTTTCAGGTTTGTTACCTCAGGTGTCCCAACAAAGAGGAATTCCAAGCAGAGCCCTGGGGAAGAGTGAAGGGACAACCCAAACTATGGTTAAAATTTGGGGCCTAGGGGCATGGCAGGCCTCATATGCTGTCTCTTCATCCAGCCACTGAGAGGACTTACTTGAGGACTGGGCTCAGGCTGGGGGTCACAATGTGTGTTTGTGAACAATGTCGTCACGAGCATGGGCGGGGCCTCATGGGCCACACTGGTTTCAACTACACTGAACTTTGGACAATATGCCAATCACAAGGTCTCTTGCCATGGGGAAGGAGTTCTGATTTCTGCATCATATTCAACCCTGGGCAGTGGTTGGAGTTAAGGTCTAGGTTCGGAAGCCTGAAAACCGCAGTTGGGAAGAGATGATGACCTAAGGCCATGGTTGGTCTGATGTGCTCAGTGTGCGGTCAGCTGCCTGGTTGTTGGTCAGCAATTTCGGGCACAGGTTGTGTCAGAAAGTGCATTATTGCTCAGATCAGACCATATAATTTGGGTAGAGTCGAGTGCCGTGTAGGTTGATCCTCATTTGAGGTGCCTGAGCAGCTCATTAGGCAGGTATTTTTTCTAGAGGGCAGGCAGAGTGCTGCATTGTGGGTCCGGAATTGGAAAACTTGAGGGCTTCTGGGCCAGTAGTATGAGTACAGAAATCTGAGAACACAAGCTAGACTTTGACTTCAGGCCGAGGGAAAGGCAGGTACCCCTTGCACATCTGAACCAATATCTCATGCATCTGAAGTCATGGCGAGGATCAGAAGTTGGCTCAGGTTGTAGTTTCTGTGCATGACTGCCCCTTCATGAACGGAGAGGAATCTGAAGGCCATGGAGGTTTTCCCACGTTGGGAGTTGTGGGATGCACACTTCAAGGATTCCTTCTGCGGGACAATTGAGACCTGTTGGGCAGCTCCAAAACATCCCGTATGGAATGACTCCAGAGCACCGTTGGAGGATGAATGCCAGGGAAGCCCGCCTCGCATTCCAATTGTCTCCTAGCAAAAAGACAGTTGAGATCAATGGCTCTGCGGGAGCAACCGGGGTTGCTGAGTGAAATGGACATTCCTAAGCATGGGGCCTAATGTGTGTTTGTGTCCATGAGGACCTTGGAATGGAGCGGTGGCACCGGGACTCTGAAGTATTCTCCTAAGATTTTGACATAAGTCCCATGCACAAGTTTCCTCGTGGAGACGTGATTTTTTCTGATAGGTGCCTCAGGAAACCCCCTATGCTGGAATTGGAATCCAGGCTTTTGAGGAGACATGCCTGTAAACCAAAGCAATGGATCCGATCATGGCCTAGGGTCCTGTCTGGTACCATATCCTTCTCTGGGGACATCCATTTATGGTATGAGTGGAGGTAGATGCTCAGCTGGTGTTAGACCGCCCTTGTTTGTCCATGAGACGTACATATTGGTATGGCCTCGGGCATTTTGGAGGGTTCTCCTAATTTGTACAATTTTGGACAATCGAATGGGCAGAATTCCCATGCATGGGGTAGGCACAGTCCTAATGTGTCACTCCAGTGGCCCCAGCCTGGAGGGTGTGTGGTCCAAGACTTTGAGGACAGAATTCTGATAAAACAAACTCAGCTTAGGTTTGGGGACGTAGGTATGGCAAGCCCAATCTACAAACCATGAGAAGAACTCTTCAGGCTATGAAGAAAGAGCGAGTCTGAGGGACTTGCTCAGGCTTTGGTCTCTGGATTTTGTGTCAACGATGGCCGTGGAATGTGGGGAGGCCTCATGGGCCATGGACGAATATACCTCTCTGTGTATTTGGCCCGGTCCCAATTGTTTTTCGTCAATCTGTGGGATGGGAGGTCTCCTTTCAGTTTTGTTACCTCAGGTTTCCAAACCAAAGAGGAATTCCAAAGCAGAGCCCTGGGGAAGAGTGAAGGGACAACCCAAACTATGGTTAAAATTTGGGGCCTAGGGGCATGGCAGGCCTCATATGCTGTCTCTTCATCCAGCCACTGAGAGGCCTTACTTGAGGACTGGGCTCAGGCTGACGGTCACAATGTGTGTTTGTGAACAATGTGGCCCACAAGCATGGGCGGGGCCTCATGGGCCACCCTGGTTTCAACTACACTGAACTTTGGACAATATGCCAATCACAAGGTCTCTTGCCATGGGGAAGGAGTTCTGATTTCTGCATCATATTCAACCCTGGGCAGTGGTTGGAGTTAAGGTCTAGGTTCGGAAGCCTGAAAACCGCAGTTGGGAAGAGATGATGACCTAAGGCCATGGTGGGTCTGATGTGCTCAGTGTGCGGTCAGCTGCCTGGTTGTTGGTCAGGAGGTTCGGGCTCAGGTTGTGTCAGACAGTGCATTAGTGCCCAGGTTAGACTCTATAATTTGGGTACAGTCGAGTGCCATGAAGGTTGATCCTCATTTGAGGTGCCTGGGCAGCTCATTAGGCAAGATATTTTTTCTAGAGGGCTGGCAGAGTGCTGCATTGTGGGCTAGGAATTGGAAAACTTGAGGGCTTCTGGGCCAGTAGTGTGAGTACAGAAGTCTGAGAACACAAGCTAGACTTGGGCTTCAGGCCGAGGGCAAGGCAGTTATCCCCTGTACATCTGAACCAATATCTCATGCATCTGAAGTCACGGCGAGGATCAGACGTTCGCTCAGGTTGTAGTTTCTGTGCATGACTGCCCCTTCATGAACGGAGAGGTATCCCAAGGCCATGGAGGTTTTCCCACGTTGGGAGTTGTGGGATGCCCCTTTCAAGGATTCCTTCTCCGGGACAATTGAGACCTGTTGGCAGCTCCAACACATCCAATATGGAATGACTCCAGAGCACCGTTCGAGGATGGATGCCAGGGAAGCCCGCTTCGCATTCCAATTGTCTACTAGCAACAAGACAGTTGAGATCCGATGGCTCTGCGGGAGCAACCGGGGTGGCTGAGTTGAAATGGACTTTCCTGAATATGGGGCCTAATGTGTGTTTGTGTCCATTAGGACCTTGGAATGGGGCGGTGGCACCAGGACTCTGAAGTATTCTCCTAAGATTTTGACATAGGTCCCATGCACAAGTTTCTTCATGGAGACGAGAAGTTTTCTGATGGGTGCCTCAGAAAACGCCCTATGCTGGTATTGGAATCCAGGCTTTTGAGGAGACATGCCTGTAAACCAAAGCAATGGATCCGATTATGGCCTAGGGTCCTGTCTGGTTCCATCTCCTTCTCTTGGGACATCCATCTATGATCTGAGTGGAGGTAGATGCTCAGGTGGTGTCAGACCGCCCTTGTTTGTCCACCGAGACCTACATATTGGGATGGCCTCGGGGACTTTGGAGGGCTCTCCTAATTTATAAAATTTTCGACAATGGAATGGGCAGAATTCCAATGCATGGGGTAGGCACAGTCCTAATGTTTGGTTCCAGGGGACCCAGCCTGGAGGGTGTGTGGCCCAGGACTTTGAGGACAGAAGTCTGAAAACACAAACTCAGCTTAGGTTTGGGGACGTAGGTATGGCAGGCCCAATATACAAACCATGAGAAGAACTCTTCAGGATATGAAGAAAGAGCGAGTCTGAGGCGCTTGCTCAAGTTTGGTCTCTGGATTTTGTGTCAACGATGGCCGTGGAATGAGGGGAGGCCTCATGGGCCATGGACGAATCTTCCTCTCTGTGGATTTGGCCCAGTCCCAATGTTTTTCGTCAATCTGTGGAATGGATGGTCTCCTTTCAGGTTTGTTAACTCAGGTGTCCCAACCAAAGAGGAATTCCAAAGCAGAGCCCTGGGGAAGAGTGAAGGGACAACCCAAACTATGGTTAAAATTTGGGGCCTAGGGGCATGGCAGGCCCCATATGCTGTCTCTTCATCCAGCCACTGAGAGGCCTTACTTGAGGACTGGGTTCAGGCTGAGGGTCACAATGTGTGTTTGTGACCAATGTGGCTCAGAAACATGGGCGGGTCCTCATGGGCCACACTGGTTTCAACTACACAGAACTTTGGACAACAGGCCAAACACAAGGTCTCTTGGCATGGGGAAGGAGTTCTGATTTCTGCATCATTTTCAACCTTGGGCAGTGGTTGGAGAAAAGGCCTAGGTTCGGAAGCCTGAAAACCGCAGTTGGGAAGAGATGATGACCTTAGGCCATGGTGGGTCTGATGTGCTCAGTGTGCGGTCAGCTGCCTGGTTGTTGGTCAGGAGGTTCGGGCTCAGGTTGTGTCAGACAGTGCATTAGTGCCCAGGTTAGACTCTATAATTTGGGTACAGTCGAGTACCGTGTAGGTTGATCCTCATTTGAGGTGCCTGCGCAGCTCATTAGGCATGATATTTTTTCTAGAGGGCAGGCACAGTGCTGCATTGTGGGTCCGGAATTGCCAAACTTGAGGGCTTCTGGGCCAGTAGTGTGAGGACAGAAGTCTGAGAACACAAGCTAGACTTGGGCTTAGGCCGAGGGTAAGGCAGGTACCCCCTGCACATCTGAACCAATATCTCATGCATCTGAAGTCAAGGCAAGGATCAGACGTTGGCTCAGGTAGTAGTTTCTATGCATGACTGACCCTTCTTGAACGGAGGAATCTCAAGGCCATGGAGGTTTTGCTACCTTGGGAGTTGTGGGATGCCCCCTTCACGGATTCCTTCTGCGGGACAATTGAGACCTGTTGGGCAGCTCCAAAACATCCCATATGGAATGACTCCAGAGCACCGTTCGAGGATGGATGCCAGGGAAGCCCGCCTCGCATTCCAATTGTCTCCTAGCAACAAGACAGTGGAGATCGGATGGCACTGCGGGAGCAACCGGTGTGGCTGAGTTGAAATGGACGTTCCTGAGAATGGGGCCTAATATGTGTTTGTGTCCATGAGGACCTTGGAATGGGGCGGTGGCACCGGAACTCTGAAGTATTCTCCTAAGATTTTGATATAGGTCCCATGCACAAGTTTCCTCGTGTTGACGAGATTTTTTCTGATGGGTGCCTCAGGAAACCCCCTATGCCTGTATTGGAATCCAATATTTTGAGGAGACATGCCTGTAAACCAAAGCAATGGATCCGATTATGGCCTAGGGTCCTGTCTGGTACCTTCTCCTTCTCTGGGGACATCCATCTGTGGTCTGAGTGGAGGTAGATGCTCAGCTGGTGTCAGACAGCCCTTGTTTGTCCAAAGAGGCCTACATATTGGGATGGCCTCGGGGACTTTGGAGTGTTCTCCTAATTTGTACAATTATGGACAATGGAATGGGCAGAATTCCCATGCATGGTGTAGGCACAGTCCTAATGTGTGGCTCCAGGGGCCCCAGCCTGGAGGGTGTGTGGCCCAGGACTTTGAGGACAGAAGTCTGAAAACACAAACTCAGCTTAAGTTTGGGGACGTCGGTATGGCAGGCCCAATCTATAAACCATGAGAAGAACTCTTCAGGATATGAAGAAAGAGCGAGTCTGAGGCACTTTCTCAGGCTTTGGTCTCTGGATTTTGTGTCAACGATGGCCGTGGAATGTGGGGAGACCTCATGGGACATGGACGAACCTTCCTCTCTGTGGATTTGGACCGGTCCCAATTGTTTTTCGTCAATCTGTGGGATGGGAGGTCTCCTTTCAGGTTTGTTACCTCAGGTGTCCCAACCAAAGAGGAATTCCAAAGCAGAGCCCTAGGGAAGAGTGAAGGGACAACCCAAACTATGGTTAAAATTTGGGGCCTACGGGCATGGCAGGGCCCAAATGTTGTCTCTTCATCCAGCCACTGAGAGGCCTTACTTGAGGACTGGGCTCAGGCTGAGGGTCACAATGTGTTTTTGTGACCATTGTGGTTCGCGAGCATGGGCGGGTCCTCATGGGCCACACTCGTTTCATCTACACTGAACTTTGGAGAAGATGCCAATCACAAGGTTTCTTGCCATGGTGAAGGAGTTCTGATTTCTGCATCATTTTCAAACCTGGGCAGTGGTTGGAGATAAGGTCTAGGTCGCAGGCTGAAAACCGCTGTTGGGAAGAGATGATGGCCTAAGGCCATGGTGGGTCTGATGCGCTCAGTGTGCGGTCAGTTGCCTGGTTGTTGGTCAGGAGGTTCAGGCTCAGGTTGTGTCAGACAGTGCATTTGTGCCCAGGATAGACTATATAATTTGGGTACAGTCGAGTGCCGTGTAGGTTGATCCTTATTTGAGGTGCCCGGGCAGTTCATTAGGCAAGATATTTTTTCTAGAGGGCAGGCAGAGTGCTGCATTGTGGGTCCAGAATTGCCAAACGTGAGGGCTTCAGGGCCAGTAGTGTGAGGATAGAAGTCTGAGAACACAAGCTTGACTTGGGCTTCAGGTCGAGGGCAAGGCAGGTACCCCCTGCACATCTGAACCAATATCTCATGCATCTGAAGTCACGGCGAGGTCTGAAGTTGGCTCAGGTTGTAGTTTCTGTGCATGACTGCCCCTTCATGAACGGAGAGGAAACTCAAGGCCATGGAGGTTTTCCCACGTTGGGAGTTGTGGGATGCCCCCTCAAGGATTCCTTCTGCGGGACAATTGAGAGCTGTTGGGCAGCTCCAAAACATCCCATATGGAATGACTCCAGAGCACCGGGACTCTGAAGTACTCTCCTAAGATTTTGACATAGGTCCCATGCACAAATTTCCTCGTGGAGACGAGATATTTTCTGATGGGTGCCTCAGGAAACCCCCTATGCTGGTATCGGTATCCAGGCTATGAGGAGACATGACTGTAAACCAAACAATGGATCCGATTATGGCCTAGTATCCTGTCTGGTACCATATCCTTTTCTGGGGACATCCATCTATGGTATGAGTGGACGTAGATACTAAGCAGGTGTCAGACTGCCCTTGTTTGTCCACAGAGACCTAGATATTGGGATTGCCTCGGGGACTTTGGAGGGTTCTCCTAAATTGTCCAATTTTGGACAATGGAATGGGCAGAATTTCCATGCATGGGGTAGGCACAGTCCTAATGTGTGGCTCCAGGGGCCCCAGCCTGGAGGGTGTGTGGCCCAGGACTTTGAGGACAGAAGTCTGAAAACACAAACTCAGCTTAAGTTTGGAGACGTAGATATGGCAGGCCCAATCTACAAACCATGAGAAGAACTCTTCAGGATATGAAGAAAGAGCGAGTCTGAGGCACTTGCTCAGGCTTTGGTCTCTGGATTTTGTGTCAACGATGGCCGTGGAATGTGGGAGGCCTCATGGGCCATGGACGAATCTTCCTCTCTGTGGATTTGGATCGGTCCCAATTGTTTTTCGTCAATCTGTGGGATGTGAGGTCTCCTTTCATGTTTGTTACCTCAGGTGCCCAACCAAAGAGGAATTCCAAAGCAGAGCCTTGGGGAAGAGTGAAGGGACAACCCAAACTATGGTTCAAATTTGGGGCCTAGGGGCATGGCAGGCCCCATATGCTGTCTCTTCATCCAGCCACTGAGAGGCCTTACTTGAGGACTGGGCTCAGGCTGAGGGTTACAATGTGTTTTTGTGACCATTGTGGCTCTAGAGCATGGGCGGGGCCCCATGGGCCACACTGGTTTCATCTACACTGAACTTTGGACAACATGCCAATCACAAGGTCTCTTGCTATGGTGAAGGAGTTCTGATTTCTGTATCATTTTCAACCCTGGGCAGTGGTTGGAGATAAGGTCTAGGTCGGAAGCCTGAAAACCTCTGTTGGGAAGAGATGATGGCCTAAGGCCATGGTGGGTCTGCTGTGCTCAGTGTGAGGTCAGCTGCCTGGTTGTTGGTCAGGAGGTTCGGGCTCAGGTTGTGTCAGACAGTGCATTAGTGCCCAGGTTAGACTCTATAATTTGAGTATAGTCGAGTGCCGTGTATGTTGATCCTCATTTGAGGTGCCTGGGCAGCTCATTAGGCAAGATATTTTTTCTAGAGGGCTGGCAGAGTGCTGCATTGTGGGTCGGAATTGCCAAACGTGAGGGCTTCTGGGCCAGTAGTGTGAGGACAGAAGTCTGAGAACACAAGCTAGACTTGGGCTTCAGGCCGAGGGCAAGGCAGGTACCCCCTGCACATCTGAACCAATATCTCATGCTTCTGAAGTCACGGCGAGAATCAGACGTTGGCTCAGGTTGTAGTTTCTGTGCATGACTGCCCCTTCATGAACGGAGAGGAATCTCAAGGCCATGGAGGTTTTCCCACGTTGGGAGTTGTGGGATGCCTTCTTCAAAGATTCCTTCTGCGGGACAATTGAGACATGTTGGCAGCTCCAACACATCCCATATAGAATTACTTCAGAGCACCGTTCGAGGATGGATGCCAGGGAAGCCCGCCTCGCATTCCATTTGTCTCCTAGCAACAAGACAGTTGATATCGGATGGCTCTGCGGGAGCAACCGGGGTGGCTGAGTTGAAATGGACTTTTCTGTGCATGGGGCCTAATGTGTGTTTGTGTCCATGAGGACCTTGGAATGGGGCGGTGGCACCGGGACTCTGAAGTATTCTCCTAATATTTTGACATAGGTCCCATGCACAAGTTTCCTCGTGGAGACTAGGTTTTTTCTGCTGGGTGCCTCAGGAAACCCCCTATGCTGGTATAGGAATCCATGATTTTGTGGATTCATGCCTGTAAACCAAAGCAATGGATCCGATTATGGCTTCGGATCCTGTCTGGTTCCATCTCCTTCTCTGGGGACATCCATCTATGGTATGAGTGGAGGTAGATTCTCAGCTGGTGTCAGACCGCCCTTGTTTGTCCACAGAGACCTAGTATTGGGATGGCCTCGGGGATTTTGGCGGGTTCTCCTAATTTGTACAATTTTGGACAATGGAATGGGCAGAATTACCATACATGGGGTAGGCACAGTCCTAATGTGTGGCTCCAGGGGCCCCAGCCTTGAGGGTGTGTCCCAGGACTTTGAGGACAGAAGTCTGAAAACACAAACTCAGTTAGGTTTGGGGACGTAGGTATGGCAGGCCCAATCTACAAACCATGAGAAGAAGTCTTTAGGTTATGAAGAAAGAGCGAGTCTGAGGCGCTTGCTCAGGCTTTGGTCTCTAGATTTTTTGTCAACGATGGCCGTGGAATGAGGGGAGGCCTAATGGGCCATGGACGAATCTTCATCTCTTGGCATTTGGCCTGGTCCCAATTGTTTTTCGTCAATCTGTGGGATGGGAGGTCTCCTTTCAGGTTTGTTACCTCAGGTGTCCCAACCAAAGAGGAATTCCAAAGCAGAGCCCTGGGGAAGAGTGAGGGGACAACCAAAACTATGGTTAAAATTTGGGGCCTAGGGGCAGGGCAGGCCCAATATGCTGTCTCTTCATCCAGCCACTGAGAGGCCTTACTTGAGGACTGGGCTCAGGCTGAGGGTCACAATGTGTTTGTGACCAATGTGGCTTGCGAGCATGAGCGGGGCCTCATGAGCCACACTGGTTTCAACTACACTGGTCTTTGGAAATCATGCCAATCACAAGGTCTCTTGCCATGGGGAAGGTGTTCTGATTTCTGCATCTTTTTCAACGCTGAGAAGTGGTTGGAGATAAGGCCTAGGTTCTGAACCTGAAAAACCGCAGTTGGGATGAGATGACGACCTAAGGCCATGGCGGGTCTGATATGCTCAGTGTGCTGTCAGCTTCCTGGGTGTTATTCAGGAGTTTCTGGCTCAGGTTGTGTCAGACAGTGCTTTACTGCCCAGGTTAGGCTATAAAATTTGGGTAGAGTCGAGTGCCGTGAAGTTTTATCCTCATTTGAGGTGCCTGGGCAGCTCATTAGTCAAGATATTATTTATAGAGGGCGTGCAGAGTGCTGCATTGTGGGTCCGGAATTGCCAAACTTGAGGGCTTCTGGGCCACAGATGTGAGGACAGAAGTCTGAGAACACAAGCTAGACCATGGCTACAGGCCGAGGGCACGGCAGGTACCCCCTGCAGATCTGAACCAATATCTCAAGCATCTGAAGTCACGGCGAGGATCAGACGTTGGCTCAGTTTGGAGTTTCTGTGCATGACTGCCCCTTCATGAACGGAGCAGAAACTCAAGGCCATGGAGGTTTTCCCACGTTGGGAGTTGTGGGATGCCCCCTTCAAGGATTCCTTCTGCGGGACAATTGAGACCTGTTGGGCAGCTCCAGGACATCCCATATGGAATGACTCCAGAGCATCGTTGGAGGATGGATGCCAGGGAAGCCCGCCTCGTATTCCAATTGTCTCCTAGCAACAGGACAGTTGAGATGGGTGGCTCTGCGGAGGCAACCGGGGTGGCTGAGTTGAAATGGACTTTCCTAGGATGGGGCCTAATGTGTGTTTGTGACCATGAGGGCCTTGGAATGGGGCGGTGGCACCGGGACCCTGAAGTATTCTCCTAAGCTTTTGACGTAGCTCCCATGCACAAATTTCCTTGTGGAGACGAGATTTGTTCTGATGGGTGCCTCAGGAAACCCCTTATGCTGGTATTGGAATCCAGGCTTTTGACGAGACATGCCTGAAAACCAAAGCAATGGATCCGATTATGGCCTAGGGTCCTGTCTGGTTCAATCTTCTTCTCCGGGGATATCCATCTATGGAATGAGTGGAGGTAGATGCTCAACTGGTGTTAGACCGCCCTTGTTTGTCCCCGGAGACCTACACTATTGGGATGGCCTCGGGTACTTTGGAGAGTTCTCCTAATTTGTACGATTGTGGACATCGGAATGGGCAGAATTCCCATGGATTGGGTAGGCACAGTCCTAATGTGTGGCTCCAGGGGCCCCAGCCTGGAGGGTGTGTGGCCCAGGACTTTGAGGACAGAAGTCTGAAAACACAAACTCAGCTTAGGTTTTGGGACGTAGGTATGGCAGGCCCAATCTACAAACCATGAGAAGAACTCTTCAGGATATGAAGAAAGAATTAATCTGAGGCGCTTGCTCAGGCTTTTGTCTCTGGATTTTGTATCAACGATGGCCGTGGAATGTGGGGAGGCCTCAAGGGTCATGGACGAATCTTCCTCTCTGTGGATTTGGCCCGGCCCCATTGTTTTCATCAATCTGTAGGATGGGAGGTCTCCTTTCAGGTTTATTACCTCAGGTGTCCGAAAAAGAGGAATTCCAAAGCAGAGCCCTGGGAGAGTGAAGGGACAACCCAAATTATGGAAAAAAATTCGGGCCTAGGGGCATGGCAGGCCCAATATGCTGTCTCTTCATCCAGCCACTGAGAGGCCTTACTTGAGAACTGGGCTCAGGCTGAGGGTCACAATGTGTGTTTGTGAACAATGTTGCCCACGAGCATGGGCGGGGCCTCATGGGCCACATTGGTTTCAACTACACTGGACTTTGGACAACATGCCAATCACAAGTTCTCTTGCCTAGGGGAAGGTGATCTGATTTCTGCATCATTTTCAACTCTGGGCAGTTTTTGGAGTTAAGGACTAGTTTCTGAACCCTGAAAAACCGCATTTGGGAAGAGATGACAACCTAAGGCCATGGAGGGTCTGTTATGCTCAGTGTGCAGTCAGCTGCATGGGGTTTGATATGGAGGTTCTGGCTCAGATTGTGTCAGACAGTGCATTAGTGCTCAGGTGAGACTCTATATTTTGGGTACAGTCGAATGCCGTGTAGGTTTATCCTCATTTGAGGTGTCTTGGCAGCTCATTAGGCAAGATATTTTTGCCGAGGGCATTCAGAGTGCTGCATTGTGGGTCCGGAATTGCCAAACATGACGGCTTCTGAGCCACGAGTGTGAGAACAGAAGTCTGAGAACACAAGCCTGATTTGGGCTTCAGGCCGAGGGCACGGCAGGTACCCCCTGCAGATCTGAACCAATATCTCAAGCATCTGAAGTCAAGGCGATGATCAGACGTTGGCTCAGGTTGGAGTTTCTGTGCATGACTGCCCCTGATGAACGGAGCGGAATCGCAAGGCCATGGAGGTATTCCCACTTTGGGAGTTGTGGGATGCCCCCTTCAAGGATTCCTTCTGCGGTTCCATTGAGACCTGTTGGGCAGCTTCAGTACATCCCATATGGAATGACTCCAGAGTACCATTGGAGGATGGATGCCAGGGAAGCCCGCCTCGCATTCCAATTGTCTCCTAGCAACAAGACAGTTGAGATCGGATGGCTCTGCCGGAGCAACCGTGGTGGCTGAGTTGAAATGGACTTTCATGAGGATGGGGCCTAATGTGTGTTTGTTTCCATGAGGGCCTTGGAATGGGGCGGTGGCACAGGGACCCTGAAGTATTCTCCTAAGCTTTTGACGTAGCACCTATGCACAAGTTTTCTTGTGGAGACGAGATTTGTTCTGATGGGTGCCTCAGGAAACCCCCTATGCTGGTATTGGAATCCAGGCTTTTGAGGAGACATGCCTGTAAACCAAAGCAATGGATCCGATTATGGCCTAGGGTCCTGTCTGGTTCAATCTTCTTCTCTGGGGATATCCATCTATGGAATGAGTGGAGATAGATGCTCAGCTGGTGTCAGACCGCCTTTGTTTGTCCCCGAGACCTACACTATTGGGATGGCCATGGGGACTTTGGAGATTTCTCCTAATTTGCACGATTTTGGACAATGGAATGGGCAGAATTCCCATGGATTGGGTAGGCACTGTCCTAATGTGTGGATCCAGGGGCCCCAGCCTGGAGGGTGTGTTGCCCAGGACTTTGAGGACAGAAGTCTGAAAACACAAACTCAGCTTAGGTTTGGGGACGTAGTATGGCAGGCTCAATCTATAAACCATGAGAAGAACTCTTCAGGATATGAAGAAAGAGCGAATCTGAGGCGCTTGCTCAGGATTTTGTCTCTGGATTTTGTATCAACGATGGCCTTGGAATGTGGGAAGGCCTCATGGGCCATGAACGAAACTTCCTCTCTGTGGATTTGGCCCAGTCCAAATTGTTTTTCGTCAATCTGTGGGATGGGAGGTCTCCTTTCAGGTTTGTTATGTCAGGTGTCCCAACTAAGAGGAATTCCAAGGGAGAGCCCTGGGGAGGAGTGAAGAGACAACCCAAACTATGGTTAAAAATTGGGGCCTAGGTGCATGGCAGTCCCAATAGCTGTCTCTTTTCTAGCCACTGAGAGTCCTTACTTGAGGACTGGGCTCAGGCTGAGGGTTCCAATGTGTGTTTGTGACCAATGTGCGCCGCAAGCATGGGCCACACTGGTTTCAACTACACTGAAGTTTGGACAACATACTAATCATAAGGATTCTTGCCATGCGGAAGGAGTTGTGATTTCTGCATCCTTTTCAACCCTGGGCATTGGTTGGAGATAAGGTCTAGGTTCTGAAGTCTGAAAACTACCGTTGGGAAGAGATGACGACCTAAGTCCATGGCGGGTCTGATGTGCTCAGTGTGCGGTCAGCTGCCTGGGTGTTGGTCAGAAAGTTCGGGCTCAGGTTGTGTCAGACAGTGCATTAGTGCCCAGTTTAGACTCTATAATATGGGTACAGTCGAGTGCCGTGTAGGTTGTTCCGCATTTGAGGTGCCTAGGCTGCAAATTAGGCAAGATATTATTTCTAGAGGGCAGGCACAGTGCTGCATTGTGGGTCCGGAATTGCCAAACTTGAGGGCTTCTGGGCCAGGCGTGTGAGGACAGAAGTCTGAAAACACAAGCTAGACTTGGGCTTCAGGCCGAGCGCACGGCAGGTACCACCTTCAGATCTGAACCGATATCTCATGCATCAGATGTCACAGCGAGGTTCAGACTTGGCTCAGGTGGAGTTTCTGTGCATGACTGCCACTTCATGAACGGAGCGGAATCTCAAGGCCATGGAGGTTTTGCACGTTGGGTGGTGGGATGCCCCCTTCAAGGATTCCTTCTGCGGCACAATTGAGACCTGTTGGGCAGCTGCAAAACATCCCATATGGAATGACTCCAGAGCACCGTTCGAGGATGGATGCCAGGGAAGCCCGCCTCACATTCCAATTGTCTTCTAGCAACAAGACAGTTGAGATAGGATGGCTCTGCGGGATCAATCGGGGTGGCTGAGTTGAAATGGACTTTCCTGAGGATGGATCCTAATGTGTGTTTTTGTGCATGAGGGCCTTGGAATGGGGCGGTGGCACCGGGACCCTGAAGTATTCTCCTAAACATTTGACATAGCTCCCATGCACAGTTTCTTTGTGGAGACGAGATTTGTTCTGATGGGTGCCTCAGGAAACCCCCTATGCTTGTCTTGGAATCCAGGCATTTGAAGAGACATGCCTGTAAACCAAAGCAATGGATCCGATTTTGGCCTAGGGTCCTGTCTGTTTCCATCTCCTTCTCTGGGGACATCCATCTATGGTATGAGTGGAGGTAGATGCTCACCTGGTGTCAAACCACCCTTGTTTGTTCCGGGAGACCTACACTATTGGGATGGCCTCGGGGACTTTGGGGGGTTCTCCTAATTTGTACGATTTGGACAATGGAATGGGCAGAATTCCTATTCATTGGGTAGGCACAATCCTAATGGGTGGCTTCAGGGGCCCCAGCCTGGATGGTGTATGGCACAGGATTTTGAGGACAGAAGTCTGAAAACAAAAACTCAGCTTAGGTTTTGGGGACGTAGTTATGGCAGGCCCAATCTACAAACCATGAGAAGAACTCTTCAGGATATGAAGAAAGAGCGATTCTGAGGCGCTTGCTCAGGCTTTTGTGTCTGGATTTTGTATCAACGATGGCCGTGGAATGTGGGGAGGCCTCATGGGCCATGGACGAATCTTCCTCTCTGTGGATTTGGCCCAGTCCCAATTGTTTTTCGTCAATCTGTGGGATGGGAGGTCTCCTTTCAGGTTTGTTACCTCAGGTGTCCCAACCAAAGAGGAATTCCAAAGCAGAGCCCTGAGGAAGAGTGAAGGGACAACCCAAACTATGGTTAAAAATTGGGGCCTAGGGGCATGGCAGGCCCCATATGCTGTCTCTTCATCCAGCCACTGAGAGGCCTTACTTGAGGACTGGGCTCAGGCTGAGGGTCACAATGTGTGTTTGTGACCAATGTGGCACGCGAGCATGGGCGGGGCCTCATGGACCACACTGGTTTCAACTACACTGAACTTTGGACAACATGCCAATCACAAGGTCTCTTGCCATGGGGAAGGAGTTCTGATTTCTGCATTATTTTCAACCCTGGGCAGTGGTTGGAGATAAGGTCTATGTTCTGAAGCCAGAGAAATTGGGAAGAGATGACGACCTAAGGCCATGGAAGTTTGTTGTGCTCAGTGTGCTGTCAGCTGCCTGGGTGTTGGTCAGGAAGTTCGGGCTCATGTTGTGTCAGAAAGTGCATTAGTGCCCAGTTTAGACTGTATAATATGGGTACAGTCGAGTGCCTGTAGATTGTTCCGCATTTGACGAGCCTGGGCAGCTCATTAGGCAAGATATTTTTCTAGAGGGCAGGTAGAGTGCTGCATTGTGGCTCCGGAGTTGCCAAACGTGAGGGCTTCTGGGCCAGGAGTGTGAGGACAGAAGTCTGAGAACTCAAGCTAGACTTGGGCTTCAGGCCGAGGGCCGGGCAGGTACCCCCTGCAATCTGAAACGATATCTCATGCATCAGAAGTAACGGCGAGGATTAGACATTGGCTCTGGTTGGAGTTTCTGTGCATGACTGCCCCTTCATGAACGGAGCGGAATCTCAAGGCCATGGAGATTTTCCCACGTTGGGAGTTGTGGGATGCCCCCTTCAAGCATTCCTTCTGCGGGACAATTGAGACCTGTTGGGCAGCTCCAGCACATCCCATATGGAATGACTCCAGAGCACCGTTCGAGGATGAATGCCAGGGAAGCCCGCCTCGCATTCCAATTGTCTCCTAGCAACAAGACAGTTTAGATCGAATGGATCTGCGGGAGCAACCGGGGTGGCTATTAAAATGGACTTTCCTGAGGATGGGGCCTAATGTGTGTTTTTGTCCATGAGGGCCTTGGAATGGGGCGGTGGCACCGGACCCTGAAGTATTCTCCTAAACATTTGACATAGCTCCCATGCACAGTTTCCTTGTGGAGACGAGATTTGTTCTGATGGGTGCCTCAGTAAACCCATTATGCTGGTCTTGGAATCCAGGTATTTGAGGAGACATGCCTGTAAACCAAAGCAATGAATCCAATTTTGGCCTAGGGCCCTGTCTGTTTCCATCTCCTTCTCTTGGGACATCCATCAATGGTATGAGTGGAGGTAGATGCTCAGCTGGTGTCAGACCGCCCTTGTTTGTCCCGGGAGACCTACAATATTGAGATGGCCTCAGAGACTTTGGAGGGTTCTCCTACTTTGTACGATTTTGGACAATGGAATGGGCAGAATTCCTATTCATTGGGTAGGCACAGTCCTAATGGGTGGCTTCAGGGGCCCCAGCCTGGATGGTGTAAGGCCCAGGACTTTGAGGACAGAAGTCTGAAAACACAAACTCAGCTTAGGGTTTGGGGACGTAGGTATGGCAGGCCCAATCTACAAACCATTAGAAGAACTCTTCAGGATATGAATTAAGAGCGAGTCTGAGGCGCTTGCTCAGGCTTTTGTGTCTGAATTTTTACCAACGATGGCCGTGGAATGTGTGGAGGCCTCATGGGCCATGGACGAATTATCCTCTCTGTGGATTTGGCCCAGTCCCAATTGATTTTCGTCCAAATGTGGGATGGGAGGTATCCTTTCAGGTTTGTTTGTGGCTTGCAGGCATGGGCGGGGCCTCATGGGCCACACTGGTTTCAACTACACTGAAGTTTGGACAATATGCCAATCACAAGGTCTCTTGCCATGGGGAAGGAGTTCTGATTTCTGCATCATTTTCAACCCTGGGCAGTGGTTGGAGATAAGGTCTATGTTCGGAAGCCTGAAAACCGCAGTTGGGAAGAGATGATGACCTAAGGCCATGGTGAGACTGATGTGCTCAGTGTGCGGTCAGCTGCCTGGTTGTTGGTCAGGAGGTTCGGGCTCAGGGTGTGTAAGACAGTGCATTTGTGCCCAGGTTAGACTCTATAATTTGGGTATAGTCGAGTGCCGTGTAGGTTGATCCTCATTTAAGGTGCCTGGGCAGCTCATTAGGCAAGATATTTTTTCTAGACGGCAGGCAGAGTGCTGCATTGTGGGTCCGGAATTGCCAAACGTGAGGGCTTCTGGGCCAGTAGTATGAGGACAGAAGTCTGAGAACACAAGCTAGACTTGGGCTTCAGGCCGAGGGCAAGGCAGGTACCCCCTGCACATCTGAACAAATATCTCATGCATCTGAAGTCACGGCGAGGATCAGACGTTGGCTCAGTTTGGAGTTTCTGTGCATGACTGCCCCTTCATGAACGGAGAGGAAACTCAAGGCCATGAAGGTTTTCCCACGTTGGGAGTTGTGGGATGCCCCCTTCAAGGATTCCTTCTGCGGGACAATTGAGACCTGTTGGGCAGCTCCAAAACATCCCATATGGAATGACTCCAGAGCACCGTTCGAGGATGGATGCCAGGGAAGCCCGTCTCGCATTCCAATTTTCTTCTAGCAACAAGACAGTTGAGATCAGATGGCTCTGCGGGAGCAACCGGGGTGGCTGAGTTGAAATGGACATTCCTGAGCATGGGGCCTAATGTGTGTATGTGTCCATGAGGAACTTGGAATGGAGCGGTGGCACCTGGACTCTGAAGTATTCTCCTAAGATTTTGACATAGGTCCCATGCACAAGTTTCCTCGTGGAGACGAGATTTTTTCTGATGGGTGCCTCAGGAAACAAACTATGCTGGTATTGGAATCCAGGATTTTGAGGAGACATGCCTGTAAACCAAAGCAATGGATCCTATTATGGCCTAGGGACATGTCTGGTATCATATCCTTCTCTGGGGACATCAATCTATGGTTTGAGTGGACGTAGATACTCAGCTGGTGTCAGACCGCCCTTGTTTGTCCACTGAGACCTACAAATTCGGATGGCCTCCGGGACTTTGGAGGGATCTACTAATTTGTACAATTTTGGACAATTGAATGGGCAGAATTCCCATGCATGGGGTAGGCACAGTCCTAATGTGTGGCTCCAGGGGCCCCAGCCTGGAGGGTGTGTGGCCCAGGACTTTGAGGACAGAAGTCTGAAAACACAAACTCAGCTTAAGTTTGGGGACGTAGGTATGGCAGGCCCAATCTACAAACCATGAGAAGAACTCTTCAGGATATGAAGAAAGAGCGAGTCTGAGGCCCTTCTCAGGTTTTGGTCTCTGGATTTTGTGTCAACGATGGCCGTGGAATGTGGGGAGGCCTCATGGGCCATGGACGTATCTTCCTCTCTGTGGATTTGGCCCAGTCCCAATTGTTTTTCGTCAATCTGTGGGATGGGAGGTCTCCTTTCAGGTTTGTTACCTCGGGTGTCCCAACCAAAGAGGAATTCCAAAGCAGAGCCCTGGGGAAGAGTGAAGGGACAACCCAAACTATGGTAAAATTTGGGGCCTAGGGGCATGGCAGGCCCCATATGCTGTCTCTTCATCCAGCCACTGAGAGGCCTTCCTTGAGGACTGGGCTCAGACTGAGGGTCACAATGTGTGTTTGTGACCAATGTGGCTTGCGAGCATGGGCGGGGCCTCAAGGGCCACACTGGTTTCAACTACACTGAACTTTGGACAACATGCCAATCACAAGGTCTCTTGCCATGGGGAAGGAGTTCTTTTTTCTGCATCATTTTCAACCCTGGGCAGTGGTTGGAGATAAGGTCTAGGTTCGGAAGCCTGAAAACCGCAGTTTGGAAGAGATGATGACCTAAGGCCATGGTGGGTCTGATGTGCTCAGTGTGCGGTCAGCTGCCTGGTTGTTGGTCGGGAGGTTCGGGCTCAGGTTTTGTTAGACAGTGCTAGTGCCCAGGTTAGACTCTATAATTTGGATACAGTCGAGTGCCGTGTAGGTTGATCCTCATTTGAGGTGCCTGCGCAGCTCATTAGGCATGATATTTTTTCTAGAGTGCAGGCACAGTGCTGCCTTGTGGGTCCGGAATTGCCAAACTTGAGGGCTTCTGGGCCAGTAGTGTGAGGACAGAAGTCTGAGAACACAAGCTAGACTTGGGCTTCAGGCCGAGGGCAAGGCAGGTACCCCCTGCACATCTGAACCAATATCTCATGCATCTGAAGTCACGGCGAGGATCAGACGTTGGCTCAGGTTGTAGTTTCTGTGCATGACTGCCCCTTCATGAACGGAGAGGTATCTCAAGGCCATGGAGGTTTTCCCACGTTGGGAGTTGTGGGATGCCCCCTTCAAGGATACCTTCTGCGGGACATGAGACCTGTTGGGCAGCTCCAACACATCCCATATGGAATTACTCCAGAGCACCGATCGAGTATGGATGCCAAGGAAGCCCGCCTCGCATTCCAATTGTCCCCTAGCAACAAGACAGTTGAGATCGGATGGCTATTGGGAGCAACCGGGGTGGCTGAGTTGAAATGGACTTTCCTGAGCATGAGGCCTAATGTGTGTTTGTGTCCATGAGGACCTTGGAATGGGGCGGTGACACCGGGACTCTGAATTATTTTTTAAGATTTTGACATAGGTCCCATGTACAAGTTTCCTCGTGGAGACGAGACTTTTTCTGATGGGTGCCTCAGGAAACCCCCTATGCTGGTATTGGAATCCAGGATTTTGAGGAGACATGCCTGTAAACCAAAGTAATGGATCCGATTATGGCCTCGGGTCCTGTCTGGTTCCATCTCATCTCTGGGGACATCCATCTATGGTATGAGTGGAGGTAGATGCTCAGCTGGTGTCAGACCGCCCTTGTTTGTCCACAGAGACCTACATATTGGGATGGCCTCGGGGAATTTGGAGGGTTATCCTAATTTGTACAATTTTGGACAATGGAATGGGCAGAATTCCCATGTATGGGGTAGGCATAGTCCCATCCTGGAGGGTTTGACCCAGGACTTTGAGGACAGAAGTCTGAAAACACAAACTCAGCTTAGGTTTGGGGACGTAGGTATGGCAGGCCCAATCTACAAAACATGAGAAGAAGTCTTCAGGATTGAAGAAAGAGCGAGTCTGAGGCGCTTGCTCAGGCTTTGGTCTCTGGATTTTTTGTCAACGATGGCCGTGGAATGAGGGGAGGACTAATGGGACATGGACGAATCTTCATCTCTTGGCATTTGGCCCGGTCCCAATTGTTTTTCGTCATTCTGTGGGATTGGAGGTCTCCTTTCAGGTTTGTTACCTCAGGTGTCCCAAGCAAAGAGGAATCCAAAGCAGAGCCCTGGGGAAGAGTGAGGGGACAACCAAAATTATGGTTAAAATTTGGGGCCTAGGGGCATGGCAGGCCCCATATGCTGTCTCTTCATCCAGCCCTTGAGAGGCCTTACTTGAGGACAGGGCTCAGGCTGAGGGTCACAATGTGTGTTTGTGACCAATGTGGCCCGCGAACATGGGTGGGGCCTCATGGGCCACCCTGGTTTAAACTACACTGATCTGAGGACAACATGCCAATCACAAGGTCTCTTGCAATGGGGACGGAGTTCTGATTTCTGCATCATTTTCAACCCTGAGCAGGGGTTGGAGAATGGTTTAGGTTCGGAAGCCTGAAAGCCGCAGTTGGGATGAGATGATGACCTAAGGCCATGGTGGTTCTGATGTGCTCAGTGTGCGGTCAGCTGCCCGGTTGTTGGTCAGGAGGTTCGGGCTCAGGTTGTGTCAGACAGTGCATTAGTGCCCAGGTTAGACTATGTAATTTGGGTACAGTCGAGTGCCGTGTATTTTGATCCTCATTTGAGGTGCCTGGGCAGCTAATTAGGCAAGATATTTTTTCTCGAGGGCAGGCAGAGTGCTGCATTGTGGGTCCGGAATTACCAAACGTGAGGGCTTCTGGGCCAGTAGTGTGAGGACAGAAGTCTGAGACCACAAGCTAGACTTGGGCTTCAGCCCGAGGGCAAGGCAGGTACCCCTGCACATCTGACCAATATCTCATGCATCTGAAGTCACGGCGAGGATCAGACGTTGGCTCAGGTTGTAGTTTCTGTGCATGACTGCCCCTTCATGAACGGAGAGGAATCTCAAGGCCATGGAGGTTTTCCCACGTTGGGAGTTCTGGGATGCCCCCTTCAAGGATTCCTTCTGCGGGACAATTGAGACCTGTTGGGCAGCTCCAACACATCCCATATGGTATGACTCCAGAGCAACGTTCGAGGATGTATGCCAGGGAAGCCCTCCTCGCATTCCAAATGTCTCCTAGCAACAAGACAGTTGAGATCGGATGGCTCTGCGGGAGCAACCAGGATGGCTGAGTTGAAATGGACTTTCCTGAGCATGGGGCCTAATGTGTGTTTGTGTCCATGAGGACCTTGGTATGGAGCGGTTGCACCGGGACTCTGAATTATTCTCCTAAGATTTTGACATAGGTCCCAAGCACAAGTTTCCTCGTGGAGACGAGATGTTTTCTGATGGGTGCCTCAGGAAACCCCCTAGGCTGGTATTGGAATCCATGCTTTTGAGGAGACATGCCTGTAAACCAAAGCCATGGATCCGATTATGGCCTAGGGTCCTGTCTGGTACCATCTCCTTCTCTGGGGACATCCATGTATGTTATGAGTGGATGTAGATGCTCAGCTGGTGTCAGACCGCCCTTGTTTGTCCAAAGAGACCTACATATTGGGATGGCCTCGGGGACTTTGGAGGGTTCTCCTAATTTGTACAATTTTGGACAATGGAATGGGCAGAATTACCATGCATGGGGTAGACACAGTCCTAATGTGTGGCTCAAGGGGCCCCAGCCTGGAGGGTGTGTGGCCCAGGAATTTGAGGACAGAAGTCTGAAAACACAAACTCAGCTGAGGTTTGGGGACGTAGGTGTGGCAGTCCCAATCTACAAACCATGAGAAGAACTCTTCAGGATACGAAGAAAGAGCGAGTCTGAGGCGCTTGCTCAGGCTTTGGTCTCTGGATTTTGTGTCAACGATGGCCGTGGAATTTGGTGAAGCTCATGGGCCATGGACGAACCTTCCTCTCTGTGGATTTGGCCCGGTCCCAATTGTTTTACGTCAATCTGTGGGATGGGAGGTCTCCTTTCAGGTTTGTTACCTCAGGTGTCCCAACCAAAGAGGAATTCCAAAGCAGAGCCCTGGGGAAGAGTGAAGGGACAACCCAAACTATGGTTAAAATTTGGGGCCTAGGGGCATGGCAGGCCCCATATGCTGTCTCTTCATCCAGCCACTGAGAGGCCTTACTTGAGGACTGGGCTCAGACTGAGGGTCACAATGTGTGTTTGTGACCAATGTGGCCCGCGAGCATGTGTGGGGCCTCATGGGCCACACTGGTTTCATCTACACAGAACTTTGGACAACATGCCAATCACAAGGTCTCTTGCCATGGGGAAGGAGTTCTGATTTCTGCATCATTTTTAACCCTGGGCTGTGGTTGGATATAAGGTCTAGGTTCTGAATCCTGAAAACCACAGTTGGGAAGAGATGATGACCTAAGGCCATGGTGGTTCTGATGTTCTCATTCTGTGGTCAGCTGCCTGGTTGTTGGTCAGGAGGTTCGGGCTCAGGTTGTGTCAGACAGTGCATTAGTGCCCAGGTTAGACTCTATAATTGGGTACAGTCGAGTGCCGTGTAGGTTGATCCTCATTTAAGGTGCCTGGGTAGCTCATTAGGCATGATATTTTTTCTAGAGGGCAGGCACAGTGCTGCATTGTGGGTCCGGAATTGCCAAACTTGAGGGCTTCTGGGCCAGTAGTGTGAGGACAGAAGTCTGAGAACACAAGCTAGACTTGGGCTTCAGGTCTAGGGCAAGGCAGGTACCCCCTGAGCATCTGAACCAATATCTCATGCATCTGAAGTCACGGCGAGGATCAGACGTTGGCTCAGGTTGTAGTTTCTGTGCATGACTGCCCCTTCATGAACGGAGAGGAATCTCAAGGCCATGGATGTTTTCCCACGTTGGGAGTTGTGGGATGCCCCCTTCAAGGATTCCTTCTGCGGGACAATTGAGACCTGTTGGGCAGCTCCAAAACATCCCATATGGAATGACTAGAGCACCGTTCGAGGATGGATGCCAGGAAAGACCGCCTCGCATTCCAATAGTCTCCTAGCTACAAGACAGTTGAGATAAATGGCTCTGCGGGAGCAACCGGGGTGGCTGAGTTGAAATGGACTTTCCTGAGTATGGGGCCTAATATGTGTGTGTCCATGAGGACCTTGAAATGGGGCGGTGGCACGGGGACTCTGAAGTATTCTCATAATATTTTGACATAGTTCCCATGCATAAGTTTCCTACGGGAGACGAGATTTTTTCTGATGGGTGCCTCAGGAAACCCCCTATGCTGGTATTGGAATCCAGGATTTTGAGGAGACATGCCTGTAAACCAAAGCAATGGATCCGATTACGGCCTAGGGTCCCGTCTGT
Organism: Mustela nivalis; assembly: GCF_964662115.1. Taxonomy (NCBI): domain Eukaryota; kingdom Metazoa; phylum Chordata; class Mammalia; order Carnivora; family Mustelidae; genus Mustela; species Mustela nivalis. The sequence continues at coordinate 136,809 of NW_028135827.1, forward strand.
TTCCATCTCCTTCTCTGAGGACATCCATCTATGGTATGAGTGGAGGTAGATGCTCAGCTGGTGTCAGACCGCCCTTGTTTGTCCACTGAGAACTACATATTGGGATGGCCTCGGGGACTTTGGAGGGTTCACCTAATTTGTACAATTTTGGACAATGGAATGGGCAGAATTCCCCAGCATTGGGGAGGCATTGTCCTACTGTGTGGCTCCAGGGACCCAGCCTAGAGGGTGTGTGGCCCAGGACTTTGAGGACAGAAGTCTGATAACACAAATTCAGCTTAGGATTGGGGACGCAGGTATGGCAGGCCCAATCTACAAACCATGAGAAGAACTCTTCAGGACATGAAGAAAGAGCGAGTCTGAGGCGCTTGCTCAGGCTTTGGTCTCTGGATTTTGTGTCAACGATGGCCGTGGAATGTGGGGAGGCCTCATGGGCCATGGACGAATCTTCCTCTCTGTGGATTTGGCCCGGTCCCCATTGTTTTTCGTCAATCTGTGGGATGGGAGGTCTCCTTTCAGGTTTGTTACCTCAGGTGTCCGAACCAAAGAGGAATTCCAAAGCAGAGCCTTGGGGAATAGTGAAGTGACAACCCAAACTATGGTTAAAATTTGGGGCCAAGGGGCATGGCAGGCCCCATATGCTGTCTCTTCATCCAACCACTGAGAGGCCTTACTTGAGGACTGGGCTCAGGCTGAGTGTCACAATGTGTGTTTGTGACCAATGTGGCTCAAGAGCATGGGCGGGGCCTCATGGGCCACATTGGTTTCAACTACACTGAACTTTGGACAACATGCCAACCACAAGGTCTCTTGCCATGGGGAAGGAGTTCTGATTTCTGCATCATTTTCAACCCTGGGTAGTGGTTGGAGATAAGGTCTAGGTTCGGAAGCCTGAAAACCGCAGTTTGGAAGAGATGATGACCTAAGGCCATGGTGGGTCTGATGTGCTCAGTGTGCGGTCAGCTGCCTGGTTGTTGGTCGGGAGGTTCGGGCTCAGGTTTTGTTAGACAGTGCTAGTGCCCAGGTTAGACTCTATAATTTGGGTACAGTCGACTGCCGTGTAGGTTGATCCTCATTTGAGGTGCCTGCGCAGCTCATTAGGCATGATATTTTTTTTAGAGGGCAGACACAGTGCTGCATTGTGGGTCCGGAATTGCCAAACTTGAGGGCTTCTGGGCCAGTAGTGTGAGGACAGAAGTCTGAGAACACAAGCTAGACTTGGGCTTCAGGCCGAGGGCAAGGCAGGTACCCCCTGCACATCTGAACCAAATCTCATGCATCTGAAGTAACGGCGAGGATCAGGCGTTGGCTCAGGTTGTAGTTTCTGTGCATGACTGCCCCTTCATGAACGGAGACGTATCTCAAGGCCATGGAGGTTTTCCCACGTTGGGAGTTGTGGGATGCCCCCTTCAAGGATACCTTCTGCGGGACAATTGAGACCTGTTGGGCAGCTCCAACACATCCCATATGGAATTACTCCAGAGCACCGATCGAGGATGGATGCCAAGGAAGCCCGCCTCGCATTCCAATTGTCCCCTAGCAACAAGACAGTTGAGATCGGATGGCTATTGGGAGCAACCGGGGTGCTGAGTTGAAATGGACTTTCCTGAGCATGGGGCCTAATGTGTGTTTGTGTCCATGAGGACCTTGGAATGGGCCGGTGACACCGGGACTCTGAATTATTTTTCTAAGATTTTGACATAGGTCCCATGCACAAGTTTCCTCGTGGAGACGAGACTTTTTCTGATGGGTGCCTCAGGAAACCCCCTATGCTGGTATTGGAATCCAGGATTTTGAGGAGACATGCCTGTAAACCAAAGCAATGGATCCGATTATGGCCTCGGGTCCTGTCTGGTTCCATCTCATTCTCTGGGGACATCCATCTATGGTATGAGTGGAGGTAGATGCTCAACTGGTGTCAGACCGCCCTTGTTTGTCCACAGAGACCTACATATTGCGATGGCCTCGGGGAATTTGGAGGGTTATCCTAATTTGTACAATTTTGGACAATGGAATGGGCAGAATTCCCATGGATGGGGTAGGCATAGTCCTAATGTGTGGCTCCAGGGGCCACAGCCTGGAGGGTGTGTCCCAGGACTTTGAGGACAGAAGTCTGAAAACACAAACTCAGTTTAGGTTTGGGGACGTAGGTATGGCAGGCCCAATGTACAAACCATGAGAAGAAGTCTTCGGGATATGAAGAAAGAGCGAGTCTGAGGCGCTTGCTCAGGCTTTGGTCTCTGGATTTTTTGTCAACAATGGCCGTGGAATGAGGGGAGGACTAATGGGACATGGACGAATCTTCATCTCTTGGCATTTGGCCCGGTCCCAATTGTTTTTCGTCAATCTGTGGGATTGGTGGTCTCCTTTCAGGTTTGTTACCTCAGGTGTCCCAACCAAAGAGGAATTCCAAAGCAGAGCCCTGGGGAAAAGTGAGGGGACAACCAAAACTATGGTTAAAATTTGGGGCCTAGGGGCATGGCAGGCCCCATGTGCTGTCTCTTCATCCAGCCCATGAGAGGCCTTACTTGAGGACAGGGCTCAGGCTGAGGGTCACAATGTGTGTTTGTGACCAATATGGCCCGCGAGCATGGGCGGGGCCTCATGGGCCACACTGGTTTAAACTACACTGAACTTCGGACAACATGCCAATCACAAGGTCTCTTGCCATGGGGAAGGAGTTCTGATTTCTGCATCATTTTCAACCCTGAGCAGGGGTTGGACATAAGGTTTATGTTCTGAAACCTGAAAGCCGCAGTTGGGAAGAGATGATGACCTAAGGCCATGGTGGGTCTGATGTGCTCAGTGTGCGGTCACTTGCCTGGTTGTTGGTCAGGAGGTTCGGCCTCAGGTTGTGTCAGACAGTGCATTAGTGCCCAGGTTAGACTATGTAATTTGGGTACAGTCGAGTGCCGTGTATTTTGATCCTCATTTGAGGTGCCTGGGCAGCTCATTAGGCAAGATATTTTTTCTCGAGGGTAGGCAGAGTGCTGCATTGTGGGTCCGGAATTGCCAAACTTGAGGGCTTCTGGGCCAGTACTGTGAGGACAGAAGTCTGAGACCACAAGCTAGACTTGGGCTTCAGGCCGAGGGCAAGGCAGGTACCCCCTGCACATCTGAACCAATATCTCATGCATCTGAAGTCACGGCGAGGATCAGACGTTGGCTCAGGTTGTAGTTTCTGTGCATGACTGCCCCTTCATGAACGGAGAGGAATCTCAAGGCCATGGAGGTTTTCCCACGTTGGGAGTTCTGGGATGCCCCCTTCAAGGATTCCTTCTGCGGGACAATTGAGACCTGTTGGGCAGCTCCAACACATCCCATATGGAATTACTCCAGAGCATCGTTCGAGGATGTATGCCAGGGAATCCCGCCTCGCATTCCAAATGTCTACTAGCAACAAGACAGTTGAGATCGGATGGATCTGCGGGAGCAACCGGGATGGCTGAGTTGAAATGGACTTTTCTGAGCATGGGGCCTAATGTGTGTTTGTGTCCATGAGGACCTTGGTATGGAGCGGTGGCACCGGGACTCTGAATTATTCTCCTAAGATTTTGACATAGGTCCCAAGCACAAGTTTCCTCGTGGAGACGAGATGTTTTCTGATGGGTGCCTCAGGAAACCCCCTCTGCTGGTAGAGGAATCCATGCTTTTGAGGAGACATGCCTGTAAACCAAAGCCATGGATCCGATTATGGCCTAGGTTCCTGTCTGGTACCATCTCCTTCTCTGTGGACATCCATGTATGTTATGAGTGGAGGTAGATGCTCAGCTGGTGTCAGACCGCCCTTGTTTGTCCACAGAGACCTAGTATAGGGATGGCCTCGGGGACTTTGGAGGGTTCTCCTTATTTGTACAATTTAGGACAATGGAATGGGCAGAATTACCATGCATGGGGTAGGAACAGTCCTAATGTGTGGCTCCAGGGGCCCCAGCCTGGAGGGTGTGTGGCCCAGGACTTTGAGGACAGAAGTCTGAAAACACAAACTCAGCTTAGGTTTGGGGACGTAGGTGTGCCAGTCCCAATCTACAAACCATGAGAAGAACTCTTCAGGATATGAAGAAAGAGCGAGTCTGAGGTGCTTGCTCAGGCTTTGGTCTCTGGATTTTGTGTCAACGATGGCCGTGGAATTTGGTGAAGCTCATGGGACATGGACGAACCTTCCTCTCTGTGGATTTGGCCCGGTCCCAATTGTTTTTCGTCAATCTGTGGGATGGGAGGTCTCCTTTCAGGTTTGTTACCTCAGGTGTCCCAACCAAAGAGGAATTCCAAAGCAGAGCCCTGGGGAAGAGTGAAGGGACAACCCAAACTATGGTTAAAATTTGGGGCCTAGGGGCATGGCAGGCCCCATATGCTGTCTCTTCATCCAGCCACTGAGAGGCCTTACTTGAGGACTGGGCTCAGGCTGAGGGTCACAATGTGTGTTTGTGACCAATGTGGCTCGGGAGCATGGGCGGGGCCTCATGGGCCACACTGGTTTCAACTTCACTGAACTTTGGACAACATGCCAATCACAAGGTCTCTTGCCATGGGGAAGGAGTTCTGATTTCTGCATCATTTACAACCCTGGGCAGTGGTTGGAGATAAGGTCTAGGTTCGGAATCCTGAAAATCGCAGTTTGGAAGAGATGATGACCTAAGGCCATGGTGGGTCTGATGTGCTCAGTGTGCGGTCAGCTGCCTGGTTGTAGGTCAGGAGGTTCGTGCTCAGGTTGTGTCAGACAGTGCATTAATGCCCAGATTAGACTATGTAATTTGGGTACAGTCGAGTGCCGTGTAGGTTGATCCTCATTTGAGGTGCCTGGGCAGCTCATTAGGCAAGATATTTTTTCTCGAGGGCAGGCAGAGTGTTGCATTGTGGGTCCGGATTTGCCAAACTTGAGGGCTTCTGGGCCAGTAGTGTGAGGACAATGTCTGAGACCACAAGCTAGACTTGGGCTTCAGGCCGAGGGCAAGGCAGGTACCCCTTGCACATCTGAACCAATATCTCATGCATCTGAAGTCACGGCGAGGATCAGACGTTGGCTCAGGTTGTAGTTTCTGTGCATGACTGAAGGTTGAGCCGGACAGGCCCTTAGGCCCTAATCTCAACTCTTGCTTTGTTTTCCAGGTGTCACTCCTCAGAGGCTTTGGTTCGAAGAACAGGATATGGGGCTTTCCTGAGGCACTGAACAGAACTTCTCTCGTCTCCACATGGGAAGCTTCCTTGTTGGAGCCGTGTCAAACACCTCAGGTTGGAGAATCCTGCAGAGTCCCTGAGCCACCTCCACATTCCAAGGTCTCCCAGGCCACCAAGCCACAGTAGGACTCATCTTCAGGAGAGTCCATTTCAACTCTCCCCTCTGGGTAGCTCACCCAGGAGCCCGCAGATTGAGCCTGCCTTGTCCTGACTAAAGAGTGGGAATATGAGGTGGCGTTCCCAGGCATACATGCTTAGACACCTGCTCTCGAGTCTTTCCGTATGGGGCCTCCTGGAACCATCCAATAGCACTCGACTTTCGTGCAGAAGGAAACCTTGAGGTTTGGAGTAGTTCACAAATCCCATCGTAGGCAAACCTTCCTGGCCTCATGAGGCCCCCACACCATTCAGGAAGAGGCCATGCTGGACAAAAACTCTAGCCTGAGGCACGTCTCAGAGTTGAAATGACCTCAGTGCAGGAGATCTCGATTCAGCCTCTCAGAGTGGGCCTGCCGTGCCATCGGTCCCAAACCTCACGCTAGCTTGTGTTTTCAGACTTCCTTCCTCACACTCCTGACAAACAAGCCCTTCGGACTAGGAACTCCAGAACCACAACCCAGCCCAGGGTCTGCCCAAGGCAAGAAAAAGGTTTCCCTGTGGGGCTCTCTCCAGAAAACCCAGATGAGGATCAACCTGCTCGGGCCTCGACGGTACCCGAACTGGATAGGCTGCTCTGGGCACTCATGCTCTGTCTGACACAGCCTGAAGGCAGACGTCCAGACAGACAAGGAGACAGCTGGCCGCACACCCAGCACTTCGGACACGCCATGGTCTTATGCCGTCACCTCTTCCTAACATTGGTTTTCAGATATCTGAACCTAGACATTATATCAATTCTCCACACAGCTGGGTATCGCAAGCACAACAAAGAACTCCTCCTTCCCCGTGGCTGTAAAGCTCTCTCTTGGCATGGAGTCACACCTTCAGGGTGGGAGAAACCTTCCTGGTCCCTGATGCCACGCCCAAACTTGAGTGCTGCTTGGGCACAAATTCACACTCTGACCCTCAGCATGAGCCCCATGTCAAAGAAAGTCCTGTCAGGGCCTGGGCCAAGAGCCCGCATATGGGGCTTGCCAAGCCCCTATGCACCCAATCCTCACCAGTGTTTGAGTTTTCCAGTCGCCCCGCCCGTACCTGGGGCTCTGCTCTGGAATCCCTTTCTTGGAGAGACACGTGAGCCAGACAACACTTTTCCACCCTTCCCACAAAATGACCCCAAACTCTTGGGAGCTGGGACAAATCCCCAGAGAGGGATACTCGTCCACAGTCCCTGAGGCCACCCCTCCAATCCACGGCTATCTCGGACACAACATCCAGAGACAAAAGCCTGAAGGAACGCCTCCCACTCGCCCTTGTTTCAGAGGCCGAGGAGCTCCCTCTCGGGCTGTACATCCGGCCTGCCATACCCTAGGCGCCACTCATAAGCTGAGTTTGTGTTTTCAGACTTCTGTGCCCTCAGCCTGGACCCACACAACCGCCAGGCTAGGGCCTCTGGAGCCACAGCGAAAGATTGTGCCTGCCCTCTCCAAGGAAATTGTGCCCAATCCATTGACCACAACCCTACAGGTTAGGGAAAAGCTCCAAGGCCCCTGAGGCCATCAATAGTGTAGGCCACCCTGGACTAAGAGGGGCTCTCTGACACCAGCGGAGCAACTATCTCCACTTAGACTCTCAGACAGTGTCCCCAGAGACAGAAGGTTGAAATGGACAGGCCCCCAGGCCCTAATCTGAACCTTACCTTTGGTTTCCATGTGTCTGTCCTCAGAGGTCTGTTTTCGTAGACCAGCACACGGGGCTTTTCTGAGGCACCAAACCAAACCTCTCTCGTCTCCACATGGGGAGCTTACTTACTGGGGATGTATCAAACCCTTCAGGTAGGAGAGTTCCGCAGGGCCACTGAACAACCAGCACATTCCAAGGTTTCCATGGACCCAAACGCACATTATGACGCATCCTCAGGAGAGGCCATTTCAACTCAGCCCCCTGGTTAGCGTGCCCCAGAGGCAGCAGATCAAACATATCTTGTGGCTAATGGCCAATGGGAATGCGAGGCATGCTGTACAGGGATCCATCCTTCGAACCGTGCTCTCCAGTCCTTCCGTATGGTATGTCCTGGAGCCATGCAACAGGACTCGAATGTCCCACAGAAGGAAACCTGGTGGTTTGGGGCAACCTCCAAACTCAGCGTGGGAAAACTTCCTTGGCCTCATGAGGCCCCCGCTTCATGAAGGTGCCATCATGGACACATACTCCAGCCTCAGCCAACGTCTGATCCTCAGCCTGACTTCAGATGCAGGAGATTTTGATTCAGCCTCTGCCTACTGGGCCTGCTCTGCCCTTGGCTCCAATCCTCACTTTAGCTTGTGTTCCTAGACTTCCGTCCTCACACTCCTGGCCCACAAACCCTCCCTTCTGGGAATTCTGGGGCCACAATGAAGCACTCCGCCTGCCTCCCAGGAGAAAAACTTTGTCTATGGTGCTGCCCAGAAACCCCAAATGAGGATCAAACTGCTTGGCCCTCGGCAACACCCCAATTGCATAGGCTACCTTAAACACTGATGCTCTGTCGCAAATAGCCTGAGCCCAGACCTTCCAAAAGACACCGACACAGCTGGCTGCACACCCAGCACATTGGACCCGCCACTGCCTTAGGCCACCATCCATTCCCAACCTGGGTTTTCAGTCATCAGAACCTAGACCTTATCTCCAATCCCTGCACAGGGGGGAACCTGATGCACAAGTCAGAACCCCTCCTTCCCCATGGCAAGAAACCTTGCTGCTGGCAGTGAGTCAAACCTTCAGTGTAAAAAAAAACGGCATGGCCCATGAGGCCACGCCCATGTGTGAGGGCCGCCTTGGGCACAAACACACATTGTGACCCTCAGCGTGAGTACCTTATTCAAGTAACGCCTCTCAGTGATTGGACCAAGTGCCCGCATATGTGGCTTGCCATGCCCATAGGCACGCAGGACTAACTAGATGGTGTGTATTCCAGTTGAGGGAACCCACTGCTGTGCTCTAGAGTCCCTCTCCTGGGGGGTCCCCTTTGGCAGAAAACAGTACTCTTCCCTTCCCACAGAATGAACCCAAACACTTGGGAGCTTGGACAATCCCCCGAGAGGAAGGCTCTTCCTCGGCCCCTGAAGCAACCCCTACCCTGAACGGCCACTGTGAACGCAACACCCAGAGACAAAAGCCTGAGCGACTGCCTCCCACTTGCCCTCCTTTGATATCCAGAGGATCTCCCCTCTCGGACTGGAGATCAGGCCTGCCATTACCTTGGCCCCGACCTGAGCCAAGTTTGCTTTTTCAGACATCTGTCTCCACAGCCCTGGCAAACACAGCCTCTAGGCTGGGTCCTCTGGAGCCATACCACAGGACCATGCCTGCTCTCTCCTGGGAAACTCTGTCCATTCCTTTGGCCACACACCTCCAGAATATGAGAAACCTCAAGGCCCCCGAGGACATACCATTACCGGGAGCCTCCCTGCACACACAGGGGCCTTCGGACACAAGCTGAGCTGCTACCTCCATGAAGGCATGCACACAGATGTCAACAGAGATAGAAGGTTGAGCCCGACAGGCCCTTAGGCCCTAATCTCAACTCTTGCTTTGTTTTCCAGGTGTCACTCCTCAGAGGCTTTGGTTCGAAGAACAGGATATGGGGCTTTCCTGAGGCACTGAACAGAACTTCTCTCGTCTCCACATGGGAAGCTTCCTTGTTGGAGCCGTGTCAAACACCTCAGGTTGGAGAATCCTGCAGAGTCCCTGAGCCACGTCCACATTCCAAGGTCTCCCAGGCCACCAAGCCACAGTAGGACTCATCTTCAGGAGAGTCCATTTCAACTCTCCCCTCTGGGTAGCTCACCCAGGAGCCCGCAGATTGAGCCTGCCTTGTCCTGACTAAAGAGTGGGAATATGAGGTTGCGTTCCCAGGCATCCATGCTTAGACACCTGCTCTCGAGTCTTTCCGTATGGGACCTCCTGGAACCATCCAATAGCACTCGAATTTCGTGCAGAAGGAAACCTTGAGGTTTGGAGTAGTTCACAAATCCCATCGTAGGCAAACCTTCCTGGCCTCATAAGGCCCCCACACCATTCAGGAAGAGGCCATGCTGGACAATAACTCTAGCCTGAGGCACGTCTCAGAGTTGAAATGACCTCAGTGCAGGAGATCTCGATTCAGCCTCTCAGAGTGGGCCTGCCGTGCCATCGGTCCCAAACCTCACGCTAGCTTGTGTTTTCAGACTTCCTTCCTCACACTCCTGGCAAACAAGCCCTCCGGACTAGGAACTCCAGAACCACAACCCAGCCCAGGGTCTGCCCAAGGGAAGAAAAACGTTTCCCTGTGGGGCTCTCTCCAGAAAACCCAGATGAGGATCAACCTGCTCGGGCCTCGACGGTACCCGAACTGGATAGGCTGCTCTGGGCACTCATGCTCTGTCTGACACAGCCTGAAGCCAGACGTCCAGACAGACAAGGAGACAGCTGGCCGCACACCCAGCACTTCGGACACGCCATGGTCTTATGCCGTCACCTCTTCCTAACCTTGGTTTTCAGATATCTGAACCTAGACATTATATCAATTCTCCACACAGCTGGGTAGCGCAAGCACAACACAGAACTCCTCCTTCCCAGTGGCTGTAAAGCTTGCTCTTGGCATGGAGTCACACCTTCAGGGTGGGAGAAACCTTCCTGGTCCCTGATGCCACGCCCAAACTTGAGTGCTGCTTGGGCACAAATTCACACTCTGACCCTCAGCATGAGCCCCATGTCAAAGAAAGTCCTGTCAGGGCCTGGGCCAAGAGCCCGCATATGGGGCTTGCCAAGCCCCTATGCACCCAATCCTCACCAGTGTTTGAGATTTCCGTCGCCCCGCCCGTACCTGGGGCTCTGCTCTGGAATCCCTTTCTTGGAGAGACACGTGAGCCAGACAACACTTTTCCACCCTTCCCACAAAATGACCCCAAACTCTTGGGAGCTGGGACAAATCCCCAGAGAGGGATACTCGTTCACAGTCCCTGAGGCCACCCCTCCAATCCACGGCTATCTCGGACACAACATCCAGAGACAAAAGCCTGAAGGAACGCCTCCCACTCGCCCTTGTTTCAGAGGCCCAGGAGCTCCCTCTCGCGCTCTACATCCGGCCTGCCATACCCTAGGCGCCACTCATAAGCTGAGTTTGTGTTTTCAGACTTCTGTGCCCTCAGCCTGGACCCACACAACCGCCAGGCTAGGGCCTCTGGAGCCACAGCGAAAGATTGTGCCTGCCCTCTCCAAGGAAATTGTGCCCAATCCATTGACCACCACCCTACAGGTTAGGGAAAAGCTCCAAGGCCCCTGAGGCCATCAATAGTGTAGGCCACCCTGGACTAAGAGGGGCTCTCTGACACCAGCGGAGCAACTATCTCCACTTAGACTCTCAGACAGTGTCCCCAGAGACAGAAGGTTGAAATGGACAGGCCCCCAGGCCCTAATCTGAACCTTAGCTTTGGTTTCCATGTGTCCGTCCTCAGAGGTCTGTTTTCGTAGACCAGCACACGGGGCTTTTCTGAGGCACCAAACCAAACCTCTCTCGCCTCCACATGGGGAGCTTACTTACTGGGGATGTATCAAACCCTTCAGGCAGGAGAGTTCCGCAGGGCCACTGAACAACCAGCACATTCCAAGGTTTCCATGGACCCAAACGCACATTATGACGCATCCTCAGGAGAGGCCATTTCAACTCAGCCCCCTGGTTAGCATGCCCCAGAGGCAGCAGATCAAACATATCTTGTGGCTAATGGCCAATGGGAATGCGAGGCATGCTGTACAGGGATCCATCCTTCGAACCGTGCTCTCCAGTCCTTCCGTATGGTATGTCCTGGAGCCATGCAACAGGACTCGAATGTCCCACAGAAGGAAACCTGGTGGTTTGGGGCAACCTCCAAACTCAGTGTGGGAAAACTTCCTTGGCCTCATGAGGCCCCCGCTTCATGAAGGTGCCATCATGGACACATACTCCAGCCTCAGCCAACGTCTGATCCTCAGCCTGACTTCAGATGCAGGAGATTTTGATTCAGCCTCTGCCTAGTGGGCCTGCTCTGCCCTTGGCTCCAATCCTCACTTTAGCTTGTGTTCCTAGACTTCCGTCCTCACACTCCTGGCCCACAAACCCTCCCTACTGGGAATTCTGGGGCCACAATGAAGCACTCCGCCTTCCTCCCTGGAGAAAAACTTTGTCTATTGTGCTGCCCAGAAACCCCAAATGAGGATCAAACTGCTTGGCCCTCGGCAACACCCCAATTGCATAGGCTACCTTAAACACTGATGCTCTGTCGCAAATAGCCTGAGCCCAGACCTTCCAACAGACACTGACACAGCTGGCTGCACACCCAGCACATTGGACCCGCCACTGCCTTAGGCCACCATCCATTCCCAACCTGGGTTTTCAGTCATCAGAACCTAGACCTTATCTCCAATCCCTGCACAGGGGGGAACCTGATGCACAAGTCAGAACGCCTCCTTCCCCATGGCAAGAAACCTTGCTGCTGGCAGTGAGTCAAACCTTCAGTGTAGGAGAAAACGGCATGGCCCATGAGGCCACGCCCATGTGTGAGGGCCGCCTTGGGCACAAACACACATTGTGACCCTCAGCGTGAGTACCTTATTCAAGTAACGCCTCTCAGTGATTGGACCAAGAGCCCGCATATGTGGCTTGCCATGCCCATAGGCACGCAGGACTAACTAGATGGTGTGTATTCCAGTTGAGGGAACCCACTGCTGTGCTCTAGAGTCCCTCTCCTGGGGGGTCCCCTGTGGCAGAAAACAGTACTCTTCCCTTCCCACAGAATGAACCCAAACACTTGGGAGCTTGGACAATCCCCCGAGAGGAAGGCTCTTCCTCGGCCCCTGAAGCAACCCCTTCCCTGAACGGCCACTGTGAACGCAACACCCAGAGACAAAAGCCTGAGCGACTGCCTCCCACTTGCCCTCCTTTGATATCCAGAGGATCTCCCCTCTCGGACTGGAGATCAGGCCTGCCATTACCTTGGCCCCTACCTGAGCCAAGTTTGCTTTTTCAGACATCTGTCCCCACAGCCCTGGCAAACACAACCTCTAGGCTGGGTCCTCTGGAGCCATACCACAGGACCATGCCTGCTCTCTCCTGGGAAACTCTGTCCATTCCTTTGGCCACACACCTCCAGAATATGAGAAACCTCAAGGCCCCCGAGGACATACCATTACCGGGAGCCTCCCTGCACACACAGGGGACTTCGGACACAAGCTGAGCTGCTACCTCCATGAAGGCATGCACACAGATGTCAACAGAGATAGAAGGTTGAGCCCGACAGGCCCTTAGGCCCTAATCTCAACTCTTGCTTTGTTTTCCAGGTGTCACTCCTCAGAGGCTTTGGTTCGAAGAACAGGATATGGGGCTTTCCTGAGGCACTGAACAGAACTTCTCTCGTCTCCACATGGGAAGCTTCCTTGTTGGAGCCTTGTCAAACACCTCAGGTTGGAGAATCCTGCAGAGTCCCTGAGCCACCTCCACATTCCAAGGTCTCCCAGGCCACCAAGCCACAGTAGGACTCATCTTCAGGAGAGTCCATTTCAACTCTCCCCTCTGGGTAGCTCACCCAGGAGCCCGCAGATTGAGCCTGCCTTGTCCTGACTAAAGAGTGGGAATATGAGGTGGCGTTCCCAGGCATCCATGCTTAGACACCTGCTCTCGAGTCTTTCCGTATGGGGCCTCCTGGAACCATCCAATAGCACTCGACTTTCGTGCAGAAGGAAACCTTGAGGTTTGGAGTAGTTCACAAATCCCATCGTAGGCAAACCTTCCTGGCCTCATGAGGCCCCCACACCATTCAGGAAGAGGCCATGCTGGACAAAAACTCTAGCCTGAGGCACGTCTCAGAGTTGAAATGACCTCAGTGCAGGAGATCTCGATTCAGCCTCTCAGAGTGGGCCTGCCGTGCCATCGGTCCCAAACCTCACGCTAGCTTGTGTTTTCAGACTTCCTTCCTCACACTCCTGGCAAACAAGCCCTCCGGACTAGGAACTCCAGAACCACAACCCAGCCCAGGGTCTGCCCAAGGGAAGAAAAACGTTTCCCTGTGGGGCTCTCTCCAGAAAACCCAGATGAGGATCAACCTGCTCGGGCCTCGACGGTACCCGAACTGGATAGGCTGCTCTGGGCACTCATGCTCTGTCTGACACAGCCTGAAGCCAGACGTCCAGACAGACAAGGAGACAGCTGGCCGCACACCCAGCACTTCGGACACGCCATGGTCTTATGCCGTCACCTCTTCCTAACCTTGGTTTTCAGATATCTGAACCTAGACATTATATCAATTCTCCACACAGCTGGGTATCGCAAGCACAACACAGAACTCCTCCTTCCCCGTGGCTGTAAAGCTTGCTCTTGGCATGGAGTCACACCTTCAGGGTGGGAGAAACCTTCCTGGTCCCTGATGCCACGCCCAAACTTGAGTGCTGCTTGGGCACAAATTCACACTCTGACCCTCAGCATGAGCCCCATGTCAAAGAAAGGCCTGTCAGGGCCTGGGCCAAGAGCCCGCATATGGGGCTTGCCAAGCCCCTATGCACCCAATCCTCACCAGTGTTTGAGATTTCCAGTCGCCCCGCTCCTACCTGGGGCTCTGCTCTGGAATCCCTTTCTTGGAGTGACACGTGAGCCAGACAACACTTTTCCACCCTTCCCACAAAATGACCCCAAACTCTTGGGAGCTGGGACAAATCCCCAGAGAGGGATACTCGTCCACAGTCCCTGAGGCCACCCCTCCAATCCACGGCTATCTCGGACACAACATCCAGAGACAAAAGCCTGAAGGAACGCCTTTCACTCGCCCTTGTTTCAGAGGCCCAGGAGCTCCCTCTCGGGCTGTATATCCGGCCTGCCATACCCTAGGCGCCACTCATAAGCTGAGTTTGTGTTTTCAGACTTCTGTGCCCTCAGCCTGGACCCACACAACCGTCAGGCTAGGGCCTCTGGAGCCACAGCGAAAGATTGTGCCTGCCCTCTCCAAGGAAATTGTGCCCAATCCATGGACCAAAACCCTACAGGTTAGGGAAAAGCTCCAAGGCCCCTGAGGCCATCAATAGTGTAGGCCACCCTGGACTAAGAGGGGCTCTCTGACACCAGCGGAGCAACTATCTCCCCAGAGACAGAAGGTTGAAATGGACAGGCCCCCAGGCCCTAATCTGAACCTTAGCTTTGGTTTCCATGTGTCCGTCCTCAGAGGTCTGTTTTCGTAGACCAGCACACGGGGCTTTTCTGAGGCACCAAACCAAACCTCTCTCGCCTCCACATGGGGATCTTACTTACTGGGGATGTATCAAACCCTTCAGGTAGAAGAGTTCCGCAGGGCCACTGAACAACCAGCACATTCCAAGGTTTCCATGGACCCAAATGCACATTATGACGCATCCTCAGGAGAGGCCATTTACTCAGCCCCCTGGTTAACGTGCCCCAGAGGCAGCAGATCAAACATATCTTGTGGCTAATGGCCAATGGGAATGCGAGGCATGCTGTACAGGGATCCATCCTTCGAACCATGCTCTCCAGTCCTTCCGTATGGTATGTCCTGGAGCCATGCAACAGGACTCGAATGTCCCACAGAAGGAAACCTGGTGGTTTGGGGCAACCTCCAAACTCAGCGTGGGAAAACTTCCTTGGCCTCATGAGGCCCCCGCTTCATGAAGGTGCCATCATGGACACATACTCCAGCCTCAGCCAACGTCTGATCCTCAGCCTGACTTCAGATGCAGGAGATTTTGATTCAGCCTCTGCCTAGTGGGCCTGCTCTGTCCTTGGCTCCAATCCTCACTTTAGCTTGTGTTCCTAGACTTCCGTCCTCACACTCCTGGCCCACAAACCCTCCCTACTGGGAATTCTGGGGCCACAATGAAGCACTCCGCCTGCCTCCCAGGAGAAAAACTTTGTCTATGGTGCTGCCCAGAAACCCCAAATGAGGATCAAACTGCTTGGCCCTCGGCAACACCCCAATTGCATAGGCTACCTTAAACACTGATGCTCTGTCGCAAATAGCCTGAGCCCAGACCTTCCAACAGACACCGACACAGCTGGCTGCACACCCAGCACATTGGACCCGCCACTGCCTTAGGCCACCATCCATTCCCAACCTGGGTTTTCAGTCATCAGAACCTAGACCTTATCTCCAATCCCTGCACAGGGGGGAACCTGATGCACAAGTCAGAACCCCTCCTTCCCCATGGCAAGAAACCTTGCTGCTGGCAGTGAGTCAAACCTTCAGCGTAGGAGAAAACGGCATGGCCCATGAGGCCACGCCCATGTGTGAGGGCCGCCTTGGGCACAAACACACATTGTGACCCTCAGCGTGAGTACCTTATTCAAGTAACGCCTCTCAGTGTTTGGACCAAGAGCCCGCATATGTGGCTTGCCATGCCCATAGGCACGCAGGACTAACTAGATGGTGTGTATTCCAGTTGAGGGAACCCACTGCTGTGCTCTAGAGTCCCTCTCCTGGGGGGTCCCCTGTGGCAGAAAACAGTACTCTTCCCTTCCCACAGAATGAACCCAAACACTTGGGAGCTTGGACAATCCCCCGAGAGGAAGGCTCTTCCTCGGCCCCTGAAGCAACCCCTACCCTGAACGGCCACTGTGAACGCAACACCCAGAGACAAAAGCCTGAGCGACTGCCTCCCACTTGCCCTCCTTTGATATCCAGAGGATCTCCCCTCTCGGACTGGAGATCAGGCCTGCCATTACCTTGGCCCCTACCTGAGCCAAGTTTGCTTTTTCAGACATCTGTCCCCACAGCCCTGGCAAACACAGCCTCTAGGCTGGGTCCTCTGGAGCCATACCACAGGACCATGCCTGCTCTCTCCTGGGAAACTCTGTCCATTCCTTTGGCCACACACCTCCAGAATATGAGAAACCTCAAGGCCCCCGAGGACATACCATTACCGGGAGCCTCCCTGCACACACAGGGGCCTTCGGACACAAGCTGAGCTGCGACCTCCATGAAGGCATGCACACAGATGTCAACAGAGATAGAAGGTTGAGCCGGACAGGCCCTTAGGCCCTAATCTCAACTCTTGCTTTGTTTTCCAGGTGTCACTCCTCAGAGGCTTTGGTTCGAAGAACAGGATATGGGGCTTTCCTGAGGCACTGAACAGAACTTCTCTCGTCTCCACATGGGAAGCTTCCTTGTTGGAGCCGTGTCAAACACCTCAGGTTGGAGAATCCTGCAGAGTCCCTGAGCCACCTCCACATTCCAAGGTCTCCCAGGCCACCAAGCCACAGTAGGACTCATCTTCAGGAGAGTCCATTTCAACTCTACCCTCTGGGTAGCTCACCCAGGAGCCTGCAGATTGAGCCTGCCTTGTCCTGACTAAAGAGTGGGAATATGAGGTGGCGTTCCCAGGCATCCATGCTTAGACACCTGCTCTCGAGTCTTTCCGTATGGGGCCTCCTGGAACCATGCAATAGCACTCGACTTTCGTGCAGAAGGAAACCTTGAGGTTTGGAGTAGTTCACAAATCCCATCGTAGGCAAACCTTCCTGGCCTCATGAGGCCCCCACACCATTCAGGAAGAGGCCATGCTGGACAATAACTCTAGCCTGAGGCACGTCTCAGAGTTGAAATGACCTCAGTGCAGGAGATCTGGATTCAGCCTCTCAGAGTGGGCCTGCCGTGCCATCGGTCCCAAACCTCACGCTAGCTTGTGTTTCAAGACTTCCTTCCTCACACTCCTGGCAAACAAGCCCTCCGGACTAGGAACTCCAGAACCACAACCCAGCCCAGGGTCTGCCCAAGGGAAGAAAAACGTTTCCCTGTGAGGCTCTCTCCAGAAAACCCAGATGAGGATCAACCTGCTCGGGCCTCGACGGTACCCGAACTGGATAGGCTGCTCTGGGCACTCATGCTCTGTCTGACACAGCCTGAAGCCAGACGTCCAGACAGACAAGGAGACAGCTGGCCGCACACCCAGCACTTCGGACACGCCATGGTCTTATGCCGTCACCTCTTCCTAAACTTGGTTTTCAGATATCTGAACCTAGTCATTATATCAATTCTCCACACAGCTGGGTATCGCAAGCACAACACAGAACTCCTCCTTCCCCGTGGCTGTAAAGCTTGCTCTTGGCATGGAGTCACACCTTCAGGGTGGGAGAAACCTTCCTGGTCCCTGATGCCACGCCCAAACTTGAGTGCTGCTTGGGCACAAATTCACACTCTGACCCTCAGCATGAGCCCCATGTCAAAGAAAGTCCTGTCAGGGCCTGGGCCAAGAGCCCGCATATGGGGCTTGCCAAGCCCCTATGCACCCAATCCTCACCAGTGTTTGAGATTTCCAGTCGCCCCGCCCGTACCTGGGGCTCTGCTCTGGAATCCCTTTCTTGGAGAGACACGTGAGCCAGACAACACTTTTCCACCCTTCCCACAAAATGACCCCAAACTCTTGGGAGCTGGGACAAATCCCCAGAGAGGGATACTCGTCCACAGTCCCTGAGGCCACCCCTCCAATCCACGGCTATCTCGGACACAACATCCAGAGACAAAAGCCTGAAGGTACGCCTCCCACTCGCCCTTGTTTCAGAGGCCCAGGAGCTCCCTCTCGGGCTGTACATCCGGCCTGCCATACCCTAGGCGCCACTCATAAGCTGAGTTTGTGTTTTCAGACTTCTGTGCCCTCAGCCTGGACCCACACAACCGCCAGGCTAGGGCCTCTGGAGCCACAGCGAAAGATTGTGCCTGCCCTCTCCAAGGAAATTGTGCCCAATCCATTGACCACCACCCTACAGGTTAGGGAAAAGCTCCAAGGCCCCTGAGGCCATCAATAGTGTAGGCCACCCTGGACTAAGAGGGGCTCTCTGACACCAGCGGAGCAACTATCTCCACTTAGACTCTCAGACAGTGTCCCCAGAGACAGAAGGTTGAAATGGACAGGCCCCCAGGCCCTAATCTGAACCTTAGCTTTGGTTTCCATGTGTCCGTCCTCAGAGGTCTGTTTTCGTAGACCAGCACACGGGGCTTTTCTGAGGCACCAAACCAAACCTCCCTCGCCTCCACATGGGGAGCTTACTTACTGGGGATGTATCAAACCCTTCAGGTAGGAGAGTTCCGCAGGGCCACTGAACAACCAGCACATTCCAAGGTTTCCATGGACCCAAACGCACATTATGACGCATCCTCAGGAGAGGCCATTTCAACTCAGCCCCCTGGTTAGCGTGCCCCAGAGGCAGCAGATCAAACATATCTTGTGGCTAATGGCCAATGGGAATGCGAGGCATGCTGTACAGGGATCCATCCTTCGAACCGTGCTCTCCAGTCCTTCCGTATGGTATGTCCTGGAGCCATGCAACAGGACTCGAATGTCCCACAGAAGGAAACCTGGTGGTTTGGGGCAACCTCCAAACTCAGCGTGGGAAAACTTCCTTGGCCTCATGAGGCCCCCGCTTCATGAAGGGGCCATCATGGACACATACTCCAGCCTCAGCCAACGTCTGATCCTCAGCCTGACTTCAGATGCAGGAGATTTTGATTCAGCCTCTGCCTAGTGGGCCTGCTCTGCCCTTGGCTCCAATCCTCACTTTAGCTTGTGTTCCTAGACTTCCGTCCTCACACTCCTGGCCCGCAAACCCTCCCTACTGGGAATTCTGGGGCCACAATGAAGCACTCCGCCTGCCTCCCAGGAGAAAAACTTTGTCTATGGTGCTGCCCAGAAACCCCAAATGAGGATCAAACTGCTTGGCCCTCGGCAACACCCCAATTGCATAGGCTACCTTAAACACTGATGCTCTGTCGCAAATAGCCTGAGCCCAGACCTTCCAACAGACACCGACACAGCTGGCTGCACACCCAGCACATTGGACCCGCCACTGCCTTAGGCCACCATCCATTCCCAACCTGGGTTTTCAGTCATCAGAACCTAGACCTTATCTCCAATCCCTGCACAGGGGGGAACCTGATGCACAAGTCAGAACCCCTCCGTCCCCATGGCAAGAAACCTTGCTGCTGGCAGTGAGTCAAACCTTCAGTGTAGGAGAAAACGGCATGGCCCATGAGGCCACGCCCATGTGTGAGGGCCGCCTTGGGCACAAACACACATTGTGACCCTCAGCGTGAGTACCTTATTCAAGTAACGCCTCTCAGTGATTGGACCAAGAGCCCGCATATGTGGCTTGCCATGGCCATAGGCACGCAGGACTAACTAGATGGTGTGTATTCCAGTTGAGGGAACCCACTGCTGTGCTCTAGAGTCCCTCTCCTGGGGGGTCCCCTGTGGCAGAAAGCAGTACTCTTCCCTTCCCACAGAATGAACCCAAACACTTGGGAGCTTGGAAAATCCCCCGAGAGGAAGGCTCTTCCTCGGCCCCTGAAGCAACCCCTTCCCTGAACGGCCACTGTGAACGCAACACCCAGAGACAAAAGCCTGATCGACTGCCTCCCACTTGCCCTCCTTTGATATCCAGAGGATCTCCCCTCTCGGACTGGAGATCAGGCCTGCCATTACCTTGGCCCCTACCTGAGCCAAGTTTGCTTTTTCAGATATCTGTCCCCACAGCCCTGGCAAACACAGCCTCTAGGCTGGGTCCTCTGGAGCCATACCACAGGACCATGCCTGCTCTCTCCTGGGAAACTCTGTCCATTCCTTTGGCCACACACCTCCAGAATATGAGAAACCTCAAGGCCCCCGAGGACATACCATTACCGGGAGCCTCCCTGCACACACAGGGGCCTTCGGACACAAGCGGAGCTGCTACCTCCATGAAGGCATGCACACAGATGTCAACAGAGATAGAAGTTTGAGCCCGACAGGCCCTTAGGCCCTAATCTCAACTCTTGCTTTGTTTTCCAGGTGTCACTCCTCAGAGGCTTTGGTTCGAAGAACAGGATATGGGGCTTTCCTGAGGCACTGAACAGAACTTCTCTCGTCTCCACATGGGAAGCTTCCTTGTTGGAGCCGTGTCAAACACCTCAGGTTGGAGAATCCTGCAGAGTCCCTGAGCCACCTCCACATTCCAAGGTCTCCCAGGCCACCAAGCCACAGTAGGACTCATCTTCAGGAGAGTCCATTTCAACTCTCCCCTCTGGGTAGCTCACCCAGGAGCCCGCAGATTGAGCCTGCCTTGTCCTGACTAAAGAGTGGGAATATGAGGTGGCGTTCCCAGGCATCCATGCTTAGACACCTGCTCTCGAGTCTTTCCGTATGGGGCCTCCTGGAACCATCCAATAGCACTCGACTTTCGTGCAGAAGGAAACCTTGAGGTTTGGAGTAGTTCACAAATCCCATCGTAGGCAAACCTTCCTGGCCTCATGAGGCCCCCACACCATTCAGGAAGAGGCCATGCTGGACAAAAACTCTAGCCTGAGGCACGTCTCAGAGTTGACATGACCTCAGTGCAGGAGATCTCGATTCAGCCTCTCAGAGTGGGCCTGCCGTGCCATCGGTCCCAAACCTCACGCTAGCTTGTGTTTTCAGACTTCCTTCCTCACACTCCTGGCAAACAAGCCCTCCGGACTAGAAACTCCAGAACAACAACCCAGCCCAGGGTCTGCCCAAGGGAAGAAAAACGTTTCCCTGTGGGGCTCTCTCCAGAAAACCCAGATGAGGATCAACCTGCTCGGGCCTCGACGGTACCCGAATTGGATAGGCTGCTCTGGGCACTCATGCTCTGTCTGACACAGCCTGAAGCCAGACGTCCAGACAGACAAGGAGACAGCTGGCCGCACACCCAGCACTTTGGACACGCCATGGTCTTATGCCGTCACCTCATCCTAACCTTGGTTTTCAGATATCTGAACCTAGACATTATATCAATTCTCCACACAGCTGGGTATCGCAAGCACAACACAGAACTCCTCCTTCCCCGTGGCTGTAAAGCTTGCTCTTGGCATGGAGTCACACCTTCAGGGTGGGAGAAACCTTCCTGGTCCCTGATGCTACGCCCAAACTTGAGTGCTGCTTGGGCACAAATTCACACTCTGACCCTCATCATGAGCCCCATGTCAAAGAAAGGCCTGTCAGGGCCTGGGCGAAGAGCCCGCATATGCGGCTTGCCAAGCCGCTATGCACCCAATCCTCACCAGTGTTTGAGTATTCCAGTCGCCCCGCCCGTACCTGGGGCTCTGCTCTGGAATCCCTTTCTTGGAGAGACACGTGAGCCAGACAACACTTTTCCACCCTTCCCACAAAATGACCCCAAACTCTTGGGAGCTGGGACAAATCCCCAGAGAGGGATACTCGTCCACAGTCCCTGAGGCCACCCCTCCAATCCACGGCTATCTCGGACACAACATCCAGAGACAAAAGCCTGAAGGAACGCCTCCCACTCGCCCTTGTTTCAGAGGCCCAGGAGCTCCCTCTCGGGCTGTACATCCGGCCTGCCATACCCTAGGCGCCACTCATAAGCTGAGTTTGTGTTTTCAGACTTCTGTGCCCTCAGCCTGGACCCACACAACCGCCAGGCTAGGGCCTCTGGAGCCACAGCGAAAGATTGTGCCTGCCCTCTCCAAGGAAATTGTGCCCAATCCATTGACCACAACCCTACAGGTTAGGGAAAAGCTCCAAGGCCCCTGAGGCCATCAATAGTGTAGGCCACCCTGGACTAAGAGGGGCTCTCTGACACCAGCGGAGCAACTATCTCCACTTAGACTCTCAGACAGTGTCCCCAGAGACAGAAGGTTGAAATGGACAGGCCCCCAGGCCCTAATCTGAACCTTAGCTTTGGTTTCCATGTGTCCGTCCTCAGAGGTCTGTTTTCGTAGAACAGCACACGGGGCTTTTCTGAGGCTCCAAACCAAACCTCTCTCGCCTCCACATGGGGAGCTTACTTACTGGGGAAGTATCAAACCCTTCAGGTAGGAGAGTTCCGCAGGGCCACTGAACAACCAGCACATTCCAAGGTTTCCATGGACTCAAACGCACATTATGACGCATCCTCAGGAGAGGCCATTTCAACTCAGCCCCCTGGTTAGCGTGCCCCAGAGGCAGCAGATCAAACATATCTTGTGGCTAATGGCCAATGGGAATGCGAGGCATGCTGTACAGGGATCCATCCTTCGAACCTTGCTCTCCAGTCCTTCCGTATGGTATGTCCTGGAGCCATGCAACAGGACTCGAATGTCCCACAGAAGGAAACCTGGTGGTTTGGGGCAACCTCCAAACTCAGCGTGGGAAAACTTCCTTGGCCTCATGAGGCCCCCGCTTCATGAAGGTGCCATCATGGATACATACTCCAGCCTCAGCCAACGTCTGATCCTCAGCCTGACTTCAGATGCAGGAGATTTTGTCTCAGCCTCTGCCTAGTGGGCCTGCTCTGCCCTTGGCTCCAATCCTCACTTTAGCTTTTGTTCCTAGACTTCCGTCCTCACACTCCTGGCCCACAAACCCTCCCTACTGGGAAATCTGGGGCCACAATGAAGCACTCCGCCTGCCTCCCAGGAGAAAAACTTTGTCTATGGTGCTGCCCAGAAACCCCAAATGAGGATCAAACTGCTTGGCCCTCGGCAACACCCCAATTGCATAGGCTACCTTAAACACTGATGCTCTGTCGCAAATAGCCTGAGCCCAGACCTTCCAACAGACAACGACACAGCTGGCTGCACACCCAGCACATTGGACCCGCCACTGCCTTAGGCCACCATCCATTCCCAACCTGGGTTTTCAGTCATCAGAACCTAGACCTTATCTCCAATCCCTGCACAGGGGGGAACCTGATGCACAAGTCAGAACCCCTCCTTCCCCATGGCAAGAAACCTTGCTGCTGGCAGTGAGTCAAACCTTCAGTGTAGGAGAAAACGGCATGGCCCATGAGGCCACGCCCATGTGTGAGGGCCGCCTTGGGCACAAACACACATTGTGACCCTCAGCGTGAGTACCTTATTCAAGTAACGCCTCTCAGTGATTGGACCAAGAGCCCGCATATGTGGCTTGCCATGCCCATAGGCACGCAGGACTAACTAGATGGTGTGTATTCCAGTTGAGGGAACCCACTGCTGTGCTCTAGAGTCCCTCTCCTGGGGGGTCCCCTGTGGCAGAAAACAGTACTCTTCCCTTCCCACAGAATGAACCCAAACACTTGGGAGCTTGGACAATCCCCCGAGAGGAAGGCTCTTCCTCGGCCCCTGAAGCAACCCCTACCCTGAACGGCCACTGTGAACGCAACACCCAGAGACAAAAGCCTGAGCGACTGCCTCCCACTTGCCCTCCTTTGATATCCAGAGGATCTCCCCTCTCGGACTGGAGATCAGGCCTGCCATTACCTTGGCCCCTACCTGAGCCAAGTTTGCTTTTTCAGACATCTGTCCCCACAGCCCTGGCAAACACAGCCTCTAGGCTGGGTCCTCTGGAGCCATACCACAGGACCATGCCTGCTCTCTCCTGGGAAACTCTGTCCATTCCTTTGGCCACACACCTCCAGAATATGAGAAACCTCAAGGCCCCCGAGGACATACCATTACCGGGAGCCTCCCTGCACACACAGGGGCCTTCGGACACAAGCTGAGCTGCTACCTCCATGAAGGCATGCACACAGATGTCAACAGAGATAGAAGGTTGAGCCCGACAGGCCCTTAGGCCCTAATCTCAACTCTTGCTTTGTTTTCCAGGTGTCACTCCTCAGAGGCTTTGGTTCGAAGAACAGGATATGGGGCTTTCCTGAGGCACTGAACAGAACTTCTCTCGTCTCCACATGGGAAGCTTCCTTGTTGGAGCCGTGTCAAACACCTCAGGTTGGAGAATCCTGCAGAGTCCCTGAGCCACCTCCACATTCCAAGGTCTCCAAGGCCACCAAGCCACAGTAGGACTCATCTTCAGGAGAGTCCATTTCAACTCTCCCCTCTGGGTAGCTCACCCAGGAGCCTGCAGATTGAGCCTGCCTTGTCCTGACTAAAGAGTGGGAATATGAGGTGGCGTTCCCAGGCATCCATGCTTAGACACCTGCTCTCGAGTCTTTCCGTATGGGGCCTCCTGGAACCATCCAATAGCACTCGACTTTCGTGCAGAAGGAAACCTTGAGGTTTGGAGTAGTTCACAAATCCCATCGTAGGCAAACCTTCCTGGCCTCATGAGGCCCCCACACCATTCAGGAAGAGGCCATGCTGGACAAAAACTCTAGCCTGAGGCACGTCTCAGAGTTGACATGACCTCAGAGGAGGAGATCTCGATTCAGCCTCTCAGAGTGGGCCTGCCGTGCCATCGGTCCCAAACCTCACGCTAGCTTGTGTTTTCAGACTTCCTTCCTCACACTCCTGGCAAACAAGCCCTCCGGACTAGGAACTCCAGAACCACAACCCAGCCCAGGGTCTGCCCAAGGGTAGAAAAACGTTTCCCTGTGGGGCTCTCTCCAGAAAACCCAGATGAGGATCAACTTGCTCGGGCCTCGACGGTACCCGAACTGGATAGGCTGCTCTGGGCACTCATGCTCTGTCTGACACAGCCTGAAGCCAGACGTCCAGACAGACAAGGAGACAGCTGGCTGCACACCCAGCACTTTGGACACGCCATGGTCTTATGCCCTCACCTCTTCCTAACCTTGGTTTTCAGATATCTGAACCTAGACATTATATCAATTCTCCACACAGCTGGGTATCGCAAGCACAACACAGAACTCCTCCTTCCCCGTGGCTGTAAAGCTTGCTCTTGGCATGGAGTCACACCTTCAGGGTGGGAGAAACCTTCCTGGTCCCTGATGCCACGCCCAAACTTGAGTGCTGCTTGGGCACAAATTCACACTCTGACCCTCAGCATGAGCCCCATGTCAAAGAAAGGCCTGTCAGGGCCTGGGCCAAGAGCCCGCATATGTGGCTTACCAAGCCCCTATGCACCCAATCCTCACCAATGTTTTTGTTTTCCAGTCGCCCCGCTCCTACCTGGGGCTCTGCTCTGGAATCCCTTTCTTGGAGAGACACGTGAGCCAGACAACACTTTTCCACCCTTCCCACAAAATGACCCCAAACTCTTGGGAGCTGGACAAATCCCCAGAGAGGGATACTCGTCCACAGTCCCTGAGGCCACCCCTCCAATCCACGGCTATCTCGGACACAGCATCCAGAGACAAAAGCCTGAAGGAACGCCTCCCACTCGCCCTTGTTTCAGAGGCCCAGGAGCTCCCTCTCGGGCTGTACATCCGGCCTGCCATACCCTAGGCGCCACTCATAAGCTGAGTTTGTGTTTTCAGACTTCTGTGCCCTCAGCCTGGACCCACACAACCGCCAGGCTAGGGCCTCTGGAGCCACAGCGAAAGATTGTGCCTGCCCTCTCCAAGGAAATTGTGCCCAATCCATTGACCACAACCCTACAGGTTAGGGAAAAGCTCCAAGGCCCCTGAGGCCATCAATAGTGTAGGCCACCCTGGACTAAGAGGGGCTCTCTGACACCAGCGGAGCAACTATCTCCACTTAGACTCTCAGACAGTGTCCCCAGAGACAGAAGGTTGAAATGGACAGGCCCCCAGGCCCTAATCTGAACCTTAGCTTTGGTTTCCATGTGTCCGTCCTCAGAGGTCTGTTTTCATAGACCAGCACACGGGGCTTTTCTGAGGCTCCAAACCAAACCTCTCTCGCCTCCACATGGGGAGCTTACTTACTGGGGATGTATCAAACCCTTCAGGTAGGAGAGTTCCGCAGGGCCACTGAACAACCAGCACATTCCAAGGTTTCCATGGACCCAAACGCACATTATGACGCATCCTCAGGAGAGGCCATTTCAACTCAGCCCTCTGGTTAGCGTGCCCCAGAGGCAGCAGATCAAACATATCTTGTGGCTAATGGCCAATGAGAATGCGAGGCATGCTGTACAGGGATCCATCCTTCGAACCGTGCTCTCCAGTCCTTCCGTATGGTATGTCCTGGAGCCATGCAACAGGACTCGAATGTCCCACAGAAGGAAACCTGGTGGTTTGGGGCAACCTCCAAACTCAGCGTGGGAAAACTTCCTTGGCCTCATGAGGCCCCCGCTTCATGAAGGTGCCATCATGGACACATACTCCAGCCTCAGCCAACGTCTGATCCTCAGCCTGACTTCAGATGCAGGAGATTTTGTTTCAGCCTCTGCCTAGTGGGCCTGCTCTGCCCTTGGCTCCAATCCTCACTTTAGCTTGTGTTCCTAGACTTCCGTCCTCACACTCCTGGCCCGCAAACCCTCCCTACTGGGAATTCTCGGGCCACAATGAAGCACTCCACCTGCCTCCCAGGAGAAAAACTTTGTCTATGGTGCTGCCCAGAAACCCCAAATGAGGATCAAACTGCTTGGCCCTCGGCAACACCCCAATTGCATAGGCTACCTTAAACACTGATGCTCTGTCGCAAATAGCCTGAGCCCAGACCTTCCAACAGACACCGACACAGCTTGCTGCACACCCAGCACATTGGACCCGCCACTGCCTTAGGCCACCATCCATTCCCAACCTGGGTTTTCAGTCATCAGAACCTAGACCTTATCTCCAATCCCTGCACAGGGGGGAACCTGATGCACAAGTCAGAACCCCTCCTTCCCCCTGGCAAGAAACCTTGCTGCTGGCAGTGAGTCAAACCTTCATTGTAGGAGAAAACGGCATGGCCCATGAGGCCACGCCCATGTGTGAGGGCCGCCTTGGGCACAAACACACATTGTGACCCTCAGCGTGAGTACCTTATTCAAGTAACGCCTCTCAGTGATTGGACCAAGAGCCCGCATATGTGGCTTGCCATGCCCATAGGCACGCAGGACTAACTAGATGGTGTGTATTCCAGTTGAGGGAACCCACTGCTGTGCTCTAGAGTCCCTCTCCTGGGGGGTCCCCTGTGGCAGAAAACAGTACTCTTCCCTTCCCACAGAATGAACCCAAACACTTGGGAGCTTGGACAATCCCCCGAGAGGAAGGCTCTTCCTCGGCCCCTGAAGCAACCCCTACCCTGAACGGCCACTGTGAACGCAACACCCAGAGACAAAAGCCTGAGCGACTGCCTCCCACTTGCCCTCCTTTGATATCCAGAGGATCTCCCCTCTCGGACTGGAGATCAGGCCTGCCATTACCTTGGCCCCTACCTGAGCCAAGTTTGCTTTTTCAGACATCTGTCCCCACAGCCCTGGCAAACACAGCCTCTAGGCTGGGGCCTCTGGAGCCATACCACAGGACCATGCCTGCTCTCTCCTGGGAAACTCTGTCCATTCCTTTGGCCACACACCTCCAGAATATGAGAAACCTCAAGGCCCCCGAGGACATACCATTACCGGGAGCCTCCCTGCACACACAGGGGCCTTCGGACACAAGCTGAGCTGCTACCTCCATGAAGGCATGCACACAGATGTCAACAGAGATAGAAGGTTGAGCCCGACAGGCCCTTAGGCCCTAATCTCAACTCTTGCTTTGTTTTCCAGGTGTCACTCCTCAGAGGCTTTGGTTCGAAGAACAGGATATGGGGCTTTCCTGAGGCACTGAACAGAACTTCTCTCGTCTCCACATGGGAAGCTTCCTTGTTGGAGCCGTGTCAAACACCTCAGGTTGGAGAATCCTGCAGAGTCCCTGAGCCACCTCCACATTCCAAGGTCTCCCAGGCCACCAAGCCACAGTAGGACTCATCTTCAGGAGAGTCCATTTCAACTCTCCCCTCTGGGTAGCTCACCCAGGAGCCCGCAGATTGAGCCTGCTTTGTCCTGACTAAAGAGTGGGAATATGAGGTGGCGTTCCCAGGCATCCATGCTTAGACACCTGCTCTCGAGTCTTTCCGTATGGGGCCTCCTGGAACCATCCAATAGCACTCGACTTTCGTGCAGAAGGAAACCTTGAGGTTTGGAGTAGTTCACAAATCCCATCGTAGGCAAACCTTCCTGGCCTCATGAGGCCCCCACACCATTCAGGAAGAGGCCATGCTGGACAAAAACTCTAGCCTGAGGCACGTCTCAGAGTTGACATGACCTCAGAGGAGGAGATCTCGATTCAGCCTCTCAGAGTGGGCCTGCCGTGCCATCGGTCCCAAACCTCACGCTAGCTTGTGTTTTCAGACTTCCTTCCTCACACTCCTGGCAAACAAGCCCTCCGGACTAGGAACTCCAGAACCACAACCCAGCCCAGGGTCTGCCCAAGGGAAGAAAAACGTTTCCCTGTGGGGCTCTCTCCAGAAAACCCAGATGAGGATCAACCTGCTCGGGCCTCGACGGTACCCGAACTGGATAGGCTGCTCTGGGCACTCATGCTCTGTCTGACACAGCCTGAAGCCAGACGTCCAGACAGACAAGGAGACAGCTGGCCGCACACCCAGCACTTCGGACACGCCATGGTCTTATGCCGTCACCTCTTCCTAACCTTGGTTATCAGATATCTGAACCTAGACATTATATCAATTCTCCACAGCTGGGTATCGCAAGCACAACACAGAACTCCTCCTTCCCCGTGGCTGTAAAGCTTGCTCTTGGCATGGAGTCACACCTTCAGGGTGGGAGAAACCTTCTTGGTCCCTGATGCCACGCCCAAACTTGAGTGCTGCTTGGGCACAAATTCACACTCTGACCCTCAGCATGAGCCCCATGTCAAAGAAAGGCCTGTCAGGGCCTGGGCCAAGAGCCCGCATATGGGGCTTGCCAAGCCCCTATGCACCCAATCCTCACCAGTGTTTGAGTTTTCCAGTCGCCCCGCCCGTACCTGGGGCTCTACTCTGGAATCCCTTTCTTGGAGAACACGTGAGCCAGACAACACTTTTCCACCCTTCCCACAAAATGACCCCAAACTCTTGGGAGCTGGGACAAATCCCCAGAGAGGGATACTCGTCCACAGTCCCTGAGGCCACCCCTCCAATCCACGGCTATCTCGGACACAACATCCAGAGACAAAAGCCTGAAGGAACGCCTCCCACTCGCCCTTGTTTCAGAGGCCCAGGAGCTCCCTCTCGGGCTGTACATCCGGCCTGCCATACCCTAGGCGCCACTCATAAGCTGAGTTTGTGGTTTCAGACTTCTGTGCCCTCAGCCTGGACCCACACAACCGCCAGGCTAGGGCCTCTGGAGCCACAGCGAAAGATTGTGCCTGCCCTTTCCAAGGAAATTGTGCCCAATCCATTGACCACAACCCTACAGGTTAGGGAAAAGCTCCAAGGCCCCTGAGGCCATCAATAGTGTAGGCCACCCTGGACTAAGAGGGGCTCTCTGACACCAGCGGAGCAACTATCTCCACTTAGACTCTCAGACAGTGTCCCCAGAGACAGAAGGTTGAAATGGTCAGGCCCCCAGGCCCTAATCTGAACCTTAGCTTTGGTTTCCATGTGTCCGTCCTCAGAGGTCTGTTTTCGTAGACCAGCACACGGGGCTTTTCTGAGGCTCCAAACCAAACCTCTCTCGCCTCCACATGGGGAGCTTACTTACTGGGGATGTATCAAACCCTTCAGGTAGGAGAGTTCCGCAGGGCCACTGAACAACCAGCACATTCCAAGGTTTCCATGGACCCAAACGCACATTATGACGCATCCTCAGGAGAGGCCATTTCAACTCAGCCCCCTGGTTAGCGTGCCCCAGAGGCAGCAGATCAAACATATCTTGTGGCTAATGGCCAATGGGAATGCGAGGCATGCTGTACAGGGATCCATCCTTCGAACCGTGCTCTCCAGTCCTTCCGTATGGTATGTCCTGGAGCCATGCAACAGGACTCGAATGTCCCACAGAAGGAAACCTGGTGGTTTGGGGCAACCTCCAAACTCAGCGTGGGAAAACTTCCTTGGCCTCATGAGGCCCCCGCTTCATGAAGGTGCCATCATGGACACATACTCCAGCCTCAGCCAACGTCTGATCCTCAGCCTGACTTCAGATGCAGGAGATTTTGATTCAGCCTCTGCCTAGTGGGCCTGCTCTGCCCTTGGCTCCAATCCTCACTTTAGCTTGTGTTCCTAGACTTCCGTCCTCACACTCCTGGCCCACAAACCCTCCCTACTGGGAATTCTGGGGCCACAATGAAGCACTCCGCCTGCCTCCCAGGAGAAAAAACTTTGTCTATGGTGCTGCCCAGAATCCCCAAATGAGGATCAAACTGCTTGGCCCTCGGCAACACCCCAATTGCATAGGCTACCTTAAACACTGATGCTCTGTCGCAAATAGCCTGAGCCCAGACCTTCCAACAGACACCGACACAGCTGGCTGCACACCCAGCACAGTGGACCCACCACTGCCTTAGGCCACCATCCATTCCCAACCTGGGTTTTCAGTCATCAGAACCTAGACCTTACCTCCAATCCCTGCACAGGGGGGAACCTGATGCACAAGTCAGAACCCCTCCTTCCCCATGGCAAGAAACCTTGCTGCTGGCAGTGAGTCAAACCTTCAGTGTAGGAGAAAACGGCATGGCCCATGAGGCCACGCCCATGTGTGAGGGCCGCCTTGGGCACAAACACACATTGTGACCCTCAGCGTGAGTACCTTATTCAAGTAACGCCTCTCAGTGATTGGACCAAGAGCCCGCATATGTGGCTTGCCATGCCCATAGGCACGCAGGACTAACTAGATGGTGTGTATTCCAGTTGAGGGAACCCACTGCTGTGCTCTAGAGTCCCTCTCCTGGGGGGTCCCTTGTGGCAGAAAACAGTACTCTTCCCTTCCCACAGAATGAACCCAAACACTTGGGAGCTTGGACAATCCCCCGAGAGGAAGGCTCTTCCTCGGCCCCTGAAGCAACCCCTACCCTGAACGGCCACTGTGAACGCAACACCCAGAGACAAAAGCCTGAGCGACTGCCTCCCACTTGCCCTCCTTTGATATCCAGAGGATCTCCCCTCTCGGACTGGAGATCAGGCCTGCCATTACCTTGGCCCCTACCTGAGCCAAGTTTGCTTTTTCAGACATCTGTCCCCACAGCCCTGGCAAACACAGCCTCTAGGCTGGGGCCTCTGGAGCCATACCACAGGACCATGCCTGCTCTCTCCTGGGAAACTCTGTCCATTCCTTTGGCCACACACCTCCAGAATATGAGAAACCTCAAGGCCCCCGAGGACATACCATTACCGGGAGCCTCCCTGCACACACATGGGCCTTCGGACACAAGCGGAGCTGCTACCTCCATGAAGGCATGCACACAGATGTCAACAGAGATAGAAGGTTGAGCCCGACAGGCCCTTAGGCCCTAATCTCAACTCTTGCTTTGTTTTCCAGGTGACACTCCTCAGAGGCTTTGGTTCGAAGAACAGGATATGGGGCTTTCCTGAGGCACTGAACAGAACTTCTCTCGTCTCCACATGGGAAGCTTCCTTGTTGGAGCCGTGTCAAACACCTCAGGTTGGAGAATCCTGCAGAGTCCCTGAGCCACCTCCACATTCCAAGGTCTCCCAGGCCACCAAGCCACAGTAGGACTCATCTTCAGGAGAGTCCATTTCAACTCTCCCCTCTTCGTAGCTCACCCAGGAGCCCGCAGATTGAGCCTGCCTTGTCCTGACTAAAGAGTGGGAATATGAGGTGGCGTTCCCAGGCATCCATGCTTAGACACCTGCTCTCGAGTCTTTCCGTATGGGGCCTCCTGGAACCATCCAATAGCACTCGACTTTCGTGCAGAAGGAAACCTTGAGGTTTGGAGTAGTTCACAAATCCCATCGTAGGCAAACCTTCCTGGCCTCATGAGGCCCCCACACCATTCAGGAAGAGGCCATGCTGGACAAAAACTCTAGCCTGAGGCACGTCTCAGAGTTGAAATGACCTCAGTGCAGGAGATCTCGATTCAGCCTCTCAGAGTGGGCCTGCCGTGCCATCGGTCCCAAAACTCACGCTAGCTTGTGTTTTCAGACTTCCTTCCTCACACTCCTGGCAAACAAGCCCTCCGGACTAGGAACTCCAGAACCACAACCCAGCCCAGGGTCTGCCCAAGGGAAGAAAAACGTTTCCCTGTGGGGCTCTCTCCAGAAAACCCAGATGAGGATCAACCTGCTCGGGCCTCGACGGTACCCGAACTGGATAGGCTGCTCTGGGCACTCATGCTCTGTCTGACACAGCCTGAAGTCAGACGTCCAGACAGACAAGGAGACAGCTGGCCGCACACCCAGCACTTCGGACACGCCATGGACTTATGCCGTCACCTCTTCCTAACCTTGGTTTTCAGATATCTGAACCTAGACATTATATCAATTCTCCACAGCTGGGTATCGCAAGCACAACACAGAACTCCTCCTTCCCCGTGGCTGTAAAGCTTGCTCTTGGCATGGAGTCACACCTTCAGGGTGGGAGAAACCTTCTTGGTCCCTGATGCCACGCCCAAACTTGAGTGCTGATTTGGCACAAATTCACACTCTGACCCTCAGCATGAGCCCCATGTCAAAGAAAGGCCTGTCAGGGCCTGGGCCAAGAGCCCGCATATGGGGCTTGCCAAGCCCCTATGCACCCAATCCTCACCAGTGTTTGAGTATTCCAGTCGCCCCGCCCGTACCTGGGGCTCTGCTCTGGAATCCCTTTCTTGGAGAACACGTGAGCCAGACAACACTTTTCCACCCTTCCCACAAAATGACCCCAAACTCTTGGGAGCTGGAACAA
The DNA here is from genome assembly GCF_964662115.1 of Mustela nivalis. Taxonomy (NCBI): domain Eukaryota; kingdom Metazoa; phylum Chordata; class Mammalia; order Carnivora; family Mustelidae; genus Mustela; species Mustela nivalis. The sequence continues at coordinate 169,518 of NW_028135827.1, forward strand.
ATCCCCAGAGAGGGATACTCGTCCACAGTCCCTGAGGCCACCCCTCCAATCCACGGCTATCTCGGACACAACATCCAGAGACAAAAGCCTGAAGGAACGCCTCCCACTCGCCCTTGTTTCCGAGGCCCAGGAGCTCCCTCTCGGGCTGTACATCCGGCCTGCCATACCCTAGGCGCCACTCATAAGCTGAGTTTGTGTTTTCAGACTTCTGTGCCCTCAGCCTGGACCCACACAACCGCCAGGCTAGGGCCTCTGGAGCCACAGCGAAAGATTGTGCCTGCCCTCTCCAAGGAAATTGTGCCCAATCCATTGACCACAACCCTACAGGTTAGGGAAAAGCTCCAAGGCCCCTGAGGCCATCAATAGTGTAGGCCACCCTGGACTAAGAGGGGTTCTCTGACACCAGCGGAGCAACTATCTCCACTTAGACTCTCAGACAGTGTCCCCAGAGACAGAAGGTTGAAATGGACAGGCCCCCAGGCCCTAATCTGAACCTTAGCTTTGGTTTCCATGTGTCCGTCCTCAGAGGTCTGTTTTCGTAGACCAGCACACGGGGCTTTTCTGAGGCTCCAAACCAAACCTCTCTCGCCTCCACATGTGGAGCTTACTTACTGGGGATGTATCAAACCCTTCAGGTAGGAGAGTTCCACAGGGCCACTGAACAACCAGCACATTCCAAGGTTTCCATGGACCCAAACGCACATTATGACGCATCCTCAGGAGAGGCCATTTCAACTCAGCCACCTGGTTAGCGTGCCCCAGAGGCAGCAGATCAAACATATCTTGTGGCTAATGGCCAATGGGAATGCGAGGCATGCTGTACAGGGATCCATCCTTCGAACCGTGCTCTCCAGTCCTTCCGTATGGTATGTCCTGGAGACATGCAACAGGACCCGAATGTCCCACAGAAGGAAACCTGGTGGTTTGGGGCAACCTCCAAACTCAGCGTGGGAAAACTTCCTTGGCCTCATGAGGCCCCCGCTTCATGAAGGTGCCAACATGGACACATACTCCAGCCTCAGCCAACGTCTGATCCTCAGCCTGACTTCAGATGCAGGACATTTTGATTCAGCCTCTGCCTAGTGGGCCTGCTCTGCCCTTGGCTCCAATCCTCACTTTAGCTTGTGTTCCTAGACTTCCGTCCTCACACTCCTGGCCCGCAAACCCTCCCTACTGGGAATTCTGGGGCCACAATGAAGCTCTCCGCCTGCCTCCCAGGAGAAAAACTTTGTCTATGGTGCTGCCCAGAAACCCCAAATGAGGATCAAACTGCTTGGCACTCGGCAACACCCCAATTGCATAGGCTACCTTAAACACTGATGCTCTGTCACAAATAGCCTGAGCCCAGACCTTCCAACAGACACCGACACAGCTGGCTGCACACCCAGCACATTGAACCCGCCACTGCCTTAGGCCACCATCCATTCCCAACCTGGGTTTTCAGTCATCAGAACCTAGACCTTATCTCCAATCCCTGCACAGGGGGGAACCTGATGCACAAGTCAGAACCCCTCCTTCCCCATGGCAAGAAACCTTGCTGTTGGCAGTGAGTCAAACCTTCAGTGTAGGAGAAAACGGCATGGCCCATGAGGCCACGCCCATGTGTGAGGGCCGCCTTGGGCACAAACACACATTGTGACCCTCAGCGTGAGTACCTTATTCAAGTAACGCCTCTCAGTGATTGGACCAAGAGCCCGCATATGTGGCTTGCCATGCCCATAGGCACGCAGGACTAACTAGATGGTGTGTATTCCAGTTGAGGGAACCCACTGCTGTGCTCTAGAGTCCCTCTCCTGGGGGGTCCATTGTGGCAGAAAACAGTACTCTTCCCTTCCCACAGAATGAACCCAAACACTTGGGAGCTTGGACAATCCCCCGAGAAGAAGGCTCTTCCTCGGCCCCTGAAGCAACCCCTACCCTGAACGGCCACTGTGAACGCAAAACCCAGAGACAAAAGCCTGAGCGACTGCCTCCCACTTGCCCTCCTTTGATATCCAGAGGATCTCCCCTCTCGGACTGGAGATCAGGCCTGCCATTACCTTGGCCCCTACCTGAGCCAAGTTTGCTTTTTCAGACATCTGTCCCCACAGCCCTGGCAAACACAGCCTCTAGGCTGGATCCTCTGGAGCCATACCACAGGACCATGCCTGCTCTCTCCTGGGAAACTCTGTCCATTCCTTTGGCCACACACCTCCAGAATATGAGAAACCTCAAGGCCCCCGAGGACATACCATTACCGGGAGCCTCCCTGCACACACAGGGGCCTTCGGACACAAGCTGAGCTGCTACCTCCATGAAGTCTTGCACACAGATGTCAACAGAGATAGAAGGTTGAGCCCGACAGGCCCTTAGGCCCTAATCTCAACTCTTGCTTTGTTTTCCAGGTGTCACTCCTCAGAGGCTTTGGTTCGAAGAACAGGATATGGGGCTTTCCTGAGGGACTGAACAGAACTTCTCTCGTCTCCACATGGGAAGCTTCCTTGTTGGAGCCGTGTCAAACACCTCAGGTTGGAGAATCCTGCAGAGTCCCTGAGCCACCTCCACATTCCAAGGTCTCCCCGGCCACCAAGCCACAGTAGGACTCATCTTCAGGAGAGTCCATTTCAACTCTCCCCTCTGGGTAGCTCACCCAGGAGCCCGCAGATTGAGCCTGCCTTGTCCTGACTAAAGAGTGGGAATATGAGGTGGCGTTCCCAGGCATCCATGCTTAGACACCTGCTCTCGAGTCTTTCCGTATGGGGCCTCCTGGAACCATCCAATAGCACTCGACTTTCGTGCAGAAGGAAACCTTGAGGTTTGGAGTAGTTCACAAATCCCATCGTAGGCAAACCTTCCTGGCCTCATGAGGCCCCCACACCATTCAGGAAGAGGCCATGCTGGACAAAAACTCTAGCCTGAGGCACGTCTCAGAGTTGAAATGACCTCAGTGCAGGAGATCTCGATTCAACCTCTCAGAGTGGGCCTGCCGTGCCATCGATCCCAAACCTCACGCTAGCTTGTGTTTTCAGACTTCCTTCCTCACACTCCTGGCAAACAAGCCCTCCGGACTAGGAACTCCAGAACCACAACCCAGCCCAGGGTCTGCCCAAGGGAAGAAAAACGTTTCCCTGTGGGGCTCTCTCCAGAAAACCCAGATGAGGATCAACCTGCTCGGGCCTCGACGGTACCCGAACTGGATAGGCTGCTCTAGGCACTCATGCTCTGTCTGACACAGCCTGAAGGCAGACGTCCAGACAGACAAGGAGACAGCTGGCCGCACACCCAGCATTTCGGACACGCCATGGTCTTATGCCGTCACCTCTTCCTAACCTTGGTTTTCAGATATCTGAACCTAGACATTATATCAATTCTCCACACAGCTGGGTATCGCAAGCACAACACAGAACTCCTCCTTCCCCGTGGCTGTAAAGCTTGCTCTTGGCATGGAGTCACACCTTCAGGGTGGGAGAAACATTCCTGGTCCCTGATGCCACGCCCAAACTTGAGTGCTGCTTGGGCACAAATTCACACTCTGACCCTCAGCATGAGCCCCATGTCAAAGAAAGGCCTGTCAGGGCCTGGGCCAAGAGACCGCATATGGGGCTTGCCAAGCCCCTATGCACCCAATCCTCACCAGTGTTTGAGTTTTCCAGTCGCCCCGCCCGTACCTGGGGCTCTGCTCTGGAATCCCTTTCTTGGAGAGACACGTAAGCCAGACAACACTTTTCCACCCTTCCCACAAAATGACCCCAAACTCTTGGGAGCTGGAACAAATCCCCAGAGAGGGATACTCGTCCACAGTCCCTGAGGCCACCCCTCCAATCCACGGCTATCTCGGACACAACATCCAGAGACAAAAGCCTGAAGGAACGCCTCCCACTCGCCCTTGTTTCAGAGGCCGAGGAGCTCCCTCTCGGGCTGTACATCCAGCCTGCCATACCCTAGGCGCCACTCATAAGCTGAGTTTGTGTTTTCAGACTTTTGTGCCCTCAGCCTGGACCCACACAACCGCCAGGCTAGGGCCTCTGGAGCCACAGCGAAAGATTGTGCCTGCCCTCTCCAAGGAAATTGTGCCCAATCCATTGACCACAACCCTACAGGTTAGGGAAAAGCTCCAATGCCCCTGAGGCCATCAATAGTGTAGGCCACCCTGGACAAAGAGGGGCTCCCTGACACCAGTGGAGCAACTATCTCCACTTAGACTCTCAGACAGTGTCCCCAGAGACAGAAGGTTGAAATGGACAGGCCCCCAGGCCCTAATCTGAACCTTAGCTTTGGTTTCCATGTGTCCGTCCTCAGAGGTCTGTTTTCGTAGACCAGCACACGGGGCTTTTCTGAGGCTCCAAACCAAACCTCTCTCGCCTCCACATGTGGAGCTTACTTACTGGGGATGTATCAAACCCTTCAGGTAGGAGAGTTCCACAGGGCCACTGAACAACCAGCACATTCCAAGGTTTCCATGGACCCAAACGCACATTATGACGCATCCTCAGGAGAGGCCATTTCAACTCAGCCACCTGGTTAGCGTGCCCCAGAGGCAGCAGATCAAACATATCTTGTGGCTAATGGCCAATGGGAATGCGAGGCATGCTGTACAGGGATCCATCCTTCGAACCGTGCTCTCCAGTCCTTCCGTATGGTATGTCCTGGAGCCATGCAACAGGACCCGAATGTCCCACAGAAGGAAACCTGGTGGTTTGGGGCAACCTCCAAACTCAGCGTGGGAAAACTTCCTTGGCCTCATGAGGCCCCCGCTTCATGAAGGTGCCAACATGGACACATACTCCAGCCTCAGCCAACGTCTGATCCTCAGCCTGACTTCAGATGCAGGACATTTTGATTCAGCCTCTGCCTAGTGGGCCTGCTCTGCCCTTGGCTCCAATCCTCACTTTAGCTTGTGTTCCTAGACTTCCGTCCTCACACTCCTGGCCCGCAAACCCTCCCTACTGGGAATTCTGGGGCCACAATGAAGCTCTCCGCCTGCCTCCCAGGAGAAAAACTTTGTCTATGGTGCTGCCCAGAAACCCCAAATGAGGATCAAACTGCTTGGCACTCGGCAACACCCCAATTGCATAGGCTACCTTAAACACTGATGCTCTGTCACTAATAGCCTGAGCCCAGACCTTCCAACAGACACCGACACAGCTGGCTGCACACCCAGCACATTGAACCCGCCACTGCCTTAGGCCACCATCCATTCCCAACCTGGGTTTTCAGTCATCAGAACCTAGACCTTATCTCCAATCCCTGCACAGGGGGGAACCTGATGCACAAGTCAGAACCCCTCCTTCCCCATGGCAAGAAACCTTGCTGCTGGCAGTGAGTCAAACCTTCAGTGTAGGAGAAAACGGCATGGCCCATGAGGCCACGCCCATGTGTGAGGGCCGCCTTGGGCACAAACACACATTGTGACCCTCAGCGTGAGTACCTTATTCAAGTAACGCCTCTCAGTTATTGGACCAAGAGCCCGCATATGTGGCTTGCCATGCCCATAGGCACGCAGGACTAACTAGATGGTGTGTATTCCAGTTGAGGGAACCCACTGCTGTGCTCTAGAGTCCCTCTCCTGGGGGGTCCATTGTGGCAGAAAACAATACTCTTCCCTTCCCACAGAATGAACCCAAACACTTGGGAGCTTGGACAATCCCCCGAGAAGAAGGCTCTTCCTCGGCCCCTGAAGCAACCCCTACCCTGAACGGCCACTGTGAACGCAACACCCAGAGACAAAAGCCTGAGCGACTGCCTCCCACTTGCCCTCCTTTGATATCCAGAGGATCTCCCCTCTCGGACTGGAGATCAGGCCTGCCATTACCTTGGCCCCTACCTGAGCCAAGTTTGCTTTTTCAGACATCTGTCCCCACAGCCCTGGCAAACACAGCCTCTAGGCTGGGTCCTCTGGAGCCATACCACAGGACCATGCCTGCTCTCTCCTGGGAAACTCTGTCCATTCCTTTGGCCACACACCTCCAGAATATGAGAAACCTCAAGGCCCCCGAGGACATACCATTACCGGGAGCCTCCCTGCACACACAGGGGCCTTCGGACACAAGCTGAGCTGCTACCTCCATGAAGTCATGCACACAGATGTCAACAGAGATAGAAGGTTGAGCCCGACAGGCCCTTAGGCCCTAATCTCAACTCTTGCTTTGTTTTCCAGGTGTCACTCCTCAGAGGCTTTGGTTCGAAGAACAGGATATGGGGCTTTCCTGAGGGACTGAACAGAACTTCTCTCGTCTCCACATGGGAAGCTTCCTTGTTGGAGCCGTGTCAAACACCTCAGGTTGGAGAATCCTGCAGAGTCCCTGAGCCACCTCCACATTCCAAGGTCTCCCCGGCCACCAAGCCACAGTAGGACTCATCTTCAGGAGAGTCCATTTCAACTCTCCCCTCTGGGTAGCTCACCCAGGAGCCCGCAGATTGAGCCTGCCTTGTCCTGACTAAAGAGTGGGAATATGAGGTGGCGTTCCCAGGCATCCATGCTTAGACACCTGCTCTCGAGTCTTTCCGTATGGGGCCTCCTGGAACCATCCAATAGCACTCGACTTTCGTGCAGAAGGAAACCTTGAGGTTTGGAGTAGTTCACAAATCCCATCGTAGGCAAACCTTCCTGGCCTCATGAGGCCCCCACACCATTCAGGAAGAGGCCATGCTGGACAAAAACTCTAGCCTGAGGCACGTCTCAGAGTTGAAATGACCTCAGTGCAGGAGATCTCGATTCAACCTCTCAGAGTGGGCCTGCCGTGCCATCGGTCCCAAACCTCACGCTAGCTTGTGTTTTCAGACTTCCTTCCTCACACTCCTGGCAAACAAGCCCTCCGGACTAGGAACTCCAGAACCACAACCCAGCCCAGGGTCTGCCCAAGGGAAGAAAAACTTTCCCTGTGGGGCTCTCTCCAGAAAACCCAGATGAGGATCAACCTGCTCGGGCCTCGACGGTACCCGAACTGGATAGGCTGCTCTAGGCACTCATGCTCTGTCTGACACAGCCTGAAGCCAGACGTCCAGACAGACAAGGAGACAGCTGGCCGCACACCCAGCATTTCGGACACGCCATGGTCTTATGCCGTCACCTCTTCCTAACCTTGGTTTTCAGATATCTGAACCTAGACATTATATCAATTCTCCACACAGCTGGGTATCGCAAGCACAACACAGAACTCCTCCTTCCCCGTGGCTGTAAAGCTTGCTCTTGGCATGGAGTCACACCTTCAGGGTGGGAGAAACCTTCCTGGTCCCTGATGCCACGCCCAAACTTGAGTGCTGCTTGGGCACAAATTCACACTCTGACCCTCAGCATGAGCCCCATGTCAAAGAAAGGCCTGTCAGGGCCTGGGCCAAGAGACCGCATATGGGGCTTGCCAAGCCCCTATGCACCCAATCCTCACCAGTGTTTGAGTTTTCCAGTCGCCCCGCCCGTACCTGGGGCTCTGCTCTGGAATCCCTTTCTTGGAGAGACACGTAAGCCAGACAACACTTTTCCACCCTTCCCACAAAATGACCCCAAACTCTTGGGAGCTGGAACAAATCCCCAAGAGGGATACTCGTCCACAGTCCCTGAGGCCACCCCTCCAATCCACGGCTATCTCGGACACAACATCCAGAGACAAAAGCCTGAAGGAACGCCTCCCACTCGCCCTTGTTTCAGAGGCCGAGGAGCTCCCTCTCGGGCTGTACATCCAGCCTGCCATACCCTAGGCGCCACTCATAAGCTGAGTTTGTGTTTTCAGACTTCTGTGCCCTCAGCCTGGACCCACACATCCGCCAGGCTAGGGCCTCTGGAGCCACAGCGAAAGATTGTGCCTGCCCTTTCCAAGGAAATTGTGCCCAATCCATTGACCACAACCCTACAGGTTAGGGAAAAGCTCCAATGCCCCTGAGGCCATCAATAGTGTAGGCCACCCTGGACAAAGAGGGGCTCCCTGACACCAGTGGAGCAACTATCTCCACTTAGACTCTCAGACAGTGTCCCCAGAGACAGAAGGTTGAAATGGACAGGCCCCCAGGCCCTAATCTGAACCTTAGCTTTGGTTTCCATGTGTCCGTCCTTAGAGGTCTGTTTTCGTAGACCAGCACACGGGGCTTTTCTGAGGCTCCAAACCAAACCTCTCTCGTCTCCACATGGAAAGCTTACTTACTGGGGAGGTATCAAACCCTTCAGGTAGGAGAGTTCCGCAGGGCCACTGAACAACCAGCACATTCCAAGGTTTCCATGGACCCAAACGCACATTATGACGCATCCTCAGGAGAGGCCATTTCAACTCAGCCCCCTGGTTAGCGTGCCCCAGAGGCAGCAGATCAAACATATCTTGTGGCTAATGGCCAATGGGAATGCGAGTCATGCTGTACAGGGATCCATCCTTCGAACCGTGCTCTCCAGTCCTTCCGTATGGTATGTCCTGGAGCCATGCAACAGGACTCGAATGTCCCACAGAAGGAAACCTGGTGGTTTGGGGCAACCTCCAAATTCAGCGTGGGAAAACTTCCTTGGCCTCATGAGGCCCCCGCTTCATGAAGGTGCCAACATGGACACATACTCCAGCCTCAGCCAACGTCTGATCCTCAGCCTGACTTCAGATGCAGGACATTTTGATTCAGCCTCTGCCTAGTGGGCCTGCTCTGCCCTTGGCTCCAATCCTCACTTTAGCTTGTGTTCCTAGACTTCCGTCCTCACACTCCTGGCCCGCAAACCCTCCCTACTGGGAATTCTGGGGCCACAATGAAGCTCTCCGCCTGCCTCCCAGGAGAAAAACTTTGTCTATGGTGCTGCCCAGAAACCCCAAATGAGGATCAAACTGCTTGGCCCTCGGCATCACCCCAATTGCATAGGCTACCTTAAACACTGATGCTCTGTCACAAATAGCCTGAGCCCAGACCTTCCAACAGACACCGACACAGCTGGCTGCACACCCAGCACATTGAACCCGCCACTGCCTTAGGCCACCATCCATTCCCAACCTGGGTTTTCAGTCATCAGAACCTAGACCTTATCTCCATCCCTGCACAGGGGGGAACCTGATGCACAAGTCAGAACCCCTCCTTCCCCATGGCAAGAAACCTTGCTGCTGGCAGTGAGTCAAACCTTCAGTGTAGGAGAAAACGGCATGGCCCATGAGGCCACGCCCATGTGTGAGGGCCGCCTTGGGCACAAACACACATTGTGACCCTCAGCGTGAGTACCTTATTCAAGTAACGCCTCTCAGTGATTGGACCAAGAGCCCGCATATGTGGCTTGCCATGCCCATAGGCACGCAGGACTAACTAGATGGTGTGTATTCCAGTTGAGGGAACCCACTGCTGTGCTCTAGAGTCCCTCTCCTGGGGGATCCATTGTGGCAGAAAACAGTACTCTTCCCTTCCCACAGAATGAACCCAAACACTTGGGAGCTTGGACAATCCCCCGAGAGGAAGGCTCTTCCTCGGCCCCTGAAGCAACCCCTACCCTAAACGGCCACTGTGAACGCAACACCCAGAGACAAAAGCCTGAGCGACTGCCTCCCACTTGCCCTCCTTTGATATCCAGAGGATCTCCCCTCTCGGACTGGAGATCAGGCCTGCCATTACCTTGGCCCCTACCTGAGCCAAGTTTGCTTTTTCAGACATCTGTCCCCACAGCCCTGGCAAACACAGCCTCTAGGCTGGGTCCTCTGGAGCCATACCACAGGACCATGCCTGCTCTCTCCTGGGAAACTCTGTCCATTCCTTTGGCCACACACCTCCAGAATATGAGAAACCTCAAGGCCCCCGAGGACATACCATTACCGGGAGCCTCCCTGCACACACAGGGGCCTTCGGACACAAGCTGAGCTGCTACCTCCATGAAGTCATGCACACAGATGTCAACAGAGATAGAAGGTTGAGCCCGACAGGCCCTTAGGCCCTAATCTCAACTCTTGCTTTGTTTTCCAGCTGTCACTCCTCAGAGGCTTTGGTTCGAAGAACAGGATATGGGGCTTTCCTGAGGGACTGAACAGAACTTTTCTCGTCTCCACATGGGAAGCTTCCTTGTTGGAGCCGTGTCAAAGACCTCAGGTTGGAGAATCCTGCAGAGTCCCTGAGCCACCTCCACATTCCAAGGTCTCCCCGGCCACCAAGCCACAGTAGGACTCATCTTCAGGAGAGTCCATTTCAACTCTCCCCTCTGGGTAGCTCACCCAGGAGCCCGCAGATTGAGCCTGCCTTGTCCTGACTAAAGAGTGGGAATATGAGGTGGCGTTCCCAGGCATCCATGCTTAGACACCTGCTCTCGAGTCTTTCCGTATGGGGCCTCCTGGAACCATCCAATAGCACTCGACTTTCGTGCAGAAGGAAACCTTGAGGTTTGGAGTAGTTCACAAATCCCATCGTAGGCAAACCTTCCTGGCCTCATGAGGCCCCCACACCATTCAGGAAGAGGCCATGCTGGACAAAAACTCTAGCCTGAGGCACGTCTCAGAGTTGAAATGACCTCAGTGCAGGAGATCTCGATTCAACCTCTCAGAGTGGGCCTGCCGTGCCATCGGTCCCAAACCTCACGCTAGCTTGTGTTTTCAGACTTCCTTCCTCACACTCCTGGCAAACAAGCCCTCCGGACTAGGAACTCCAGAACCACAACCCAGCCCAGGGTCTGCCCAAGGGAAGAAAAACGTTTCCCTGTGGGGCTCTCTCCAGAAAACCCAGATGAGGATCAACCTGCTCGGGCCTCGACGGTACCCGAACTGGATAGGCTGCTCTAGGCACTCATGCTCTGTCTGACACAGCCTGAAGCCAGACGTCCAGACAGACAAGGAGACAGCTGGCCGCACACCCAGCACTTCGGACACGCCATGGTCTTATGCCGTCACCTCTTCCTAACCTTGGTTTTCAGATATCTGAACCTAGACATTATATCAATTCTCCACACAGCTGGGTATCGCAAGCACAACACAGAACTCCTCCTTCCCCGTGGCTGTAAAGCTTGCTCTTGGCATGGAGTCACACCTTCAGGGTGGGAGAAACCTTCCTGGTCCCTGATGCCACGCCCAAACTTGAGTGCTGCTTGGGCACAAATTCACACTCTGACCCTCAGCATGAGCCCCATGTCAAAGAAAGGCCTGTCAGGGCCTGGGCCAAGAGACCGCATATGGGGCTTGCCAAGCCCCTATGCACCCAATCCTCACCAGTGTTTGAGTTTTCCAGTCGCCCCGCCCGTACCTGGGGCTCTGCTCTGGAATCCCTTTCTTGGAGAGACACGTGAGCCAGACAACACTTTTCCACCCTTCCCACAAAATGACCCCAAACTCTTGGGAGCTGGGACAAATCCCCAGAGAGGGATACTCGTCCACAGTCCCTGAGGCCACCCCTCCAATCCACGGCTATCTCGGACACAATATCCAGAGACAAAAGCCTGAAGGAACGCCTCCCACTCGCCCTTGTTTCAGAGGCCGAGGAGCTCCCTCTCGGGCTGTACATCCAGCCTGCCATACCCTAGGCGCCACTCATAAGCTGAGTTTGTGTTTTCAGACTTCTGTGCCCTCAGCCTGGACCCACACAACCGCCAGGCTAGGGCCTCTGGAGCCACAGCGAAAGATTGTGCCTGCCCTCTCCAAGGAAATTGTGCCCAATCCATTGACCACAACCCTACAGGTTAGGGAAAAGCTCCAAGGCCCCTGAGGCCATCAATAGTGTAGGCCACCCTGGACAAAGAGGGGCTCCCTGACACCAGCGGAGCAACTATCTCCACTTAGACTCTCAGACAGTGTCCCCAGAGACAGAAGGTTGAAATGGACAGGCCCCCAGGCCCTAATCTGAACCTTAGCTTTGGTTTCCATGTGTCCGTCCTCAGAGGTCTGTTTTCGTAGACCAGCACACGGGGCTTTTCTGAGGCTCCAAACCAAACCTCTCTCGTCTCCACATGGGGAGCTTACTTACTGGGGATGTATCAAACCCTTCAGGTAGGAGAGTTCCGCAGGGCCACTTTACAACCAGCACATTCCAAGGTTTCCATGGACCCAAACGCACATTATGACGCATCCTCAGGAGAGGCCATTTCAACTCAGCCCCCTGGTTAGCGTGCCCCAGAGGCAGCAGATCAAACATATCTTGTGGCTAATGGCCAATGGGAATGCAAGGCATGCTGTACAGGGATCCATCCTTCGAACCGTGCTCTCCAGTCCTTCCGTATGGTATGTCCTGGAGCCATGCAACAGGACTCGAATGTCCCACAGAAGGAAACCTGGTGGTTTGGGGCAACCTCCAAACTCAGCGTGGGAAAACTTCCTTGGCCTCATGAGGCCCCCGCTTCATGAAGGTGCCAACATGGACACATACTCCAGCCTCAGCCAACGTCTGATCCTCAGCCTGACTTCAGATGCAGGAGATTTTGATTCAGCCTCTGCCTAGTGGGCCTGCTCTGCCCTTGGCTCCAATCCTCACTTTAGCTTGTGTTCCTAGACTTCCGTCCTCACACTCCTGGCCCACAAACCCTCCCTACTGGGAATTCTGAGGCCACAATGAAGCACTCCGCCTGCCTCCCAGGAGAAAAACTTTGTCTATGGTGCTGCCCAGAAACCCCAAATGAGGATCAAACTGCTTGGCCCTCGGCAACACCCCAATTGCATAGGCTACCTTAAACACTGATGCTCTGTCGCAAATAGCCTGAGCCCAGACCTTCCAACAGACACCGACACAGCTGGCTGCACACCCAGCACATTGAACCCGCCACTGCCTTAGGCCACCATCCATTCCCAACCTGGGTTTTCAGTCATCATAACCTAGACCTTATCTCCAATCCCTGCACAGGGGGGAACCTGATGCACAAGTCAGAACCCCTCCTTCCCCATGGCAAGAAACCTTGCTGCTGGCAGTGAGTCAAACCTTCAGTGTAGGAGAAAACGGCATGGCCCTTGAGGCCACGCCCATGTGTGAGGGCCGCCTTGGGCACAAACATACATTGTGACCCTCAGCGTGAGTACCTTATTCAAGTAACGCCTCTCAGTGATTGGACCAAGAGCCCGCATATGTGGCTTGCCATGCCCATAGGCACGCAGGACTAACTAGATGGTGTGTATTCCAGTTGAGGGAACCCACTGCTGTGCTCTAGAGTCCCTCTCCTGGGGGGTCCCCTGTGGCAGAAAACAGTACTCTTCCCTTCCCACAGAATGAACCCAAACACTTGGGAGCTTGGACAATCCCCCGAGAGGAAGGCTCTTCCTCGGCCCCTGAAGCAACCCCTACCCTGAACGGCCACTGTGAACGCAACACCCAGAGACAAAAGCCTGAGCGACTGCCTCCCACTTGCCCTCCTTTGATATCCAGAGGATCTCCCCTCTCGGACTGGAGATCAGGCCTGCCATTACCTTGGCCCCTACCTGAGCCAAGTTTGCTTTTTCAGACATCTGTCCCCACAGCCCTGGCAAACACAGCCTCTAGGCTGGGTCCTCTGGAGCCATACCACAGTACCATGCCTGCTCTCTCCTGGGAAACTCTGTCCATTCCTTTGGCCACACACCTCCAGAATATGAGAAACCTCAAGGCCCCCGAGGACATACCATTACCGGGAGCCTCCCTGCACACACAGGGGCCTTCGGACACAAGCTGAGCTGCTACCTCCATGAAGGCATGCACACAGATGTCAACAGAGATAGAAGGTTGAGCCGGACAGGCCCTTAGGCCCTAATCTCAACTCTTGCTTTGTTTTCCAGGTGTCACTCCTCAGAGGCTTTGGTTCGAAGAACAGGATATGGGGCTTTCCTGAGGCACTGAACAGAACTTCTCTCGTCTCCACATGGGAAGCTTCCTTGTTGGAGCCGTGTCAAACACCTCAGGTTGGAGAATCCTGCAGAGTCCCTGAGCCACCTCCACATTCCAAGGTCTCCCAGGCCACCAAGCCACAGTAGGACTCATCTTCAGGAGAGTCCATTTCAACTCTCCCCTCTGGGTAGCTCACCCAGGAGCCCGCAGATTGAGCCTGCCTTGTCCTGACTAAAGAGTGGGAATATGAGGTGGCGTTCCCAGGCATCCATGCTTAGACATCTGCTCTCGAGTCTTTCCGTATGGGGCCTCCTGGAACCATCCAATAGCACTTGACTTTCGTGCAGAAGGAAACCTTGAGGTTTGGAGTAGTTCACAAATCCCATCGTAGGCAAACCTTCCTGGCCTCATGAGGCCCCACACCATTCAGGAAGAGGCCATGCTGGACAAAAACTCTAGCCTGAGGCACGTCTCAGAGTTGAAATGACCTCAGTGCAGGAGATCTCGATTCAGCCTCTCAGAGTGGGCCTGCCGTGCCATCGGTCCCAAACCTCACGCTAGCTTGTGTTTTCAGACTTCCTTCCTCACACTCCTGGCAAACAAGCCCTCCGGACTAGGAACTCCAGAACCACAACCCAGCCCAGGGTCTGCCCAAGGGAAGAAAAACGTTTCCCTGTGGGGCTCTCTCCAGAAAACCCAGATGAGGATCAACCTGCTCGGGCCTCGACGGTACCCGAACTGGATAGGCTGCTCTAGGCACTCATGCTCTGTCTGACACAGCCTGAAGCCAGACGTCCAGACAGACAAGGAGACAGCTGGCCGCACACCCAGCACTTCGGACACGCCATGGTCTTATGCCGTCACCTCTTCCTAACCTTGGTTTTCAGATATCTGAACCTAGACATTATATCAATTCTCCACACAGCTGGGTATCGCAAGCACAACACAGAACTCTTCCTTCCCCGTGGCTGTAAAGCTTGCTCTTGGCATGGAGTCACACCTTCAGGGTGGGAGAAACCTTCCTCGTCCCTGATGCCACTCCCAAACTTGAGTGCTGTTGGGCACAAATTCACACTCTGACCCTCAGCATGAGCCCCATGTCAAAGAAAGGCCTGTCAGGGCCTGGGCCAAGAGCCCACATATGGGGCTTGCCAAGCCCCTATGCACCCAATCCTCACCAGTGTTTGAGTTTTCCAGTCTCCCCGCCCGTACCTGGGGCTCTGCTCTGGAATCCCTTTCTTGGAGAGACACGTGAGCCAGACAACACTTTTCCACCCTTCCCACAAAATGACCCCAAACTCTTGGGAGCTGGGACAAATCCCCAGAGAGGGATACTCGTCCACAGTCCCTGAGGCCACCCCTCCAATCCACGGCTATCTCGGACACAACATCCAGAGACAAAAGCCTGAAGGAACGCCTCCCACTCGCCCTTGTTTCAGAGGCCCAGGAGCTCCCTCTCGGGCTGTACATCCGGCCTGCCATACCCTAGGCGCCACTCATAAGCTGAGTTTGTGTTTTCAGACTTCTGTGCCCTCAGCCTAGACCCACACAACCGCCAGGCTAGGGCCTCTGGAGCCACAGCAAAAGATTGTGCCTGCCCTCTCCAAGGAAATTGTGCCTAATCCATTGACCACAACCCTACAGGTTAGGGAAAAGCTCCAAGGCCCCTGAGGCCATCAATAGTGTAGGCCACCCTGGACTAAGAGGGGCTCTCTGACACTAGCGGAGCAACTATCTCCACTTAGACTCTCAGACAGTGTCCCCAGAGACAGAAGGTTGAAATGGACAGGCCCCCAGGCCCTAATCTGAACCTTAGCTTTGGTTTCCATGTGTCCGTCCTCAGAGGTCTGTTTTCGTAGACCAGCACACGGGGCTTTTCTGAGCTCCAAACCAAACCTCTCTCGTCTCCACATGGGGAGCTTACTTACTGGGGATGTATCAAACCCTTCAGGTAGGAGAGTTCCGCAGGGCCACTGAACAACCAGCACATTCCAAGGTTTCCATGGACCCAAACGCACATTATGACGCATCCTCAGGAGAGGCCATTTCACCTCAGCCCCCTGGTTAGCGTGCCCCAGAGGCAGCAGATCAAACATATCTTGTGGCTAATGGCCAATGGGAATGCGAGGCATGCTGTACAGGGATCCATCCTTCGAACCGTGCTCTCCAGTCCTTCCGTATGGTATGTCCTGGAGCCATGCAACAGGACTCGAATGTCCCACAGAAGGAAACCTGGTGGTTTGGGGCAACCTCCAAACTCAGCGTGGGAAAACTTCCTAGGCCTCATGAGGCCCCCGCTTCATGAAGGTGCCAACATGGACACATACTCCAGCCTCAGCCAACGTCTGATCCTCAGCCTGACTTCAGATGCAGGAGATTTTGATTCAGCCTCTGCCTAGTGGGCCTGCTCTGCCCTTGGCTCCAATCCTCACTTTAGCTTGTGTTCCTAGACTTCCGTCCTCACACTCCTGGCCCGCAAACCCTCCCTACTGGGAATTCTGGAGCCACAATGAAGCACTCCGCCTGCCTCCCAGGAGAAAAACTTTGTCTATGGTGCTGCCCAGAAACCCCAAATGAGGATCAAACTGCTTGGCAATCGGCAACACCCCAATTGCATAGGCTACCTTAAACACTGATGCTCTGTCGCAAATAGCCTGAGTCCAGACCTTCCAACAGACACCGACACAGCTGGCTGCACACCCAGCACATTGGACCCGCCACTGCCTTAGGCCACCATCCATTCCCAACCTGGGTTTTCAGTCATCAGAACCTAGACCTTATCTCCAATCCCTGCACAGGGGGGGACCTGATGCACAAGTCAGAACCCCTCCTTCCCCATGGCAAGAAACCTTGCTGCTGGCAGTGAGTCAAACCTTCAGTGTAGGAGAAAACGGCATGGCCCATGAGGCCACGCCATGTGTGAGGGCCGCCTTGGGCACAAACACACATTGTGACCCTCAGCGTGAGTACCTTATTCAAGTAACACCTCTCAGTGATTGGACCAATAGCCTGCATATGTGGCTTGCCATGCCCATAGGCACGCAGGACTAACTAGATGGTGTGTATTCCAGTTGAGGGAACCCACTGCTGTGCTCTAGAGTCCCTCTCCTGGGGGGTCCCCTGTGGCAGAAAACAGTACTCTTCCCTTCCCACAGAATGAACCCAAACACTTGGGAGCTTGGACAATCCCCCGAGAGGAAGGCTCTTCCTCGGCCCCTGAAGCAACCCCTACCCTGAACGGCCACTGTGAACGCAACACCCAGAGACAAAAGCCTGAGCGACTGCCTCCCACTTGCCCTCCTTTGTTATCCAGAGGATCTCCCCTCTCGGACTGGAGATCAGGCCTGCCATTACCTTGGCCCCTACCTGAGCCAAGTTTGCTTTTTCAGACATCTGTCCCCACAGCCCTGGCAAACACAGCCATACCACAGGACCATGCCTGCTCTCTCCTGGGAAACTCTGTCCATTCCTTTGGCCACACACCTCCAGAATATGAGAAACCTCAAGGCCCCCGAGGACATACCATTACCGGGAGCCTCCCTGCACACACAGGGGCCTTCGGACACAAGCTGAGCTGCTACCTCCATGAAGGCATGCACACAGATGTCAACAGAGATAGAAGGTTGAGCCCGACAGGCCCTTAGGCCCTAATCTCAACTCTTGCTTTGTTTTCCAGGTGTCACTCCTCAGAGGCTTTGGTTCGAAGAACAGGATATGGGGCTTTCCTGAGGCACTGAACAGAACTTCTCTCGTCTCCACATGGGAAGCTTCCTTGTTGGAGCCGTGTCAAACACCTCAGGTTGGAGAATCCTGCAGAGTCCCTGAGCCACCTCCACATTCCAAGGTCTCCCAGGCCACCAAGCCACAGTAGGACTCATCTTCAGGAGAGTCCATTTCAACTCTCCCCTCTGGGTAGCTCACCCAGGAGCCCGCAGATTGAGCCTGCCTTGTCCTGACTAAAGAGTGGGAATATGAGGTGGCGTTCCCAGGCATCCATGCTTAAACACCTGCTCTCGAGTCTTTCCGTATGGGGCCTCCTGGAACCATCCAATAGCACTCGACTTTTGTGCAGAAGGTAACCTTAGGTTTGGAGTAGTTCACAAATCCCATCGTAGGCAAACCTTCCTGGCCTCATGAGGCCCCCACACCATTCAGGAAGAAGCCATGCTGGACAAAAACTCTAGCCTGAGGCACGTCTCAGAGTTGAAATGACCTCAGTGCAGGAGATCTCGATTCAGCCTCTCAGAGTGGGCCTGCCGTGCCATCGGTCCCAAACCTCACGCTAGCTTGTGTTTTCAGACTTCCTTCCTCACACTCCTGGCAAACAAGCCCTCCGGACTAGGAACTCCAGAACCACAACCCAGCCCAGGGTCTGCCCAAGGGAAGAAAGACGTTTCCCTGTGGGGCTCTCTCCAGAAAACCCAGATGAGGATCAACCTGCTCGGGCCTCGACGGTACCCGAACTGGATAGGCTGCTCTAGGCACTCATGCTCTGTCTGACACAGCCTGAAGCCAGACGTCCAGACAGACAAGGAGACAGCTGGCCGCACACCCAGCACTTCGGACACGCCATGGTCTTATGCCGTCACCTCTTCCTAACCTTGGTTTTCAGATATCTGAACCTAGACATTATATCAATTCTCCACACAGCTGGGTATCGCAAGCACAACACAGAACTCCTCCTTCCCCGTGGCTGTAAAGCTTGCTCTTGGCATGGAGTCACACCTTCAGGGTGGGAGAAACCTTCCTGGTCCCTGATGCCACGCCCAAACTTGAGTGCTGCTTGGGCACAAATTCACACTCTGACCCTCAGCATGAGCCCCATGTCAAAGAAAGGCCTGTCAGGGCCTGGGCCAAGAGCCCGCATATGGGGCTTGCCAAGCCCCTATGCACCCAATCCTCACCAGTGTTTGAGTTTTCCAGTCGCCCCGCCCGTACCTGGGGCTCTGCTCTGGAATCCCTTTCTTGGAGAGACACGTGAGCCAGACAACACTTTTCCACCCTTCCCACAAAATGACCCCAAACTCTTGGGAGCTGGGACAAATCCCCAGAGAGGGATACTCGTCCACAGTCCCTGAGGCCACCCCTCCAATCCACGGCTATCTCGGACACAACATCCAGAGACAAAAGCCTGAAGGAACGCCTCCCACTCGCCCTTGTTTCAGAGGCCCAGGAGCTCCCTCTCGGGCTGTACATCCGGCCTGCGATACCCTAGGCGCCACTCATAAGCTGAGTTTGTGTTTTCAGACTTCTGTGCCCTCAGCCTGGACCCACACAACCGCCAGGCTAGGGCCTCTGGAGCCACAGCGAAAGATTGTTCCTGCCCTCTCCAAGGAAATTGTGCCCAATCCATTGACCACAACCCTACAGGTTAGGGAAAAGCTCCAAGGCCCCTGAGGCCATCAATAGTGTAGGCCACCCTGGACAAAGAGGGGCTCCCTGACACCAGCGGAGCAACTATCTCCACTTAGACTCTCAGACAGTGTCCCCAGAGACAGAAGGTTGAAATGGACAGGCCCCCAGGCCCTAATCTGAACCTTAGCTTTGGTTTCCATGTGTCCGTCCTCAGAGGTCTGTTTTCGTAGACCAGCACACGGGGCTTTTCTGAGGCTCCAAACCAAACCTCTCTCGTCTCCACATGGGGAGCTTACTTACTGGGGATGTATCAAACCCTTCAGGTAGGAGAGTTCCGCAGGGCCACTGAACAACCAGCACATTCCAAGGTTTCCATGGACCCAAACGCACATTATGACGCATCCTCAGGAGAGGCCATTTCAACTCAGCCCCCTGGTTAGCGTGCCCCAGAGGCAGCAGATCAAACATATCTTGTGGCTAATGGCCAATGGGAATGCGAGGCATGCTGTACAGGGATCCATCCTTCGAACCGTGCTCTCCAGTCCTTCCGTATGGTATGTCCTGGAGCCATGCAACAGGACTTGAATGTCCCACAGAAGGAAACCTGGTGGTTTGGGGCAACCTCCAAACTCAGCGTGGGAAAACTTCCTTGGCCTCATGAGGCCCCCGCTTCATGAAGGTGCCAACATGGACACATACTCCAGCCTCAGCCAACGTCTGATTCTCAGCCTGACTTCAGATGCAGGAGATTTTGATTCAGCCTCTGCCTAGTGGGCCTGCTCTGCCCTTGGCTCCAATCCTCACTTAGCTTGTGTTCCTAGACTTCCGTCCTCACACTCCTGGCCCGCAAACCCTCCCTACTGGGAATTCTGGGGCCACAATGAAGCACTCCGCCTGCCTCCCAGGAGAAAAACTTTGTCTATGGTGCTGCCCAGAAACCCCAAATGAGGATCAAACTGCTTGGCCCTCGGCAACACCCCAATTGCATAGGCTACCTTAAACACTGATGCTCTGTCGCAAATAGCCTGAGCCCAGACCTTCCAACAGACACCGACACAGCTGGCTGCACACCCAGCACATTGGACCCGCCACTGCCTTAGGCCACCATCCATTCCCAACCTGGGTTTTCAGTCATCATAACCTAGACCTTATCTCCAATCCCTGCACAGGGGGGAACCTGATGCACAAGTCAGAACCCCTCCTTCCCCATGGCAAGAAACCTTGCTGCTGGCAGTGAGTCAAACCTTCAGTGTAGGAGAAAACGGCATGGCCCATGAGGCCACGCCATGTGTGAGGGCCGCCTTGGGCACAAACACACATTGTGACCCTCAGCGTGAGTACCTTATTCAAGTAACGCCTCTCAGTGATTGGACCAAGAGCCCGCATATGTGGCTTGCCATGCCCATAGGCACGCAGGACTAACTAGATGGTGTGTATTCCAGTTGAGGGAACCCACTGCTGTGCTCTAGAGTCCCTCTCCTGGGGGGTCCATTGTGGCAGAAAACAGTACTCTTCCCTTCCCACAGAATGAACCCAAACACTTGGGAGCTTGGACAATCCCCCAAGAGGAAGGCTCTTCCTCGGCCCCTGAAGCAACCCCTACCCTGAACGGCCACTAAGAACGCAACACCCAGAGACAAAAGCCTGAGCGACTGCCTCCCACTTGCCCTCCTTTGATATCCAGAGGATCTCCCCTCTCGGACTGGAGATCAGGCCTGCCATTACCTTGGCCCCTACCTGAGCCAAGTTTGCTTTTTCAGACATCTGTCCCCACAGCCCTGGCAAACACAGCCATACCACAGGACCATGCCTGCTCTCTCCTGGGAAACTCTGTCCATTCCTTTGGCCACACACCTCCAGAATATGAGAAACCTCAAGGCCCCCGAGGACATACCATTACCGGGAGCCTCCCTGCACACACAGGGGCCTTCGGACACAAGCTGAGCTGCTACCTCCATGAAGGCATGCACACAGATGTCAACAGAGATAGAAGGTTGAGCCCGACAGGCCCTTAGGCCCTAATCTCAACTCTTGCTTTGTTTTCCAGGTGTCACTCCTCAGAGGCTTTGGTTCGAAGAACAGGATATGGGGCTTTCCTGAGGGACTGAACAGAACTTCTCTCGTCTCCACATGGGAAGCTTCCTTGTTGGAGCCGTGTCAAACACCTCAGGTTGGAGAATCCTGCAGAGTCCCTGAGCCACCTCCACATTCCAAGGTCTCCCAGGCCACCAAGCCACAGTAGGACTCATCTTCAGGAGAGTCCATTTCAACTCTCCCCTCTGGGTTGCTCACCCAGGAGCCCGCAGATTGAGCCTGCCTTGTCCTGACTAAAGAGTGGGAATATGAGGTGGCGTTCCCAGGCATCCATGCTTAGACACCTGCTCTCGAGTCTTTCCATATGGGGCCTCCTGGAACCATCCAATAGCACTCGACTTTTGTGCAGAAGGAAACCTTGAGGTTTGGAGTAGTTCACAAATCCCATCGTAGGCAAACCTTCCTGGCCTCATGAGGCCCCCACACCATTCAGGAAGAGGCCATGCTGGAAAAAAACTCTAGCCTGAGGCACGTCTCAGAGTTGAAATGACCTCAGTGCAGGAGATCTCGATTCAGCCTCTCAGAGTGGGCCTGCCGTGCCATCGGTCCCAAACCTCACGCTAGCTTGTGTTTTCAGACTTCCTTCCTCACACTCCTGGCAAACAAGCCCTCCGGACTAGGAACTCCAGAACCAGAACCCAGCCCAGGGTCTGCCCAAGGGAAGAAAAACGTTTCCCTGTGGGGCTCTCTCCAGAAAACCCAGATGAGGATCAACCTGCTCGGGCCTCGACGGTACCCGAACTGGATAGGCTGCTCTGGGCACTCATGCTCTGTCTGACACAGCCTGAAGCCAGACGTCCAGACAGACAAGGAGACAGCTGGCCGCACACCCAGCACTTCGGACACGCCATGGTCTTATGCCGTCACCTCTTCCTAACCTTGGTTTTCAGATATCTGAACCTAGACATTATATCAATTCTCCACACAGCTGGGTATCGCAAGCACAACACAGAACTCCTCCTTCCCCGTGGCTGTAAAGCTTGCTCTTGGCATGGAGTCACACCTTCAGGGTGGGAGAAACCTTCCTGGTCCCTGATGCCACGCCCAAACTTGAGTGCTGCTTGGGCACAAATTCACACTCTGACCCTCAGCATGAGCCCCATATCAAAGAAAGGCCTGTCAGGGCCTAGGCCAAGAGCCCGCATATGGGGCTTGCCAAGCCCCTATGCACCCAATCCTCACCAGTGTTTGAGTTTTCCAGTCGCCCCGCCCGTACCTGGGGCTCTGCTCTGGAATCCCTTTCTTGGAGAGACACGTGAGCCAGACAACACTTTTCCACCCTTCCCACAAAATGACCCCAAACTCTTGGGAGCTGGGACAAATCCCCAGAGAGGGATACTCGTCCACAGTCCCTGAGGCCACCCCTCCAATCCACGGCTATCTCAGACACAACATCCAGAGACAAAAGCCTGAAGGAACGCCTCCCACTCGCCCTTGTTTCAGAGGCCCAGGAGCTCCCTCTCGGGCTGTACATCCGGCCTGCCATACCCTAGGCGCCACTCATAAGCTGAGTTTGTGTTTTCAGACTTCTGTGCCCTCAGCCTAGACCCACACAACCGCCAGGCTAGGGCCTCTGGAGCCACAGCAAAAGATTTTGCCTGCCCTCTCCAAGGAAATTGTGCCTAATCCATTGACCACAACCCTACAGGTTAGGGAAAAGCTCCAAGGCCCCTGAGGCCATCAATAGTGTAGGCCACCCTGGACTAAGAGGGGCTCTCTGACACCAGCGGAGCAACTATCTCCACTTAGACTCTCAGACAGTGTCCCCAGAGACAGAAGGTTGAAATGGACAGGCCCCCAGGCCCTAATCTGAACCTTAGCTTTGGTTTCCATGTGTCCGTCCTCAGAGGTCTGTTTTCGTAGACCAGCACACGGGGCTTTTCTGAGCTCCAAACCAAACCTCTCTCGTCTCCACATGGGGAGCTTACTTACTGGGGAGGTATCAAACCCTTCAGGTAGGAGAGTTCCGCAGGGCCACTGAACAACCAGCACATTCCAAGGTTTCCATGGACCCAAACGCACATTATGACGCATCCTCAGGAGAGGCCATTTCAACTCAGCCCCCTGGTTAGCGTGCCCCAGAGGCAGCAGATCAAACATATCTTGTGGCTAATGGCCAATGGGAATGCGAGGCATGCTGTACAGGGATCCATCCTTCGAACCGTGCTCTCCATTCCTTCCGTATGGTATGTCCTGGAGCCATGCAACAGGACTCGAATGTCCCACAGAAGGAAACCTGGTGGTTTGGGGCAACCTCCAAACTCAGCGTGGGAAAACTTCCTAGGCCTCATGAGGCCCCCGCTTCATGAAGGTGCCAACATGGACACATACTCCAGCCTCAGCCAACGTCTGATCCTCAGCCTGACTTCAGATGCAGGAGATTTTGATTCAGCCTCTGCCTAGTGGGCCTGCTCTGCCCTTGGCTCCAATCCTCACTTTAGCTTGTGTTCCTAGACTTCCGTCCTCACACTCCTGGCCCGCAAACCCTCCCTACTGGGAATTCTGGAGCCACAATGAAGCACTCCGCCTGCCTCCCAGGAGAAAAACTTTGTCTATGGTGCTGCCCAGAAACCCCAAATGAGGATCAAACTGCTTGGCACTCGGCAACACCCCAATTGCATAGGCTACCTTAAACACTGATGCTCTGTCGCAAATAGCCTGAGTCCAGACCTTCCAACAGACACCGACACAGCTGGCTGCACACCCAGCACATTGGACCCGCCACTGCCTTAGGCCACCATCCATTCCCAACCTGGGTTTTCAGTCATCAGAACCTAGACCTTATCTCCAATCCCTGCACAGGGGGGAACCTGATGCACAAGTCAGAACCCCTCCTTCCCCATGGCAAGAAACCTTGCTGCTGGCAGTGAGTCAAACCTTCAGTGTAGGAGAAAACGGCATGGCCCATGAGGCCACGCCATGTGTGAGGGCCGCCTTGGGCACAAACACACATTGTGACCCTCAGCGTGAGTACCTTATTCAAGTAACGCCTCTCAGTGATTGGACCAATAGCCTGCATATGTGGCTTGCCATGCCCATAGGCACGCAGGACTAACTAGATGGTGTGTATTCCAGTTGAGGGAACCCACTGCTGTGCTCTAGAGTCCCTCTCCTGGGGGGTCCCTTGTGGCAGAAAACAGTACTCTTCCCTTCCCACAGAATGAACCCAAACACTTGGGAGCTTGGACAATCCCCCAAGAGGAAGGCTCTTCCTCGGCCCCTGAAGCAACCCCTACCCTGAACGGCCACTAAGAACGCAACACCCAGAGACAAAAGCCTGAGCGACTGCCTCCCACTTGCCCTCCTTTGATATCCAGAGGATCTCCCCTCTCGGACTGGAGATCAGGCCTGCCATTACCTTGGCCCCTACCTGAGCCAAGTTTGCTTTTTCAGACATCTGTCCCCACAGCCCTGGCAAACACAGCCATACCACAGGACCATGCCTGCTCTCTCCTGGGAAACTCTGTCCATTCCTTTGGCCACACACCTCCAGAATATGAGAAACCTCAAGGCCCCCGAGGACATACCATTACCGGGAGCCTCCCTGCACACACAGGGGCCTTCGGACACAAGCTGAGCTGCTACCTCCATGAAGGCATGCACACAGATGTCAACAGAGATAGAAGGTTGAGCCCGACAGGCCCTTAGGCCCTAATCTCAACTCTTGCTTTGTTTTCCAGGTGTCACTCCTCAGAGGCTTTGGTTCGAAGAACAGGATATGGGGCTTTCCTGAGGGACTGAACAGAACTTCTCTCGTCTCCACATGGGAAGCTTCCTTGTTGGAGCCGTGTCAAACACCTCAGGTTGGAGAATCCTGCAGAGTCCCTGAGCCACCTCCACATTCCAAGGTCTCCCAGGCCACCAAGCCACAGTAGGACTCATCTTCAGGAGAGTCCATTTCAACTCTCCCCTCTGGGTTGCTCACCCAGGAGCCCGCAGATTGAGCCTGCCTTGTCCTGACTAAAGAGTGGGAATATGAGGTGGCGTTCCCAGGCATCCATGCTTAGACACCTGCTCTCGAGTCTTTCCATATGGGGCCTCCTGGAACCATCCAATAGCACTCGACTTTTGTGCAGAAGGAAACCTTGAGGTTTGGAGTAGTTCACAAATCCCATCGTAGGCAAACCTTCCTGGCCTCATGAGGCCCCCACACCATTCAGGAAGAGGCCATGCTGGAAAAAAACTCTAGCCTGAGGCACGTCTCAGAGTTGAAATGACCTCAGTGCAGGAGATCTCGATTCAGCCTCTCAGAGTGGGCCTGCCGTGCCATCGGTCCCAAACCTCACGCTAGCTTGTGTTTTCAGACTTCCTTCCTCACACTCCTGGCAAACAAGCCCTCCGGACTAGGAACTCCAGAACCAGAACCCAGCCCAGGGTCTGCCCAAGGGAAGAAAAACGTTTCCCTGTGGGGCTCTCTCCAGAAAACCCAGATGAGGATCAACCTGCTCGGGCCTCGACGGTACCCGAACTGGATAGGCTGCTCTGGGCACTCATGCTCTGTCTGACACAGCCTGAAGCCAGACGTCCAGACAGACAAGGAGACAGCTGGCCGCACACCCAGCACTTCGGACACGCCATGGTCTTATGCCGTCACCTCTTCCTAACCTTGGTTTTCAGATATCTGAACCTAGACATTATATCAATTCTCCACACAGCTGGGTATCGCAAGCACAACACAGAACTCCTCCTTCCCCGTGGCTGTAAAGCTTGCTCTTGGCATGGAGTCACACCTTCAGGGTGGGAGAAACCTTCCTGGTCCCTGATGCCACGCCCAAACTTGAGTGCTGCTTGGGCACAAATTCACACTCTGACCCTCAGCATGAGCCCCATATCAAAGAAAGGCCTGTCAGGGCCTAGGCCAAGAGCCCGCATATGGGGCTTGCCAAGCCCCTATGCACCCAATCCTCACCAGTGTTTGAGTTTTCCAGTCGCCCCGCCCGTACCTGGGGCTCTGCTCTGGAATCCCTTTCTTGGAGAGACACGTGAGCCAGACAACACTTTTCCACCCTTCCCACAAAATGACCCCAAACTCTTGGGAGCTGGGACAAATCCCCAGAGAGGGATACTCGTCCACAGTCCCTGAGGCCACCCCTCCAATCCACGGCTATCTCAGACACAACATCCAGAGACAAAAGCCTGAAGGAACGCCTCCCACTCGCCCTTGTTTCAGAGGCCCAGGAGCTCCCTCTCGGGCTGTACATCCGGCCTGCCATACCCTAGGCGCCACTCATAAGCTGAGTTTGTGTTTTCAGACTTCTGTGCCCTCAGCCTAGACCCACACAACCGCCAGGCTAGGGCCTCTGGAGCCACAGCAAAAGATTTTGCCTGCCCTCTCCAAGGAAATTGTGCCTAATCCATTGACCACAACCCTACAGGTTAGGGAAAAGCTCCAAGGCCCCTGAGGCCATCAATAGTGTAGGCCACCCTGGACTAAGAGGGGCTCTCTGACACCAGCGGAGCAACTATCTCCACTTAGACTCTCAGACAGTGTCCCCAGAGACAGAAGGTTGAAATGGACAGGCCCCCAGGCCCTAATCTGAACCTTAGCTTTGGTTTCCATGTGTCCGTCCTCAGAGGTCTGTTTTCGTAGACCAGCACACGGGGCTTTTCTGAGCTCCAAACCAAACCTCTCTCGTCTCCACATGGGGAGCTTACTTACTGGGGAGGTATCAAACCCTTCAGGTAGGAGAGTTCCGCAGGGCCACTGAACAACCAGCACATTCCAAGGTTTCCATGGACCCAAACGCACATTATGACGCATCCTCAGGAGAGGCCATTTCAACTCAGCCCCCTGGTTAGCGTGCCCCAGAGGCAGCAGATCAAACATATCTTGTGGCTAATGGCCAATGGGAATGCGAGGCATGCTGTACAGGGATCCATCCTTCGAACCGTGCTCTCCATTCCTTCCGTATGGTATGTCCTGGAGCCATGCAACAGGACTCGAATGTCCCACAGAAGGAAACCTGGTGGTTTGGGGCAACCTCCAAACTCAGCGTGGGAAAACTTCCTAGGCCTCATGAGGCCCCCGCTTCATGAAGGTGCCAACATGGACACATACTCCAGCCTCAGCCAACGTCTGATCCTCAGCCTGACTTCAGATGCAGGAGATTTTGATTCAGCCTCTGCCTAGTGGGCCTGCTCTGCCCTTGGCTCCAATCCTCACTTTAGCTTGTGTTCCTAGACTTCCGTCCTCACACTCCTGGCCCGCAAACCCTCCCTACTGGGAATTCTGGAGCCACAATGAAGCACTCCGCCTGCCTCCCAGGAGAAAAACTTTGTCTATGGTGCTGCCCAGAAACCCCAAATGAGGATCAAACTGCTTGGCACTCGGCAACACCCCAATTGCATAGGCTACCTTAAACACTGATGCTCTGTCGCAAATAGCCTGAGTCCAGACCTTCCAACAGACACCAACACAGCTGGCTGCACACCCAGCACATTGGACCCGCCACTGCCTTAGGCCACCATCCATTCCCAACCTGGGTTTTCAGTCATCAGAACCTAGACCTTATCTCCAATCCCTGCACAGGGGGGAACCTGATGCACAAGTCAGAACCCCTCCTTCCCCATGGCAAGAAACCTTGCTGCTGGCAGTGAGTCAAACCTTCAGTGTAGGAGAAAACGGCATGGCCCATGAGGCCACGCCATGTGTGAGGGCCGCCTTGGGCACAAACACACATTGTGACCCTCAGCGTGAGTACCTTATTCAAGTAACGCCTCTCAGTGATTGGACCAATAGCCTGCATATGTGGCTTGCCATGCCCATAGGCACGCAGGACTAACTAGATGGTGTGTATTCCAGTTGAGGGAACCCACTGCTGTGCTCTAGAGTCCCTCTCCTGGGGGGTCCCTTGTGGCAGAAA
This sequence comes from Mustela nivalis, assembly GCF_964662115.1. Lineage (NCBI taxonomy): Eukaryota > Metazoa > Chordata > Mammalia > Carnivora > Mustelidae > Mustela > Mustela nivalis. Next base: position 197,516 of record NW_028135827.1, read on the forward strand.
ACAGTACTCTTCCCTTCCCACAGAATGAACCCAAACACTTGGGAGCTTGGACAATCCCCCAAGAGGAAGGCTCTTCCTCGGCCCCTGAAGCAACCCCTACCCTGAACGGCCACTAAGAACGCAACACCCAGAGACAAAAGCCTGAGCGACTGCCTCCCACTTGCCCTCCTTTGATATCCAGAGGATCTCCCCTCTCGGACTGGAGATCAGGCCTGCCATTACCTTGGCCCCTACCTGAGCCAAGTTTGCTTTTTCAGACATCTGTCCCCACAGCCCTGGCAAACACAGCCATACCACAGGACCATGCCTGCTCTCTCCTGGGAAACTCTGTCCATTCCTTTGGCCACACACCTCCAGAATATGAGAAACCTCAAGGCCCCCGAGGACATACCATTACCGGGAGCCTCCCTGCACACACAGGGGCCTTCGGACACAAGCTGAGCTGCTACCTCCATGAAGGCATGCACACAGATGTCAACAGAGATAGAAGGTTGAGCCCGACAGGCCCTTAGGCCCTAATCTCAACTCTTGCTTTGTTTTCCAGGTGTCACTCCTCAGAGGCTTTGGTTCGAAGAACAGGATATGGGGCTTTCCTGAGGGACTGAACAGAACTTCTCTCGTCTCCACATGGGAAGCTTCCTTGTTGGAGCCGTGTCAAACACCTCAGGTTGGAGAATCCTGCAGAGTCCCTGAGCCACCTCCACATTCCAAGGTCTCCCAGGCCACCAAGCCACAGTAGGACTCATCTTCAGGAGAGTCCATTTCAACTCTCCCCTCTGGGTTGCTCACCCAGGAGCCCGCAGATTGAGCCTGCCTTGTCCTGACTAAAGAGTGGGAATATGAGGTGGCGTTCCCAGGCATCCATGCTTAGACACCTGCTCTCGAGTCTTTCCATATGGGGCCTCCTGGAACCATCCAATAGCACTCGACTTTTGTGCAGAAGGAAACCTTGAGGTTTGGAGTAGTTCACAAATCCCATCGTAGGCAAACCTTCCTGGCCTCATGAGGCCCCCACACCATTCAGGAAGAGGCCATGCTGGAAAAAAACTCTAGCCTGAGGCACGTCTCAGAGTTGAAATGACCTCAGTGCAGGAGATCTCGATTCAGCCTCTCAGAGTGGGCCTGCCGTGCCATCGGTCCCAAACCTCACGCTAGCTTGTGTTTTCAGACTTCCTTCCTCACACTCCTGGCAAACAAGCCCTCCGGACTAGGAACTCCAGAACCAGAACCCAGCCCAGGGTCTGCCCAAGGGAAGAAAAACGTTTCCCTGTGGGGCTCTCTCCAGAAAACCCAGATGAGGATCAACCTGCTCGGGCCTCGACGGTACCCGAACTGGATAGGCTGCTCTGGGCACTCATGCTCTGTCTGACACAGCCTGAAGCCAGACGTCCAGACAGACAAGGAGACAGCTGGCCGCACACCCAGCACTTCGGACACGCCATGGTCTTATGCCGTCACCTCTTCCTAACCTTGGTTTTCAGATATCTGAACCTAGACATTATATCAATTCTCCACACAGCTGGGTATCGCAAGCACAACACAGAACTCCTCCTTCCCCGTGGCTGTAAAGCTTGCTCTTGGCATGGAGTCACACCTTCAGGGTGGGAGAAACCTTCCTGGTCCCTGATGCCACGCCCAAACTTGAGTGCTGCTTGGGCACAAATTCACACTCTGACCCTCAGCATGAGCCCCATATCAAAGAAAGGCCTGTCAGGGCCTAGGCCAAGAGCCCGCATATGGGGCTTGCCAAGCCCCTATGCACCCAATCCTCACCAGTGTTTGAGTTTTCCAGTCGCCCCGCCCGTACCTGGGGCTCTGCTCTGGAATCCCTTTCTTGGAGAGACACGTGAGCCAGACAACACTTTTCCACCCTTCCCACAAAATGACCCCAAACTCTTGGGAGCTGGGACAAATCCCCAGAGAGGGATACTCGTCCACAGTCCCTGAGGCCACCCCTCCAATCCACGGCTATCTCAGACACAACATCCAGAGACAAAAGCCTGAAGGAACGCCTCCCACTCGCCCTTGTTTCAGAGGCCCAGGAGCTCCCTCTCGGGCTGTACATCCGGCCTGCCATACCCTAGGCGCCACTCATAAGCTGAGTTTGTGTTTTCAGACTTCTGTGCCCTCAGCCTAGACCCACACAACCGCCAGGCTAGGGCCTCTGGAGCCACAGCAAAAGATTTTGCCTGCCCTCTCCAAGGAAATTGTGCCTAATCCATTGACCACAACCCTACAGGTTAGGGAAAAGCTCCAAGGCCCCTGAGGCCATCAATAGTGTAGGCCACCCTGGACTAAGAGGGGCTCTCTGACACCAGCGGAGCAACTATCTCCACTTAGACTCTCAGACAGTGTCCCCAGAGACAGAAGGTTGAAATGGACAGGCCCCCAGGCCCTAATCTGAACCTTAGCTTTGGTTTCCATGTGTCCGTCCTCAGAGGTCTGTTTTCGTAGACCAGCACACGGGGCTTTTCTGAGCTCCAAACCAAACCTCTCTCGTCTCCACATGGGGAGCTTACTTACTGGGGAGGTATCAAACCCTTCAGGTAGGAGAGTTCCGCAGGGCCACTGAACAACCAGCACATTCCAAGGTTTCCATGGACCCAAACGCACATTATGACGCATCCTCAGGAGAGGCCATTTCAACTCAGCCCCCTGGTTAGCGTGCCCCAGAGGCAGCAGATCAAACATATCTTGTGGCTAATGGCCAATGGGAATGCGAGGCATGCTGTACAGGGATCCATCCTTCGAACCGTGCTCTCCATTCCTTCCGTATGGTATGTCCTGGAGCCATGCAACAGGACTCGAATGTCCCACAGAAGGAAACCTGGTGGTTTGGGGCAACCTCCAAACTCAGCGTGGGAAAACTTCCTAGGCCTCATGAGGCCCCCGCTTCATGAAGGTGCCAACATGGACACATACTCCAGCCTCAGCCAACGTCTGATCCTCAGCCTGACTTCAGATGCAGGAGATTTTGATTCAGCCTCTGCCTAGTGGGCCTGCTCTGCCCTTGGCTCCAATCCTCACTTTAGCTTGTGTTCCTAGACTTCCGTCCTCACACTCCTGGCCCGCAAACCCTCCCTACTGGGAATTCTGGAGCCACAATGAAGCACTCCGCCTGCCTCCCAGGAGAAAAACTTTGTCTATGGTGCTGCCCAGAAACCCCAAATGAGGATCAAACTGCTTGGCACTCGGCAACACCCCAATTGCATAGGCTACCTTAAACACTGATGCTCTGTCGCAAATAGCCTGAGTCCAGACCTTCCAACAGACACCGACACAGCTGGCTGCACACCCAGCACATTGGACCCGCCACTGCCTTAGGCCACCATCCATTCCCAACCTGGGTTTTCAGTCATCAGAACCTAGACCTTATCTCCAATCCCTGCACAGGGGGGAACCTGATGCACAAGTCAGAACCCCTCCTTCCCCATGGCAAGAAACCTTGCTGCTGGCAGTGAGTCAAACCTTCAGTGTAGGAGAAAACGGCATGGCCCATGAGGCCACGCCATGTGTGAGGGCCGCCTTGGGCACAAACACACATTGTGACCCTCAGCGTGAGTACCTTATTCAAGTAACGCCTCTCAGTGATTGGACCAATAGCCTGCATATGTGGCTTGCCATGCCCATAGGCACGCAGGACTAACTAGATGGTGTGTATTCCAGTTGAGGGAACCCACTGCTGTGCTCTAGAGTCCCTCTCCTGGGGGGTCCCTTGTGGCAGAAAACAGTACTCTTCCCTTCCCACAGAATGAACCCAAACACTTGGGAGCTTGGACAATCCCCCGAGAGGAAGGCTCTTCCTCGGCCCCTGAAGCAACCCCTACCCTGAACGGCCACTGTGAACGCAACACCCAGAGACAAAAGCCTGAGCGACTGCCTCCCACTTGCCCTCCTTTGTTATCCAGAGGATCTCCCCTCTCGGACTGGAGATCAGGCCTGCCATTACCTTGGCCCCTACCTGAGCCAAGTTTGCTTTTTCAGACATCTGTCCCCACAGCCCTGGCAAACACAGCCATACCACAGGACCATGCCTGCTCTCTCCCGGGAAACTCTGTCCATTCCTTTGGCCACACACCTCCAGAATATGAGAAACCTCAAGGCCCCCGAGGCCATACCATTACCGGGAGCCTCCCTGCACACACAGGGGCCTTCGGACACAAGCTGAGCTGCTACCTCCATGAAGGCATGCACACAGATGTCAACAGAGATAGAAGGTTGAGCCCGACAGGCCCTTAGGCCCTAATCTCAACTCTTGCTTTGTTTTCCAGGTGTCACTCCTCAGAGGCTTTGGTTCGAAGAACAGGATATGGGGCTTTCCTGAGGCACTGAACAGAACTTCTCTCGTCTCCACATGGGAAGCTTCCTTGTTGGAGCCGTGTCAAACACCTCAGGTTGGAGAATCCTGCAGAGTCCCTGAGCCACCTCCACATTCCAAGGTCTCCCAGGCCACCAAGCCACAGTAGGACTCATCTTCAGGAGAGTCCATTTCAACTCTCCCCTCTGGGTAGCTCACCCAGGAGCCCGCAGATTGAGCCTGCCTTGTCCTGACTAAAGAGTGGGAATATGAGGTGGCGTTCCCAGGCATCCATGCTTAAACACCTGCTCTCGAGTCTTTCCGTATGGGGCCTCCTGGAACCATCCAATAGCACTCGACTTTTGTGCAGAAGGTAACCTTGAGGTTTGGAGTAGTTCACAAATCCCATCGTAGGCAAACCTTCCTGGCCTCATGAGGCCCCCACACCATTCAGGAAGAAGCCATGCTGGACAAAAACTCTAGCCTGAGGCACGTCTCAGAGTTGAAATGACCTCAGTGCAGGAGATCTCGATTCAGCCTCTCAGAGTGGGCCTGCCGTGCCATCGGTCCCAAACCTCATGCTAGCTTGTGTTTTCAGACTTCCTTCCTCACACTCCTGGCAAACAAGCCCTCCGGACTAGGAACTCCAGAACCACAACCCAGCCCAGGGTCTGCCCAAGGGAAGAAAGACGTTTCCCTGTGGGGCTCTCTCCAGAAAACCCAGATGAGGATCAACCTGCTCGGGCCTCGACGGTACCCGAACTGGATAGGCTGCTCTAGGCACTCATGCTCTGTCTGACACAGCCTGAAGCCAGACGTCCAGACAGACAAGGAGACAGCTGGCCGCACACCCAGCACTTCGGACACGCCATGGTCTTATGCCGTCACCTCTTCCTAACCTTGGTTTTCAGATATCTGAACCTAGACATTATATCAATTCTCCACACAGCTGGGTATCGCAAGCACAACACAGAACTCCTCCTTCCCCGTGGCTGTAAAGCTTGCTCTTGGCATGGAGTCACACCTTCAGGGTGGGAGAAACCTTCCTGGTCCCTGATGCCACGCCCAAACTTGAGTGCTGCTTGGGCACAAATTCACACTCTGACCCTCAGCATGAGCCCCATGTCAAAGAAAGGCCTGTCAGGGCCTGGGCCAAGAGCCCGCATATGGGGCTTGCCAAGCCCCTATGCACCCAATCCTCACCAGTGTTTGAGATTTCCAGTCGCCCCGCCCGTACCTGGGGCTCTGCTCTGGAATCCCTTTCTTGGAGAGACACGTGAGCCAGACAACACTTTTCCACCCTTCCCACAAAATGACCCCAAACTCTTGGGAGCTGGGACAAATCCCCAGAGAGGGATACTCGTCCACAGTCCCTGAGGCCACCCCTCCAATCCACGGCTATCTCGGACACAACATCCAGAGACAAAAGCCTGAAGGAACGCCTCCCACTCGCCCTTGTTTCAGAGGCCCAGGAGCTCCCTCTCGGGCTGTACATCCGGCCTGCGATACCCTAGGCGCCACTCATAAGCTGAGTTTGTGTTTTCAGACTTCTGTGCCCTCAGCCTGGACCCACACAACCGCCAGGCTAGGGCCTCTGGAGCCACAGTGAAAGATTGTGCCTGCCCTCTCCAAGGAAATTGTGCCCAATCCATTGACCACAACCCTACAGGTTAGGGAAAAGCTCCAAGGCCCCTGAGGCCATCAATAGTGTAGGCCACCCTGGACAAAGAGGGGCTCCCTGACACCAGCGGAGCAACTATCTCCACTTAGACTCTCAGACAGTGTCCCCAGAGACAGAAGGTTGAAATGGACAGGCCCCCAGGCCCTAATCTGAACCTTAGCTTTGGTTTCCATGTGTCCGTCCTCAGAGGTCTGTTTTCGTAGACCAGCACACGGGGCTTTTCTGAGGCTCCAAACCAAACCTCTCTCGTCTCCACATGGGGAGCTTACTTACTGGGGATGTATCAAACCCTTCAGGTAGGAGAGTTCCGCAGGGCCACTGAACAACCAGCACATTCCAAGGTTTCCATGGACCCAAACGCACATTATGACGCATCCTCAGGAGAGGCCATTTCAACTCAGCCCCCTGGTTAGCGTGCCCCAGAGGCAGCAGATCAAACATATCTTGTGGCTAATGGCCAATGGGAATGCGAGGCATGCTGTACAGGGATCCATCCTTCGAACCGTGCTCTCCAGTCCTTCCGTATGGTATGTCCTGGAGCCATGCAACAGGACTCGAATGTCCCACAGAAGGAAACCTGGTGGTTTGGGGCAACCTCCAAACTCAGCGTGGGAAAACTTCCTTGGCCTCATGAGGCCCCCGCTTCATGAAGGTGCCAACATGGACACATACTCCAGCCTCAGCCAACGTCTGATTCTCAGCCTGACTTCAGATGCAGGAGATTTTGATTCAGCCTCTGCCTAGTGGGCCTGCTCTGCCCTTGGCTCCAATCCTCACTTAGCTTGTGTTCCTAGACTTCCGTCCTCACACTCCTGGCCCGCAAACCCTCCCTACTGGGAATTCTGGGGCCACAATGAAGCACTCCGCCTGCCTCCCAGGAGAAAAACTTTGTCTATGGTGCTGCCCAGAAACCCCAAATGAGGATCAAACTGCTTGGCCCTCGGCAACACCCCAATTGCATAGGCTACCTTAAACACTGATGCTCTGTCGCAAATAGCCTGAGCCCAGACCTTCCAACAGACACCGACACAGCTGGCTGCACACCCAGCACATTGGACCCGCCACTGCCTTAGGCCACCATCCATTCCCAACCTGGGTTTTCAGTCATCAGAACCTAGACCTTATCTCCAATCCCTGCACAGGGGGGAACCTGATGCACAAGTCAGAACCCCTCCTTCCCCATGGCAAGAAACCTTGCTGCTGGCAGTGAGTCAAACCTTCAGTGTAGGAGAAAACGGCATGGCCCATGAGGCCACGCCATGTGTGTGGGCCGCCTTGGGCACAAACACACATTGTGACCCTCAGCGTGAGTACCTTATTCAAGTAACGCCTCTCAGTGATTGGACCAAGAGCCCGCATATGTGGCTTGCCATGCCCATAGGCACGCAGGACTAACTAGATGGTGTGTATTCCAGTTGAGGGAACCCACTGCTGTGCTCTAGAGTCCCTCTCCTGGGGGGTCCATTGTGGCAGAAAACAGTACTCTTCCCTTCCCACAGAATGAACCCAAACACTTGGGAGCTTGGACAATCCCCCAAGAGGAAGGCTCTTCCTCGGCCCCTGAAGCAACCCCTACCCTGAACGGCCACTAAGAACGCAACACCCAGAGACAAAAGCCTGAGCGACTGCCTCCCACTTGCCCTCCTTTGATATCCAGAGGATCTCCCCTCTCGGACTGGAGATCAGGCCTGCCATTACCTTGGCCCCTACCTGAGCCAAGTTTGCTTTTTCAGACATCTGTCCCCACAGCCCTGGCAAACACAGCCATACCACAGGACCATGCCTGCTCTCTCCTGGGAAACTCTGTCCATTCCTTTGGCCACACACCTCCAGAATATGAGAAACCTCAAGGCCCCCGAGGACATACCATTACCGGGAGCCTCCCTGCACACACAGGGGCCTTCGGACACAAGCTGAGCTGCTACCTCCATGAAGGCATGCACACAGATGTCAACAGAGATAGAAGGTTGAGCCCGACAGGCCCTTAGGCCCTAATCTCAACTCTTGCTTTGTTTTCCAGGTGTCACTCCTCAGAGGCTTTGGTTCGAAGAACAGGATATGGGGCTTTCCTGAGGGACTGAACAGAACTTCTCTCGTCTCCACATGGGAAGCTTCCTTGTTGGAGCCGTGTCAAACACCTCAGGTTGGAGAATCCTGCAGAGTCCCTGAGCCACCTCCACATTCCAAGGTCTCCCAGGCCACCAAGCCACAGTAGGACTCATCTTCAGGAGAGTCCATTTCAACTCTCCCCTCTGGGTTGCTCACCCAGGAGCCCGCAGATTGAGCCTGCCTTGTCCTGACTAAAGAGTGGGAATATGAGGTGGCGTTCCCAGGCATCCATGCTTAGACACCTGCTCTCGAGTCTTTCCATATGGGGCCTCCTGGAACCATCCAATAGCACTCGACTTTTGTGCAGAAGGAAACCTTGAGGTTTGGAGTAGTTCACAAATCCCATCGTAGGCAAACCTTCCTGGCCTCATGAGGCCCCCACACCATTCAGGAAGAGGCCATGCTGGAAAAAAACTCTAGCCTGAGGCACGTCTCAGAGTTGAAATGACCTCAGTGCAGGAGATCTCGATTCAGCCTCTCAGAGTGGGCCTGCCGTGCCATCGGTCCCAAACCTCACGCTAGCTTGTGTTTTCAGACTTCCTTCCTCACACTCCTGGCAAACAAGCCCTCCGGACTAGGAACTCCAGAACCAGAACCCAGCCCAGGGTCTGCCCAAGGGAAGAAAAACGTTTCCCTGTGGGGCTCTCTCCAGAAAACCCAGATGAGGATCAACCTGCTCGGGCCTCGACGGTACCCGAACTGGATAGGCTGCTCTGGGCACTCATGCTCTGTCTGACACAGCCTGAAGCCAGACGTCCAGACAGACAAGGAGACAGCTGGCCGCACACCCAGCAATTCGGACACGCCATGGTCTTATGCCGTCACCTCTTCCTAACCTTGGTTTTCAGATATCTGAACCTAGACATTATATCAATTCTCCACACAGCTGGGTATCGCAAGCACAACACAGAACTCCTCCTTCCCCGTGGCTGTAAAGCTTGCTCTTGGCATGGAGTCACACCTTCAGGGTGGGAGAAACCTTCCTGGTCCCTGATGCCACGCCCAAACTTGAGTGCTGCTTGGGCACAAATTCACACTCTGACCCTCAGCATGAGCCCCATATCAAGGAAAGGCCTGTCAGGGCCTAGGCCAAGAGCCCGCATATGGGGCTTGACAAGCCCCTATGCACCCAATCCTCACCAGTGTTTGAGTTTTCCAGTCGCCCCGCCCGTACCTGGGGCTCTGCTCTGGAATCCCTTTCTTGGAGAGACACGTGAGCCAGACAACACTTTTCCACCCTTCCCACAAAATGACCCCAAACTCTTGGGAGCTGGGACAAATCCCCAGAGAGGGATACTCGTCCACAGTCCCTGAGGCCACCCCTCCAATCCACGGCTATCTCAGACACAACATCCAGAGACAAAAGCCTGAAGGAACGCCTCCCACTCGCCCTTGTTTCAGAGGCCCAGGAGCTCCCTCTCGGGCTGTACATCCGGCCTGCCATACCCTAGGCGCCACTCATAAGCTGAGTTTGTGTTTTCAGACTTCTGTGCCCTCAGCCTAGACCCACACAACCGCCAGGCTAGGGCCTCTGGAGCCACAGCAAAAGATTTTGCCTGCCCTCTCCAAGGAAATTGTGCCTAATCCATTGACCACAACCCTACAGGTTAGGGAAAAGCTCCAAGGCCCCTGAGGCCATCAATAGTGTAGGCCACCCTGGACTAAGAGGGGCTCTCTGACACCAGCGGAGCAACTATCTCCACTTAGACTCTCAGACAGTGTCCCCAGAGACAGAAGGTTGAAATGGACAGGCCCCCAGGCCCTAATCTGAACCTTAGCTTTGGTTTCCATGTGTCCGTCCTCAGAGGTCTGTTTTCGTAGACCAGCACACGGGGCTTTTCTGAGCTCCAAACCAAACCTCTCTCGTCTCCACATGGGGAGCTTACTTACTGGGGAGGTATCAAACCCTTCAGGTAGGAGAGTTCCGCAGGGCCACTGAACAACCAGCACATTCCAAGGTTTCCATGGACCCAAACGCACATTATGACGCATCCTCAGGAGAGGCCATTTCAACTCAGCCCCCTGGTTAGCGTGCCCCAGAGGCAGCAGATCAAACATATCTTGTGGCTAATGGCCAATGGGAATGCGAGGCATGCTGTACAGGGATCCATCCTTCGAACCGTGCTCTCCATTCCTTCCGTATGGTATGTCCTGGAGCCATGCAACAGGACTCGAATGTCCCACAGAAGGAAACCTGGTGGTTTGGGGCAACCTCCAAACTCAGCGTGGGAAAACTTCCTAGGCCTCATGAGGCCCCCGCTTCATGAAGGTGCCAACATGGACACATACTCCAGCCTCAGCCAACGTCTGATCCTCAGCCTGACTTCAGATGCAGGAGATTTTGATGCAGCCTCTGCCTAGTGGGCCTGCTCTGCCCTTGGCTCCAATCCTCACTTTAGCTTGTGTTCCTAGACTTCCGTCCTCACACTCCTGGCCCGCAAACCCTCCCTACTGGGAATTCTGGAGCCACAATGAAGCACTCCGCCTGCCTCCCAGGAGAAAAACTTTGTCTATGGTGCTGCCCAGAAACCCCAAATGAGGATCAAACTGCTTGGCACTCGGCAACACCCCAATTGCATAGGCTACCTTAAACACTGATGCTCTGTCGCAAATAGCCTGAGTCCAGACCTTCCAACAGACACCGACACAGCTGGCTGCACACCCAGCACATTGGACCCGCCACTGCCTTAGGCCACCATCCATTCCCAACCTGGGTTTTCAGTCATCAGAACCTAGACCTTATCTCCAATCCCTGCACAGGGGGGAACCTGATGCACAAGTCAGAACCCCTCCTTCCCCATGGCAAGAAACCTTGCTGCTGGCAGTGAGTCAAACCTTCAGTGTAGGAGAAAACGGCATGGCCCATGAGGCCACGCCATGTGTGAGGGCCGCCTTGGGCACAAACACACATTGTGACCCTCAGCGTGAGTACCTTATTCAAGTAACGCCTCTCAGTGATTGGACCAATAGCCTGCATATGTGGCTTGCCATGCCCATAGGCACGCAGGACTAACTAGATGGTGTGTATTCCAGTTGAGGGAACCCACTGCTGTGCTCTAGAGTCCCTCTCCTGGGGGGTCCCCTGTGGCAGAAAACAGTACTCTTCCCTTCCCACAGAATGAACCCAAACACTTGGGAGCTTGGACAATCCCCCGAGAGGAAGGCTCTTCCTCGGCCCCTGAAGCAACCCCTACCCTGAACGGCCACTGTGAACGCAACACCCAGAGACAAAAGCCTGAGCGACTGCCTCCCACTTGCCCTCCTTTGTTATCCAGAGGATCTCCCCTCTCGGACTGGAGATCAGGCCTGCCATTACCTTGGCCCCTACCTGAGCCAAGTTTGCTTTTTCAGACATCTGTCCCCACAGCCCTGGCAAACACAGCCATACCACAGGACCATGCCTGCTCTCTCCCGGGAAACTCTGTCCATTCCTTTGGCCACACACCTCCAGAATATGAGAAACCTCAAGGCCCCCGAGGCCATACCATTACCGGGAGCCTCCCTGCACACACAGGGGCCTTCGGACACAAGCTGAGCTGCTACCTCCATGAAGGCATGCACACAGATGTCAACAGAGATAGAAGGTTGAGCCCGACAGGCCCTTAGGCCCTAATCTCAACTCTTGCTTTGTTTTCCAGGTGTCACTCCTTAGAGGCTTTGGTTCGAAGAACAGGATATGGGGCTTTCCTGAGGCACTGAACAGAACTTCTCTCGTCTCCACATGGGAAGCTTCCTTGTTGGAGCCGTGTCAAACACCTCAGGTTGGAGAATCCTGCAGAGTCCCTGAGCCACCTCCACATTCCAAGGTCTCCCAGGCCACCAAGCCACAGTAGGACTCATCTTCAGGAGAGTCCATTTCAACTCTCCCCTCTGGGTAGCTCACCCAGGAGCCCGCAGATTGAGCCTGCCTTGTCCTGACTAAAGAGTGGGAATATGAGGTGGCGTTCCCAGGCATCCATGCTTAAACACCTGCTCTCGAGTCTTTCCGTATGGGGCCTCCTGGAACCATCCAATAGCACTCGACTTTTGTGCAGAAGGTAACCTTGAGGTTTGGAGTAGTTCACAAATCCCATCGTAGGCAAACCTTCCTGGCCTCATGAGGCCCCCACACCATTCAGGAAGAAGCCATGCTGGACAAAAACTCTAGCCTGAGGCACGTCTCAGAGTTGAAATGACCTCAGTGCAGGAGATCTCGATTCAGCCTCTCAGAGTGGGCCTGCCGTGCCATCGGTCCCAAACCTCATGCTAGCTTGTGTTTTCAGACTTCCTTCCTCACACTCCTGGCAAACAAGCCCTCCGGACTAGGAACTCCAGAACCACAACCCAGCCCAGGGTCTGCCCAAGGGAAGAAAGACGTTTCCCTGTGGGGCTCTCTCCAGAAAACCCAGATGAGGATCAACCTGCTCGGGCCTCGACGGTACCCGAACTGGATAGGCTGCTCTAGGCACTCATGCTCTGTCTGACACAGCCTGAAGCCAGACGTCCAGACAGACAAGGAGACAGCTGGCCGCACACCCAGCACTTCGGACACGCCATGGTCTTATGCCGTCACCTCTTCCTAACCTTGGTTTTCAGATATCTGAACCTAGACATTATATCAATTCTCCACACAGCTGGGTATCGCAAGCACAACACAGAACTCCTCCTTCCCCGTGGCTGTAAAGCTTGCTCTTGGCATGGAGTCACACCTTCAGGGTGGGAGAAACCTTCCTGGTCCCTGATGCCACGCCCAAACTTGAGTGCTGCTTGGGCACAAATTCACACTCTGACCCTCAGCATGAGCCCCATGTCAAAGAAAGGCCTGTCAGGGCCTGGGCCAAGAGCCCGCATATGGGGCTTGCCAAGCCCCTATGCACCCAATCCTCACCAGTGTTTGAGATTTCCAGTCGCCCCGCCCGTACCTGGGGCTCTGCTCTGGAATCCCTTTCTTGGAGAGACACGTGAGCCAGACAACACTTTTCCACCCTTCCCACAAAATGACCCCAAACTCTTGGGAGCTGGGACAAATCCCCAGAGAGGGATACTCGTCCACAGTCCCTGAGGCCACCCCTCCAATCCACGGCTATCTCGGACACAACATCCAGAGACAAAAGCCTGAAGGAACGCCTCCCACTCGCCCTTGTTTCAGAGGCCCAGGAGCTCCCTCTCGGGCTGTACATCCGGCCTGCGATACCCTAGGCGCCACTCATAAGCTGAGTTTGTGTTTTCAGACTTCTGTGCCCTCAGCCTGGACCCACACAACCGCCAGGCTAGGGCCTCTGGAGCCACAGTGAAAGATTGTGCCTGCCCTCTCCAAGGAAATTGTGCCCAATCCATTGACCACAACCCTACAGGTTAGGGAAAAGCTCCAAGGCCCCTGAGGCCATCAATAGTGTAGGCCACCCTGGACAAAGAGGGGCTCCCTGACACCAGCGGAGCAACTATCTCCACTTAGACTCTCAGACAGTGTCCCCAGAGACAGAAGGTTGAAATGGACAGGCCCCCAGGCCCTAATCTGAACCTTAGCTTTGGTTTCCATGTGTCCGTCCTCAGAGGTCTGTTTTCGTAGACCAGCACACGGGGCTTTTCTGAGGCTCCAAACCAAACCTCTCTCGTCTCCACATGGGGAGCTTACTTACTGGGGATGTATCAAACCCTTCAGGTAGGAGAGTTCCGCAGGGCCACTGAACAACCAGCACATTCCAAGGTTTCCATGGACCCAAACGCACATTATGACGCATCCTCAGGAGAGGCCATTTCAACTCAGCCCCCTGGTTAGCGTGCCCCAGAGGCAGCAGATCAAACATATCTTGTGGCTAATGGCCAATGGGAATGCGAGGCATGCTGTACAGGGATCCATCCTTCGAACCGTGCTCTCCAGTCCTTCCGTATGGTATGTCCTGGAGCCATGCAACAGGACTCGAATGTCCCACAGAAGGAAACCTGGTGGTTTGGGGCAACCTCCAAACTCAGCGTGGGAAAACTTCCTTGGCCTCATGAGGCCCCCGCTTCATGAAGGTGCCAACATGGACACATACTCCAGCCTCAGCCAACGTCTGATTCTCAGCCTGACTTCAGATGCAGGAGATTTTGATTCAGCCTCTGCCTAGTGGGCCTGCTCTGCCCTTGGCTCCAATCCTCACTTAGCTTGTGTTCCTAGACTTCCGTCCTCACACTCCTGGCCCGCAAACCCTCCCTACTGGGAATTCTGGGGCCACAATGAAGCACTCCGCCTGCCTCCCAGGAGAAAAACTTTGTCTATGGTGCTGCCCAGAAACCCCAAATGAGGATCAAACTGCTTGGCCCTCGGCAACACCCCAATTGCATAGGCTACCTTAAACACTGATGCTCTGTCGCAAATAGCCTGAGCCCAGACCTTCCAACAGACACCGACACAGCTGGCTGCACACCCAGCACATTGGACCCGCCACTGCCTTAGGCCACCATCCATTCCCAACCTGGGTTTTCAGTCATCAGAACCTAGACCTTATCTCCAATCCCTGCACAGGGGGGAACCTGATGCACAAGTCAGAACCCCTCCTTCCCCATGGCAAGAAACCTTGCTGCTGGCAGTGAGTCAAACCTTCAGTGTAGGAGAAAACGGCATGGCCCATGAGGCCACGCCATGTGTGAGGGCCGCCTTGGGCACAAACACACATTGTGACCCTCAGCGTGAGTACCTTATTCAAGTAACGCCTCTCAGTGATTGGACCAAGAGCCCGCATATGTGGCTTGCCATGCCCATAGGCACGCAGGACTAACTAGATGGTGTGTATTCCAGTTGAGGGAACCCACTGCTGTGCTCTAGAGTCCCTCTCCTGGGGGGTCCCCTGTGGCAGAAAACAGTACTCTTCCCTTCCCACAGAATGAACCCAAACACTTGGGAGCTTGGACAATCCCCCAAGAGGAAGGCTCTTCCTCGGCCCCTGAAGCAACCCCTACCCTGAACGGCCACTAAGAACGCAACACCCAGAGACAAAAGCCTGAGCGACTGCCTCCCACTTGCCCTCCTTTGATATCCAGAGGATCTCCCCTCTCGGACTGGAGATCAGGCCTGCCATTACCTTGGCCCCTACCTGAGCCAAGTTTGCTTTTTCAGACATCTCTCCCCACAGCCCTGGCAAACACAGCCATACCACAGGACCATGCCTGCTCTCTCCTGGGAAACTCTGTCCATTCCTTTGGCCACACACCTCCAGAATATGAGAAACCTCAAGGCCCCCGAGGACATACCATTACCGGGAGCCTCCCTGCACACACAGGGGCCTTCGGACACAAGCTGAGCTGCTACCTCCATGAAGGCATGCACACAGATGTCAACAGAGATAGAAGGTTGAGCCCGACAGGCCCTTAGGCCCTAATCTCAACTCTTGCTTTGTTTTCCAGGTGTCACTCCTCAGAGGCTTTGGTTCGAAGAACAGGATATGGGGCTTTCCTGAGGCACTGAACAGAACTTCTCTCGTCTCCACATGGGAAGCTTCCTTGTTGGAGCCGTGTCAAACACCTCAGGTTGGAGAATCCTGCAGAGTCCCTGAGCCACCTCCACATTCCAAGGTCTCCCAGGCCACCAAGCCACAGTAGGACTCATCTTCAGGAGAGTCCATTTCAACTCTCCCCTCTGGGTTGCTCACCCAGGAGCCCGCAGATTGAGCCTGCCTTGTCCTGACTAAAGAGTGGGAATATGAGGTGGCGTTCCCAGGCATCCATGCTTAGACACCTGCTCTCGAGTCTTTCCGTATGGGGCCTCCTGGAACCATCCAATAGCACTCGACTTTTGTGCAGAAGGAAACCTTGAGGTTTGGAGTAGTTCACAAATCCCATCGTAGGCAAACCTTCCTGGCCTCATGAGGCCCCCACACCATTCAGGAAGAGGCCATGCTGGAAAAAAACTCTAGCCTGAGGCACGTCTCAGAGTTGAAATTACCTCAGTGCAGGAGATCTCGATTCAGCCTCTCAGAGTGGGCCTGCCGTGCCATCGGTCCCAAACCTCACGCTAGCTTGTGTTTTCAGACTTCCTTCCTCACACTCCTGGCAAACAAGCCCTCCGGACTAGGAACTCCAGAACCAGAACCCAGCCCAGGGTCTGCCCAAGGGAAGAAAAACGTTTCCCTGTGTGGCTCTCTCCAGAAAACCCAGATGAGGATCAACCTGCTCGGGCCTCGACGGTACCCGAACTGGATAGGCTGCTCTGGGCACTCATGCTCTGTCTGACACAGCCTGAAGCCAGACGTCCAGACAGACAAGGAGACAGCTGGCCGCACACCCAGCACTTCGGACACGCCATGGTCTTATGCCGTCACCTCTTCCTAACCTTGGTTTTCAGATATCTGAACCTAGACATTATATCAATTCTCCACACAGCTGGGTATCGCAAGCACAACACAGAACTCCTCCTTCCCCGTGGCTGTAAAGCTTGCTCTTGGCATGGAGTCACACCTTCAGGGTGGGAGAAACCTTCCTGGTCCCTGATGCCACGCCCAAACTTGAGTGCTGCTTGGGCACAAATTCACACTCTGACCCTCAGCATGAGCCCCATGTCAAAGAAAGGCCTGTCAGGGCCTGGGCCAAGAGCCCGCATATGGGGCTTGCCAAGCCCCTATGCACCCAATCCTCACTAGTGTTTGAGTTTTCCAGTCGCCCCGCCCGTACCTGGGGCTCTGCTCTGGAATCCCTTTCTTGGAGAGACACGTGAGCCAGACAACACTTTTCCACCCTTCCCACAAAATGACCCCAAACTCTTGGGAGCTGGGACAAATCCCCAGAGAGGGATACTCGTCCACAGTCCCTGAGGCCACCCCTCCAATCCACGGCTATCTCGGACACAACATCCAGAGACAAAAGCCTGAAGGAACGCCTCCCACTCGCCCTTGTTTCAGAGGCCCAGGAGCTCCCTCTCGGGCTGTACATCCGGCCTGCCATACCCTAGGCGCCACTCATAAGCTGAGTTTGTGTTTTCAGAATTCTGTGCCCTCAGCCTGGACCCACACAACCGCCAGTCTAGGGCCTCTGGAGCCGCAGCGAAAGATTGTGCCTGCCCTCTCCAAGGAAATTGTGCCCAATCCATTGACCACAACCCTAAAGGTTAGGGAAAAGCTCCAAGGCCCCTGAGGCCATCAATAGTGTAGGCCACCCTGGACTAAGTGGGGCTCTCTGACACCAGCGGAGCAACTATCTCCACTTAGACTCTCGAAAGTGTCCCCAGAGACAGAAGGTTGAAATGGACAGGCCCCCAGGCCCTAATCTGAACCTTAGCTTTGGTTTCCATGTGTCCGTCCTCAGAGGTCTGTTTTCGTAGACCAGCACACGGGGCTTTTCTGAGGCTCCAAACCAAACCTCTCTCGTCTCCACATGGGGAGCTTACTTACTGGGGATGAATCAAACCCTTCAGGTAGGAGAGTTCCGCAGGGCCACTGAACAACCAGCACATTCCAAGGTTTCCATGGACCCAAAAGCACATTATGACACATCCTCAGGAGAGGCCATTTCAACTCAGCCCCCTGGTTAGCGTGCCCCAGAGGCAGCAGATCAAACATATCTTGTGGCTAATGGCCAATGGGAATGCGAGGCATGCTGTACAGGGAATCATCCTTCGAACTGTGCTCTCCAGTCCTTCCGTATGGTATGTCCTGGAGCCATGCAACAGGACTCGAATGTCCCACAGAAGGAAACCTGGTGGTTTGGGGCAACCTCCAAACTCAGCGTGGGAAAACTTCCTTGGCCTCATGAGGCCCCCGCTTCATGAAGGTGCCAACATGGACACATACTCCAGCCTCAGCCAACGTCTGATCCTCAGCCTGACTTCAGATGCAGGAGATTTTGATTCAGCCTCTGCCTAGTGGGCCTGCTCTGCCCTTGGCTCCAATCCTCACTTTAGCTTGTGTTCCTAGACTTCCGTCCTCACACTCCTGGCCCGCAAACCCTCCCTACTGGGAATTCTGGGGCCACAATGAAGCACTCCGCCTGCCTCCCAGGAGAAAAACTTTGTCTATGGTGCTGCCCAGAAACCCCAAATGAGGATCAAACTGCTTGGCCCTCGGCAACACCCCAATTGCATAGGCTACCTTAAACACTGATGCTCTGTCGCAAATAGCCTGAGCCCAGACCTTCCAACAGACACCGACACAGCTGGCTGCACACCCAGCACATTGGACCCGCCACTGCCTTAGGCCACCATCCATTCCCAACCTGGGTTTTCAGTCATCAGAACCTAGACCTTATCTCCAATCCCTGCACAGGGGGGAACCTGATGCACAAGTCAGAACCCCTCCTTCCCCATGGCAAGAAACCTTGCTGCTGGCAGTGAGTCAAACCTTCAGTGTAGGAGAAAACGGCATGGCCCATGAGGCCACGCCATGTGTGAGGGCCGCCTTGGGCACAAACACACATTGTGACCCTCAGCGTGAGTACCTTATTCAAGTAACGCCTCTCAGTGATTGGACCAAGAGCCCGCATATGTGGCTTGCCATGCCCATAGGCACGCAGGACTAACTAGATGGTGTGTATTCCAGTTGAGGGAACCCACTGCTGTGCTCTAGAGTCCCTCTCCTGGGGGGTCCCCTGTGGCAGAAAACAGTACTCTTCCCTTCCCACAGAATGAACCCAAACACTTGGGAGCTTGGACAATCCCCCAAGAGGAAGGCTCTTCCTCGGCCCCTGAAGCAACCCCTACCCTGAACGGCCACTAAGAACGCAACACCCAGAGACAAAAGCCTGAGCGACTGCCTCCCACTTGCCCTCCTTTGATATCCAGAGGATCTCCCCTCTCGGACTGGAGATCAGGCCTGCCATTACCTTGGCCCCTACCTGAGCCAAGTTTGCTTTTTCAGACATCTGTCCCCACAGCCCTGGCAAACACAGCCATACCACAGGACCATGCCTGCTCTCTCCTGGGAAACTCTGTCCATTCCTTTGGCCACACACCTCCAGAATATGAGAAACCTCAAGGCCCCCGAGGACATACCATTACCGGGAGCCTCCCTGCACACACAGGGGCCTTCGGACACAAGCTGAGCTGCTACCTCCATGAAGGCATGCACACAGATGTCAACAGAGATAGAAGGTTGAGCCCGACAGGCCCTTAGGCCCTAATCTCAACTCTTGCTTTGTTTTCCAGGTGTCACTCCTCAGAGGCTTTGGTTCGAAGAACAGGATATGGGGCTTTCCTGAGGCACTGAACAGAACTTCTCTCGTCTCCACATGGGAAGCTTCCTTGTTGGAGCCGTGTCAAACACCTCAGGTTGGAGAATCCTGCAGAGTCCCTGAGCCACCTCCACATTCCAAGGTCTCCCAGGCCACCAAGCCACAGTAGGACTCATCTTCAGGAGAGTCCATTTCAACTCTCCCCTCTGGGTTGCTCACCCAGGAGCCCGCAGATTGAGCCTGCCTTGTCCTGACTAAAGAGTGGGAATATGAGGTGGCGTTCCCAGGCATCCATGCTTAGACACCTGCTCTCGAGTCTTTCCGTATGGGGCCTCCTGGAACCATCCAATAGCACTCGACTTTTGTGCAGAAGGAAACCTTGAGGTTTGGAGTAGTTCACAAATCCCATCGTAGGCAAACCTTCCTGGCCTCATGAGGCCCCCACACCATTCAGGAAGAGGCCATGCTGGAAAAAAACTCTAGCCTGAGGCACGTCTCAGAGTTGAAATGACCTCAGTGCAGGAGATCTCGATTCAGCCTCTCAGAGTGGGCCTGCCGTGCCATCGGTCCCAAACCTCACGCTAGCTTGTGTTTTCAGACTTCCTTCCTCACACTCCTGGCAAACAAGCCCTCCGGACTAGGAACTCCAGAACCAGAACCCAGCCCAGGGTCTGCCCAAGGGAAGAAAAACGTTTCCCTGTGTGGCTCTCTCCAGAAAACCCAGATGAGGATCAACCTGCTCGGGCCTCGACGGTACCCGAACTGGATAGGCTGCTCTGGGCACTCATGCTCTGTCTGACACAGCCTGAAGCCAGACGTCCAGACAGACAAGGAGACAGCTGGCCGCACACCCAGCACTTCGGACACGCCATGGTCTTATGCCGTCACCTCTTCCTAACCTTGGTTTTCAGATATCTGAACCTAGACATTATATCAATTCTCCACACAGCTGGGTATCGCAAGCACAACACAGAACTCCTCCTTCCCCGTGGCTGTAAAGCTTGCTCTTGGCATGGAGTCACACCTTCAGGGTGGGAGAAACCTTCCTGGTCCCTGATGCCACGCCCAAACTTGAGTGCTGCTTGGGCACAAATTCACACTCTGACCCTCAGCATGAGCCCCATATCAAAGAAAGGCCTGTCAGGGCCTAGGCCAAGAGCCCGCATATGGGGCTTGCCAAGCCCCTATGCACCCAATCCTCACTAGTGTTTGAGTTTTCCAGTCGCCCCGCCCGTACCTGGGGCTCTGCTCTGGAATCCCTTTCTTGGAGAGACACGTGAGCCAGACAACACTTTTCCACCCTTCCCACAAAATGACCCCAAACTCTTGGGAGCTGGGACAAATCCCCAGAGAGGGATACTCGTCCACAGTCCCTGAGGCCACCCCTCCAATCCACGGCTATCTCGGACACAACATCCAGAGACAAAAGCCTGAAGGAACGCCTCCCACTCGCCCTTGTTTCAGAGGCCCAGGAGCTCCCTCTCGGGCTGTACATCCGGCCTGCCATACCCTAGGCGCCACTCATAAGCTGAGTTTGTGTTTTCAGAATTCTGTGCCCTCAGCCTGGACCCACACAACCGCCAGTCTAGGGCCTCTGGAGCCGCAGCGAAAGATTGTGCCTGCCCTCTCCAAGGAAATTGTGCCCAATCCATTGACCACAACCCTAAAGGTTAGGGAAAAGCTCCAAGGCCCCTGAGGCCATCAATAGTGTAGGCCACCCTGGACTAAGTGGGGCTCTCTGACACCAGCGGAGCAACTATCTCCACTTAGACTCTCAGACAGTGTCCCCAGAGACAGAAGGTTGAAATGGACAGGCCCCCAGGCCCTAATCTGAACCTTAGCTTTGGTTTCCATGTGTCCGTCCTCAGAGGTCTGTTTTCGTAGACCAGCACACGGGGCTTTTCTGAGGCTCCAAACCAAACCTCTCTCGTCTCCACATGGGGAGCTTACTTACTGGGGATGAATCAAACCCTTCAGGTAGGAGAGTTCCGCAGGGCCACTGAACAACCAGCACATTCCAAGGTTTCCATGGACCCAAAAGCACATTATGACACATCCTCAGGAGAGGCCATTTCAACTCAGCCCCCTGGTTAGCGTGCCCCAGAGGCAGCAGATCAAACATATCTTGTGGCTAATGGCCAATGGGAATGCGAGGCATGCTGTACAGGGAATCATCCTTCGAACTGTGCTCTCCAGTCCTTCCGTATGGTATGTCCTGGAGCCATGCAACAGGACTCGAATGTCCCACAGAAGGAAACCTGGTGGTTTGGGGCAACCTCCAAACTCAGCGTGGGAAAACTTCCTTGGCCTCATGAGGCCCCCGCTTCATGAAGGTGCCAACATGGACACATACTCCAGCCTCAGCCAACGTCTGATCCTCAGCCTGACTTCAGATGCAGGAGATTTTGATTCAGCCTCTGCCTAGTGGGCCTGCTCTGCCCTTGGCTCCAATCCTCACTTTAGCTTGTGTTCCTAGACTTCCGTCCTCACACTCCTGGCCCGCAAACCCTCCCTACTGGGAATTCTGGGGCCACAATGAAGCACTCCGCCTGCCTCCCAGGAGAAAAACTTTGTCTATGGTGCTGCCCAGAAACCCCAAATGAGGATCAAACTGCTTGGCCCTCGGCAACACCCCAATTGCATAGGCTACCTTAAACACTGATGCTCTGTCGCAAATAGCCTGAGCCCAGACCTTCCAACAGACACCGACACAGCTGGCTGCACACCCAGCACATTGGACCCGCCACTGCCTTAGGCCACCATCCATTCCCAACCTGGGTTTTCAGTCATCAGAACCTAGACCTTATCTCCAATCCCTGCACAGGGGGGAACCTGATGCACAAGTCAGAACCCCTCCTTCCCCATGGCAAGAAACCTTGCTGCTGGCAGTGAGTCAAACCTTCAGTGTAGGAGAAAACGGCATGGCCCATGAGGCCACGCCATGTGTGAGGGCCGCCTTGGGCACAAACACACATTGTGACCCTCAGCGTGAGTACCTTATTCAAGTAACGCCTCTCAGTGATTGGACCAAGAGCCCGCATATGTGGCTTGCCATGCCCATAGGCACGCAGGACTAACTAGATGGTGTGTATTCCAGTTGAGGGAACCCACTGCTGTGCTCTAGAGTCCCTCTCCTGGGGGGTCCCCTGTGGCAGAAAACAGTACTCTTCCCTTCCCACAGAATGAACCCAAACACTTGGGAGCTTGGACAATCCCCCGAGAGGAAGGCTCTTCCTCGGCCCCTGAAGCAACCCCTACCCTGAACGGCCACTGTGAACGCAACACCCAGAGACAAAAGCCTGAGCGACTGCCTCCCACTTGCCCTCCTTTGATATCCAGAGGATCTCCCCTCTCGGAGTGGAGATCAGGCCTGCCATTACCTTGGCCCCTACCTGAGCCAAGTTTGCTTTTTCAGACATCTGTCCCCACAGCCCTGGCAAACACAGCCATACCACAGGACCGTGCCTGCTCTCTCCTGGGAAACTCTGTCCATTCCTTTGGCCACACACCTCCAGAATATGAGAAACCTCATGGCCCCCGAGGACATACCATTACCGGGAGCCTCCCTGCACACACAGGGGCCTTCGGACACAAGCTGAGCTGCTACCTCCATGAAGGCATGCACACAGATGTCAACAGAGATAGAAGGTTGAGCCCGACAGGCCCTTAGGCCCTAATCTCAACTCTTGCTTTGTTTTCCAGGTGTCACTCCTCAGAGGCTTTGGTTCGAAGAACAGGATATGGGGCTTTCCTGAGGCACTGAACAGAACTTCTCTCGTCTCCACATGGGAAGCTTCCTTGTTGGAGCCGTGTCAAACACCTCAGGTTGGAGAATCCTGCAGAGTCCCTGAGCCACCTCCACATTCCAAGGTCTCCCAGGCCACCAAGCCACAGTAGGACTCATCTTCAGGAGAGTCCATTTCAACTCTCCCCTCTGGGTTGCTCACCCAGGAGCCCGCAGATTGAGCCTGCCTTGTCCTGACTAAAGAGTGGGAATATGAGGTGGCGTTCCCAGGCATCCATGCTTAGACACCTGCTCTCGAGTCTTTCCGTATGGGGCCTCCTGGAACCATCCAATAGCACTCGACTTTTGTGCAGAAGGAAACCTTGAGGTTTGGAGTAGTTCACAAATCCCATCGTAGGCAAACCTTCCTGGCCTCATGAGGCCCCCACACCATTCAGGAAGAGGCCATGCTGGAAAAAAACTCTAGCCTGAGGCACGTCTCAGAGTTGAAATGACCTCAGTGCAGGAGATCTCGATTCAGCCTCTCAGAGTGGGCCTGCCGTGCCATCGGTCCCAAACCTCACGCTAGCTTGTGTTTTCAGACTTCCTTCCTCACACACCTGGCAAACAAGCCCTCCGGACTAGGAACTCCAGAACCAGAACCCAGCCCAGGGTCTGCCCAAGGGAAGAAAAACGTTTCCCTGTGGGGCTCTCTCCAGAAAACCCAGATGAGGATCAACCTGCTCGGGCCTCGACGGTACCCGAACTGGATAGGCTGCTCTGGGCACTCATGCTCTGTCTGACACAGCCTGAAGCCAGACGTCCAGACAGACAAGGAGACAGCTGGCCGCACACCCAGCACTTCGGACACGCCATGGTCTTATGCCGTCATCTCTTCCTAACCTTGGTTTTCAGATATCTGAACCTAGACATTATATCAATTCTCCACACAGCTGGGTATCGCAAGCACAACACAGAACTCCTCCTTCCCCGTGGCTGTAAAGCTTGCTCTTGGCATGGAGTCACACCTTCAGGGTGGGAGAAACCTTCCTGGTCCCTGATGCCACGCCCAAACTTGAGTGCTGCTTGGGCACAAATTCACACTCTGACCCTCAGCATGAGCCCCATATCAAAGAAAGGCCTGTCAGGGCCTAGGCCAAGAGCCCGCATATGGGGCTTGCCAAGCCCCTATGCACCCAATCCTCACCAGTGTTTGAGTTTTCCAGTCGCCCCGCCCGTACCTGGGGCTCTGCTCTGGAATCCCTTTCTTGGAGAGACACGTGAGCCAGACAACACTTTTCCACCCTTCCCACAAAATGACCCCAAACTCTTGGGAGCTGGGACAAATCCCCAGAGAGGGATACTCGTCCACAGTCCCTGAGGCCACCCCTCCAATCCACCGCTATCTCGGACACAACATCCCCAGACAAAAGCCTGAAGGAACGCCTCCCACTCGCCCTTGTTTCAGAGGCCCAGGAGCTCCCTCTCGGGCTGTACATCCAGCCTGCCATACCCTAGGCGCCACTCATAAGCTGAGTTTGTGTTTTCAGAATTCTGTGCCCTCAGCCTGGACCCACACAACCGCCAGTCTAGGGCCTCTGGAGCCGCAGCGAAAGATTGTGCCTGCCCTCTCCAAGGAAATTGTGCCCAATCCATTGACCACAACCCTACAGGTTAGGGAAAAGCTCCAAGGCCCCTGAGGCCATCAATAGTGTAGGCCACCCTGGACTAAGTGGGGCTCTCTGACACCAGCGGAGCAACTATCTCCACTTAGACTCTCAGACAGTGTCCCCAGAGACAGAAGGTTGAAATGGACAGGCCCCCAGGCCCTAATCTGAACCTTAGCTTTGGTTTCCATGTGTCCGTCCTCAGAGGTCTGTTTTCGTAGACCAGCACACGGGGCTTTTCTGAGGCTCCAAACCAAACCTCTCTCTTCTCCACATGGGAAGCTTACTTACTGGGGATGAATCAAACCCTTCAGGTAGGAGAGTTCCGCAGGGCCACTGAACAACCAGCACATTCCAAGGTTTCCATGGACCCAAAAGCACATTATGACACATCCTCAGGAGAGGCCATTTCAACTCAGCCCCCTGGTTAGCGTGCCCCAGAGGCAGCAGATCAAACATATCTTGTGGCTAATGGCCAATGGGAATGCGAGGCATGCTGTACAGGGATCCATCCTTCGAACTGTGCTCTCCAGTCCTTCCGTATGGTATGTCCTGGAGCCATGCAACAGGACTCGAATGTCCCACAGAAGGAAACCTGGTGGTTTGGGGCAACCTCCAAACTCAGCGTGGGAAAACTTCCTTGGCCTCATGAGGCCCCCGCTTCATGAAGGTGCCAACATGGACACATACTCCAGCCTCAGCCAACGTCTGATCCTCAGCCTGACTTCAGATGCAGGAGATTTTGATTCAGCCTCTGCCTAGTGGGCCTGCTCTGCCCTTGGCTCCAATCCTCACTTTAGCTTGTGTTCCTAGACTTCCGTCCTCACACTCCTGGCCCGCAAACCCTCCCTACTGGGAATTCTGGGGCCACAATGAAGCACTCCGCCTGCCTCCCAGGAGAAAAACTTTGTCTATGGTGCTGCCCAGAAACCCCAAATGAGGATCAAACTGCTTGGCCCTCGGCAACACACCAATTGCATAGGCTACCTTAAACACTGATGCTCTGTCGCAAATAGCCTGAGCCCAGACCTTCCAACAGACACCGACACAACTGGCTGCACACCCAGCACATTGGACCCGCCACTGCCTTAGGCCACCATCCATTCCCAACCTGGGTTTTCAGTCATCAGAACCTAGACCTTATCTCCAATCCCTGCACAGGGGGGAACCTGATGCACAAGTCAGAACCCCTCCTTCCCCATGGCAAGAAACCTTGCTGCTGGCAGTGAGTCAAACCTTCAGTGTAGGAGAAAACGGCATGGCCCATGAGGCCACGCCCATGTGTGAGGGCCGCCATGGGCACAAACACACATTGTGACCCTCAGCGTGAGTACCTTATTCAAGTAACGCCTCTCAGTGATTGGACCAAGAGCCCGCATATGTGGCTTGCCATGCCCATAGGCACGCAGGACTAACTAGATGGTGTGTATTCCAGTTGAGGGAACCCACTGCTGTGCTCTAGAGTCCCTCTCCTGGGGGGTCCCCTGTGGCAGAAAACAGTACTCTTCCCTTCCCACAGAATGAACCCAAACACTTGGGAGCTTGGACAATCCCCCGAGAGTAAGGCTCTTTCTCGGCCCCTGAAGCAACCCCTACCCTGGACGGCCACTGTGAACGCAACACCCAGAGACAAAAGCCTGAGCGACTGCCTCCTTTGCCCTCCTTTGATATCCAGAGGATCTCCCCTCTCGGACTGGAGATCAGGCCTGCCATTACCTTGGCCCCTACCTGAGCCAAGTTTGCTTTTTCAGACATCTGTCCCCACAGCCCTGGCAAACACAGCCTCTAGGCTGGGTCCTCTGGAGCCATACCACAGGACCATGCCTGCTCTCTCCTGGGAAACTCTGTCCATTCCTTTGGCCACACACCTCCAGAATATGAGAAACCTCAAGGCCCCCGAGGACATACCATTACCGGGAGCCTCCCTGCACACACAGGGGCCTTCGGACACAAGCTGAGCTGCTACCTCCATGAAAGCATGCACACAGATGTCAACAGAGATAGAAGGTTGAGCCGGACAGGCCCTCTGGCCCTAATTTCAACTCTTGCTTTGTTTTCCAGGTGTCACTCCTCAGAGGCTTTGGTTCGAAGAACAGGATATGGGGCTTTCCTGAGGCACTGAACAGAACTTCTCTCGTCTCCACATGGGAAGCTTCCTTGTTGGAGCCGTGTCAAACACCTCAGGTTGGAGCATCCTGCAGAGTCCCTGAGCCACCTCCACATTCCAAGGTCTCCCAGGCCACCAAGCCACAGTAGGACTCATCTTCAGGAGAGTCCATTTCAACTCTCCCCTCTGGGTAGCTCACCCAGGAGCCCGCAGATTGAGCCTGCCTTGTCCTGACTAAAGAGTGGGAATATGAGGTGGCGTTCCCAGGCATCCATGCTTAGACACCTGCTCTCGAGTCTTTCCGTATGGGGCCTCCTGGAACCATCCAAGAGCACTCGACTTTCGTGCAGAAGGAAACCTTGAGGTTTGGAGTAGTTCACAAATCCCATCGTAGGCAAACCTTCCTGGCCTCATGAGGCCCCCACACCATTCAGGAAGAGGCCATGCTGGACAAAAACTCTAGCCTGAGGCACGTCTCAGATTTGAAATGACCTCAGTGCAGGAGATCTCGATTCAGCCTCTCAGAGTGGGCCTGCCGTGCCATCGGTCCCAAACCTCACGCTAGCTTGTGTTTTCAGACTTCCTTCCTCACACTCCTGGCAAACAAGCCCTTCGGACTAGGAACTCCAGAACCAGAACCCAGCCCAGGGTCTGCCCAAGGGAAGAAAAACGTTTCCCTGTGGGGCTCTCTCCAGAAAACCCAGATGAGGATCAACCTGCTCGGGCCTCGACGGTACCCGAACTGGATAGGCTGCTCTGGGCACTCATGCTCTGTCTGACACAGCCTGAAGCCAGACGTCCAGACAGACAAGGAGACAGCTGGCCGCACACCCAGCACTTCGGACACGCCATGGTCTTATGCCGTCACCTCTTCCTAACCTTGGTTTTCAGATATCTGAACCTAGACATTATATCAATTCTCCACACAGCTGGGTATCGCAAGCACAACACAGAACTCCTCCTTCCCCGTGGCTGTAAAGCTTGCTCTTGGCATGGAGTCACACCTTCAGGGTGGGAGAAACCTTCCTGGTCCCTGATGCCACTCCCAAACTTGAGTGCTGTTGGGCACAAATTCACACTCTGACCCTCAGCATGAGCCCCATGTCAAAGAAAGGCCTGTCAGGGCCTGGGCCAAGAGCCCGCATATGGGGCTTGCCAAGCCCCTATGCACCCAATCCTCACCAGTGTTTGAGTTTTCCAGTCGCCCCGCCCGTACCTGGGGCTCTGCTCTGGTATCCCTTTCTTGGAGAGACACGTGAGACAGACAACACTTTTCTACCCTTCCCACAAAAAGACCCCAAACTCTTGGGAGCTGGGACAAATCCCCAGAAAGGGATACTCGTCCACAGTCCCTGAGGCCACCCCTCCAATCCACGGCTATCTCGGACACAACATCCAGAGACAAAATCCTGAAGGAACGCCTCCCACTCGCCCTTGTTTCAGAGGCCCAGGAGCTCCCTCTCGGGCTGTACATCCGGCCTGCCATACCCTAGGCGCCACTCATAAGCTGAGTTTGTGTTTTCAGACTTCTGTGCCCTCAGCCTGGACCCACACAACCGCCAGGCTAGGGCCTCTGGAGCCACAGCGAAAGATTGTGCCTGCCCTCTCCAAGGAAATTGTGCCCAATCCATTGACCACAACCCTACAGGTTAGGGAAAAGCTCCAAGGCCCCTGAGGCCATCAATAGTGTAGGCCACCCTGGACTAAGAGGGGCTCTCTGACACCAGCGGAGCAACTATCTCCACTTAGACTCTCAGACAGTGTCCCCAGAGACAGAAGGTTGAAATGGACAGGCCCCCAGGCCCTAATCTGAACCTTAGCTTTGGTTTCCATGTGTCCGTCCTCAGAGGTCTGTTTTCGTAGACCAGCACACGGGGCTTTTCTGAGGCTCCAAACCAAACCTCTCTCGTCTCCACATGGGGAGCTTACTGACTGGGGATGTATCAAACCCTTCAGGTAGGAGAGTTCCGCAGGGCCACTGAACAACCAGCACATTCCAAGGTTTCCATGGACCCAAACGCACATTATGACGCATCCTCAGGAGAGGCCATTTCAACTCAGCCCCCTGGTTAGCGTGCCCCAGAGGCAGCAGATCAAACATATCTTGTGGCTAATGGCCAATGGGAATGCGAGGCATGCTGTACAGGGATCCATCCTTCGAACCGTGCTCTCCAGTCCTTCCGTATGGTATGTCCAGGAGCCATGCAACAGGACTCGAATGTCCCACAGAAGGAAACCTGGTGGTTTGGGGCAACCTCCAAACTCAGCGTGGGAAAACTTCCTTGGCCTCATGAGGCCCCCGCTTCATGAAGGTGCCAACATGGACACATACTCCAGCCTCAGCCAACGTCTGATCCTCAGCCTGACTTCAGATGCAGGACATTTTGATTCAGCCTCTGCCTAGTGGGCCTGCTCTGCCCTTGGCTCCAATCCTCACTTTAGCTTGTGTTCCTAGACTTCCGTCCTCACACTCCTGGCCCGCAAACCCTCCCTACTGGGAATTCTGGGGCCACAATGAAGCACTCCGCCTGCCTCCCAGGAGAAAAACTTTGTCTATGGTGCTGCCCAGAAACCCCAAATGAGGATCAAACTGCTTGGCCCTCGGCAACACCCCAATTGCATAGGCTACCTTAAACACTGATGCTCTGTCGCAAATAGCCTGAGCCCAGACCTTCCAACAGACACCGACACAGCTGGCTGCACACCCAGCACATTGGACCCGCCACTTCCTTAGGCCACCATCCATTCCCAACCTGGGTTTTCAGTCATCAGAACCTAGACCTTATCTCCAATCCCTGCACAGGGGGGAACCTGATGCACAAGTCAGAACCCCTCCTTCCCCATGGCAAGAAACCTTGCTGCTGGCAGTGAGTCAAACCTTCAGTGTAGGAGAAAACGGCATGGCCCATGAGGCCACGCCCATGTGTGAGGGCCGCCTTGGGCACAAACACACATTGTGACCCTCAGCGTGAGTACCTAATTCAAGTAACGCCTCTCAGTGATTGGACCAAGAGCCCGCATATGTGGCTTGCCATGCCCATAGGCACGCAGGACTAACTAGATGGTGTGTATTCCAGTTGAGGGAACCCACTGCTGTGCTCTAGAGTCCCTCTCCTGGGGGGTCCCCTGTGGCAGAAAACAGTACTCTTCCCTTCCCACAGAATGAACCCAAACACTTGGGAGCTTGGACAATCCCCCGAGAGGAAGGCTCTTCCTCGGCCCCTGAAGCAACCCCTACCCTGAACGGCCACTGTGAACGCAACACCCAGAGACAAAAGCCTGAGCGACTGCCTCCCACTTGCCCTCCTTTGATATCCAGAGGATCTCCCCTCTCGGACTGGAGATCAGGCCTGCCATTACCTTGGCCCCTACCTGAGCCAAGTTTGCTTTTTCAGACATCTGTCCCCACAGCCCTGGCAAACACAGCCATACCACAGGACCATGCCTGCTCTCTCCTGGGAAACTCTGTCCATTCCTTTGGCCACACACCTCCAGAATATGAGAAACCTCAAGGCCCCCGAGGACATACCATTACCGGGAGCCTCCCTGCACACACAGGGGCCTTCGGACACAAGCTGAGCTGCTACCTCCATGAAGGCATGCACACAGATGTCAACAGAGATAGAAGGTTGAGCCCGACAGGCCCTTAGGCCCTAATCTCAACTCTTGCTTTGTTTTCCAGGTGTCACTCCTCAGAGGCTTTGGTTCGAAGAACAGGATATGGGGCTTTCCTGAGGCACTGAACAGAACTTCTCTCGTCTCCACATGGGAAGCTTCCTTGTTGGAGCCGTGTCAAACACCTCAGGTTGGAGAATCCTGCAGAGTCCCTGAGCCACCTCCACATTCCAAGGTCTCCCAGGCCACCAAGCCACAGTAGGACTCATCTTCAGGAGAGTCCATTTCAACTCTCCCCTCTGGGTAGCTCACCCAGGAGCCCGCAGATTGAGCCTGCCTTGTCCTGACTGAAGAGTGGGAATATGAAGTGGCGTTCCCAGGCATCCATGCTTAGACACCTGCTCTCGAGTCTTTCCGTATGGGGCCTCCTGGAACCATCCAATAGCACTCGACTTTCGTGCAGAAGGAAACCTTGAGGTTTGGAGTAGTTCACAAATCCCATCGTAGGCAAACCTTCCTGGCCTCATGAGGCCCCCACACCATTCAGGAAGAGGCCATGCTGGACAAAAACTCTAGCCTGAGGCACGTCTCAGAGTTGAAATGACCTCAGTGCAGGAGATCTCGATTCAGCCTCTCAGAGTGGGCCTGCCGTGCCATCGGTCCCAAACCTCACGCTAGCTTGTGTTTTCAGACTTCCTTCCTCACACTCCTGGCAAACAAGCCCTCCGGACTAGGAACTCCAGAACCACAACCCAGCCCAGGGTCTGCCCAAGGGAAGAAAAACGTTTCCCTGTGGGGCTCTCTCCAGAAAACCCAGATGAGGATCAACCTGCTCGGGCCTCGACGGTACCCGAACTGGATAGGCTGCTCTAGGCTCTCATGCTCTGTCTGACACAGCCTGAAGCCAGACGTCCAGACAGACAAGGAGACAGCTGGCCGCACACCCAGCACTTCGGACACGCCATGGTCTTATGCCGTCACCTCTTCCTAACCTTGGTTTTCAGATATCTGAACCTAGACATTATATCAATTCTCCACACAGCTGGGTATCGCAAGCACAACACAGAACTCCTCCTTCCCCGTGGCTGTAAAGCTTGCTCTTGGCATGGAGTCACACCTTCAGGGTGGGAGAAACCTTCCTGGTCCCTGATGCCACGCCCAAACTTGAGTGCTGATTGGGCACAAATTCACACTCTGACCCTCAGCATGAGCCCCATGTCAAAGAAAGGCCTGTCAGGGCCTGGGCCAAGAGCCCGCATATGGGGCTTGCCAAGCCCCTATGCACCCAATCCTCACCAGTGTTTGAGTTTTCCAGTCGCCCCGCCCGTACCTGGGGCTCTGCTCTGGAATCCCTTTCTTGGACAGACACGTGAGCCAGACAACACTTTTCCACCCTTCCCACAAAATGACCCCAAACTCTTGGGAGCTGGGACAAATCCCCAGAGTGGGATACTCGTCCACAGTCCCTGAGGCCACCCCTCCAATCCACGGCTATCTCGGACACAACATCCAGAGACAAAAGCCTGAAGGAACGCCTCCCACTCGCCCTTGTTTCAGAGGCCCAGGAGCTCCCTCTCGGGCTGTACATTCGGCCTGCCATACCCTAGGCGCCCCTCATAAGCTGAGTTTGAGTTTTCAGACTTCTGTGCCCTCAGCCTGGACCCACACAACCGCCAGGCTAGGGCCTCTGGAGCCACAGAGAAAGATTGTGCCTGCCCTCTCCAAGGAAATTGTGCCCAATCCATTGACCACAACCCTACAGGTTAGGGAAAAGCTCCAAGGCCCCTGAGGCCATCAATAGTGTAGGCCACCCTGGACTAAGAGGGGCTCTCTGACACCAGCGGAGCAACTATCTCCACTTAGACTCTCAGACAGTGTCCCCAGAGACAGAAGGTTGAAATGGACAGGCCCCCAGGCCCTAATCTGAACCTTAGCTTTGGTTTCCATGTGTCCGTCCTCAGAGGTCTGTTTTCGTAGACCAGCACAACGGGCTTTTCTGAGGCTCCAAACCAAACCTCTCTCGTCTCCACATGGGGAGCTTACTTACTGGGGAGGTATCAAACCCTTCAGGTAGGAGAGTTCCGCAGGGCCACTGAACAACCAGCACATTCCAAGGTTTCCATGGACCCAAACGCACATTATGACGCATCCTCAGGAGAGGCCATTTCAACTCAGCCCCCTGGTTAGCGTGCCCCAGAGGCAGCAGATCAAACATATCTTGTGGCTAATGGCCAATGGGAATGCGAGGCATGCTGTACAGGGATCCATCCTTCGAACCGTGCTCTCCAGTCCTTCCGTATGGTATGTCCTGGTACCATGCAACAGGACTCGAATGTCCCACAGAAGGAAACCTGGTGGTTTGGGGCAACCTCCAAACTCAGCGTGGGAAAACTTCCTTGGCCTCATGAGGCCCCCGCTTCATGAAGGTGCCATCATGGACACATACTCCAGCCTCAGCCAACGTCTGATCCTCAGCCTGACTTCAGATGCAGGAGATTTTGATTCAGCCTCTGCCTAGTGGGCCTGCTCTGCCCTTGGCTCCAATCCTCACTTTAGCTTGTGTTCCTAGACTTCCGTCCTCACACTCCTGGCCCACAAACCCTCCCTACTGGGAATTCTGGGGCCACAATGAAGCACTCCGCCTGCCTCCCAGGAGAAAAACTTTGTCTATGGTGCTGCCCAGAAACCCCAAATGAGGATCAAACTGCTTGGCCCTCGGCAACACCCCAATTGCATAGGCTACCTTAAACACTGATGCTCTGTCGCAAATAGCCTGAGCCCAGACCTTCCAACAGACACCGACACAGCTGGCTGCACACCCAGCACATTGGACCCGCCACTGCCTTAGGCCACCATCCATTCCCAACCTGGGTTTTCAGTCATCAGAACCTAGACCTTATCTCCAATCCCTGCACAGGGGGGAACCTGATGCACAAGTCAGAACCCCTCCTTCCCCATGGCAAGAAACCTTGCTGCTGGCAGTGAGTCAAACCTTCAGTGTAGGAGAAAACGGCATGGCCCATGAGGCCACGCCCATGTGTGAGGGCCGCCTTGGGCACAAACACACATTGTGACCCTCAGCATGAGTACCTTATTCAAGTAACGCCTCTCAGTGATTGGACCAAGAGCCCGCATATGTGGCTTGCCATGCCCATAGGCACGCAGGACTAACTAGATGGTGTGTATTCCAGTTGAGGGAACCCACTGCTGTGCTCTAGAGTCCCTCTCCTGGGGGGTCCCCTGTGGCAGAAAACAGTACTCTTCCCTTCCCACAGAATGAACCCAAACACTTGGGAGCTTGGACAATCCCCCGAGAGGAAGGCTCTTCCTCGGCCCCTGAAGAAACCCCTCCCCTGAACGGCCACTGTGAACGCAACACCCAGAGACAAAAGCCTGAGCGACTGCCTCCCACTTGCCCTCCTTTGATATCCAGAGGATCTCCCCTCTCGGACTGGAGATCAGGCCTGCCATTACCTTGGCCCCTACCTGAGCCAAGTTTGCTTTTTCAGACATCTGTCCCCACAGCCATGGCAAACACAGCCTCTAGGCTGGGTCCTCTGGAGCCATACCACAGGACCGTGCCTGCTCTCTCCTGGGAAACTCTGTCCATTCCTTTGGCCACACACCTCTAGAATATGAGAAACCTCAAGGCCCCCGAGGACATACCATTACCGGGAGCCTCCCTGCACACACAGGGGCCTTCGGACACAAGCTGAGCTGCTACCTCCATGAAGGCATGCACACAGATGTCAACAGAGATAGAAGGTTGAGCCCGACAGGCCCTTAGGCCCTAATCTCAACTCTTGCTTTGTTTTCCAGGTGTCACTCCTCAGAGGCTTTGGTTCGAAGAACAGGATATGGGGCTTTCCTGAGGCACTGAACAGAACTTCTCTCGTCTCCACATGGGAAGCTTCCTTGTTGGAGCCGTGTCAAACACCTCAGGTTGGAGAATCCTGCAGAGTCCCTGAGCCACCTCCACATTCCAAGGTCTCCCAGGCCACCAAGCCACAGTAGGACTCATCTTCAGGAGAGTCCATTTCAAATCTCCCCTCTGGGTAGCTCACCCAGGAGCCCGCAGATTGAGCCTGCCTTGTCCTGACTAAAGAGTGGGAATATGAGGTGGCGTTCCCAGGCATCCATGCTTAGACACCTGCTCTCGAGTCTTTCCGTATGGGGCCTCCTGGAACCATCCAATAGCACTCGACTATCGTGCAGAAGGAAACCTTGAGGTTTGGAGTAGTTCACAAATCCCATCGTAGGCAAACCTTCCTGGCCTCATGAGGCCCCCACACCATTCAGGAAGAGGCCATGCTGGAAAAAACTCTAGCTTGAGGCACGTCTCAGAGTTGAAATGACCTCAGTGCAGGAGATCTCGATTCAGCCTCCCAGAGTGGGCCTGCCGTGCCATCGGTCCCAAACCTCACGCTAGCTTGTGTTTTCAGACTTCCTTCCTCACACTCCTGGCAAACAAGCCCTCCGGACTAGGAACTCCAGAACCACAACCCAGCCCAGGGTCTGCCCAAGGGAAGAAAGACGTTTCCCTGTGGGGTTCTCTCCAGAAAACCCAGATGAGGATCAACCTGCTCGGGCCTCGACCGGTACCCTAACTGGATAGGCTGCTCTGGGCACTCATGCTCTGTCTGACACAGCCTGAAGCCAGACGTCCAGACAGACAAGGAGACAGCTGGCCGCACACCCAGCACTTCGGACACGCCATGGTCTTATGCCGTCACCTCTTCCTAACCTTGGTTTTGAGATATCTGAACCTAGACATTATATCAATTCTCCACACAGCTGGGTATCGCAAGCACAACACAGAACTCCTCCTTCCCCGTGGCTGTAAAGCTTGCTCTTGGCATGGAGTCACACCTTCAGGGTGGGAGAAACCTTCCTGGTCCCTGATGCCACGCCCAAACTTGAGTGCTGCTTGGGCACAAATTCACACTCTGACCCTCAGCATGAGCCCCATGTCAAAGAAAGGCCTGTCAGGGCCTGGGCCAAGAGCCCGCATATGGGGCTTGCCAAGCCCCTATGCACCCAATCCTCACCAGTGTTTGAGTTTTCCAGTCGCCCCGCCCGTACCTGGGGCTCTGCTCTGGAATCCCTTTCTTGGAGAGACACGTGAGCCAGACAACACTTTTCCACCCTTCCCACAAAATGACCCCAAACTCTTGGGAGCTGGGACAAATCCCCAGAGTGGGATACTCGTCCACAGTCCCTGAGGCCACCCCTCCAATCCACGGCTATCTCGGACACAACATCCAGAGACAAAAGCCTGAAGGAACGCCTCCCACTCGCCCTAGTTTCAGAGGCCCATGAGCTCCCTCTCGGGCTGTACATCCGGCCTGCCATACCCTAGGCGCCACTCATAAGCTGAGTTTGTGTTTTCAGACTTCTGTGCCCTCAGCCTGGACCCACACAACCGCCAGGCTAGGGCCTCTGGAGCCACAGCGAAAGATTGTGCCTGCCCTCTCCAAGGAAATTGTGCCCAATCCATTGACCACAACCCTACAGGTTAGGGAAAAGCTCCAAGGCCCCTGAGGCCATCAATAGTGTAGGCCACCCTGGACTAAGAGGGGCTCTCTGACACCAGCGGAGCAACTATCTCCACTTAGACTCTCAGACAGTGTCCCCAGAGACAGAAGGTTGAAATGGACAGGCCCCCAGGCCCTAATCTGAACCTTAGCTTTGGTTTCCAAGTGTCCGTCCTCAGAGGTCTGTTTTCGTAGACCAGCACACGGGGCTTTTCTGAGGCTCCAAACCAAACCTCTCTCGTCTCCACATGGGGAGCTTACTGACTGGGGATGTATCAAACCCTTCAGGTAGGAGAGTTCCGCAGGGCCACTGAACAACCAGCACATTCCAAGGTTTCCATGGACCCAAACGCACATTATGACGCATCCTCAGGAGAGGCCATTTCAACGTAGCCCCCTGGGTAGCGTGCCCCAGAGGCAGCAGATCAAACATATCTTGTGGCTAATGGCCAATGGGAATGCGAGGCATGCTGTACAGGGATCCATCCTTCGAACCGTGCTCTCCAGTCCTTCCGTATGGTATGTCCTGGAGCCATGCAACAGGACTCGAATGTCCCACAGAAGGAAACCTGGTGGTTTGGGTCAACCTCCAAACTCAGCGTGGGAAAACTTCCTTGGCCTCATGAGGCCCCCGCTTCATGAAGGTGCCATCATGGACACATACTCCAGCCTCAGCCAACGTCTGATCCTCAGCCTGACTTCAGATGCAGGAGATTTTGATTCAGCCTCTGCCTAGTGGGCCTGCTCTGCCCTTGGCTCCAATCCTCACTTTAGGTTGTGTTCCTAGACTTCCGTCCTCACACTCCTGGCCCACAAACCCTCCCTACTGGGAATTCTGGGGCCACAATGAAGCACTCCGCCTGCCTCCCAGGAGAAAAACTTTGTCTATGGTGCTGCCCAGAAACCCCAAATGAGGATCAAACTGCTTGGCCCTCGGCAACACCCCAATTGCATAGACTACCTTAAACACTGATGCTCTGTCGCAAATAGCCTGAGCCCAGACCTTCCAACAGACACCGACACAGCTGGCTGCACACCCAGCACATTGGACCCGCCACTGCCTTAGGCCACCATCCATTCCCAACCTGGGTTTTCAGTCATCAGAACCTAGACCTTATCTCCAATCCCTGCACAGGGGGGAACCTGATGCACAAGTCAGAACCCCTCCTTCCCCATGGCAAGAAACCTTGCTGCTGGCAGTGAGTCAAACCTTCAGTGTAGGAGAAAACGGCATGGCCCATGAGGCCACGCCCATGTGTGAGGGCCGCCTTGGGCACAAACACACATTGTGACCCTCAGCGTGAGTACCTTATTCAAGTAACGCCTCTCAGTGATTGGACCAAGAGCCCGCATATGTGGCTTGCCATGCCCATAGGCACGCAGGACTAACTAGATGGTGTGTATTCCAGTTGAGGGAACCCACTGCTGTGCTCTAGAGTCCCTCTCCTGGGGGGTCCCCTGTGGCAGAAAACAGTACTCTTCCCTTCCCACAGAATGAACCCAAACACTTGGGAGCTTGGACAATCCCCCGAGAGGAAGGCTCTTCCTCGGCCCCTGAAGCAACCCCTCCCCTGAACGGCCACTGTGAACGCAACACCCAGAGACAAAAGCCTGAGCGACTGCCTCCCACTTGCCCTCCTTTGATATCCAGAGGATCTCCCCTCTCGGACTGGAGATCAGGCCTGCCATTACCTTGGCCCCTACCTGAGCCAAGTTTGCTTTTTCAGACATCTGTCCCCACAGCCATGGCAAACACAGCCTCTAGGCTGGGTCCTCTGGAGCCATACCACAGGACCGTGCCTGCTCTCTCCTGGGAAACTCTGTCCATTCCTTTGGCCACACACCTCCAGAATATGAGAAACCTCAAGGCCCCCGAGGACATACCATTACCGGGAGCCTCCCTGCACACACAGGGGCCTTCGGACACAAGCTGAGCTGCTACCTCCATGAAGGCATGCACACAGATGTCAACAGAGATAGAAGGTTGAGCCCGACAGGCCCTTAGGCCCTAATCTCAACTCTTGCTTTGTTTTCCAGGTGTCACTCCTCAGAGGCTTTGGTTCGAAGAACAGGATATGGGGCTTTCCTGAGGCACTGAACAGAACTTCTCTCGTCTCCACATGGGAAGCTTCCTTGTTGGAGCCGTGTCAAACACCTCAGGTTGGAGAATCCTGCAGAGTCCCTGAGCCACCTCCACATTCCAAGGTCTCCCAGGCCACCAAGCCACAGTAGGACTCATCTTCAGGAGAGTCCATTTCAACTCTCCCCTCTGGGTTGCTCACCCAGGAGCCCGCAGATTGAGCCTGCCTTGTCCTGACTAAAGAGTGGGAATATGAGGTGGCGTTCCCAGGCATCCATGCTTAGACACCTGCTCTCGAGTCTTTCCGTATGGGGCCTCCTGGAACCATCCAATAGCACTCGACTATCGTGCAGAAGGAAACCTTGAGGTTTGGAGTAGTTCACAAATCCCATCGTAGGCAAACCTTCCTGGCCTCATGAGGCCCCCACACCATTCAGGAAGAGGCCATGCTGGAAAAAACTCTAGCCTGAGGCACGTCTCAGAGTTGAAATGACCTCAGTGCAGGAGATCTCGATTCAGCCTCCCAGAGTGGGCCTGCCGTTCCATCGATCCCAAACCTCACGCTAGCTTGTGTTTTCAGACTTCCTTCCTCACACTCCTGGCAAACAAGCCCTCCGGACTAGGAACTCCAGAACCACAACCCAGCCCAGGGTCTGCCCAAGGGAAGAAAGACGTTTCCCTGTGGGGTTCTCTCCAGAAAACCCAGATGAGGATCAACCTGCTCGGGCCTCGACCGGTACCCTAACTGGATAGGCTGCTCTGGGCACTCATGCTCTGTCTGACACAGCCTGAAGCCAGACGTCCAGACAGACAAGGAGACAGCTGGCCGCACACCCAGCACTTCGGACACGCCATGGTCTTATGCCGTCACCTCTTCCTAACCTTGGTTTTGAGATATCTGAACCTAGACATTATATCAATTCTCCACACATCTGGGTATCGCAAGCACAACACAGAACTCCTCCTTCCCCGTGGCTGTAAAGCTTGCTCTTGGCATGGAGTCACACCTTCAGGGTGGGAGAAACCTTCCTGGTCCCTGATGCCACGCCCAAACTTGAGTGCTGCTTGGGCACAAATTCACACTCTGACCCTCAGCATGAGCCCCATGTCAAAGAAAGGCCTGTCAGGGCCTGGGCCAAGAGCCCGCATATGGGGCTTGCCAAGCCCCTATGCACCCAATCCTCACCAGTGTTTGAGTTTTCCAGTCGCCCCGCCCGTACCTGGGGCTCTGCTCTGGAATCCCTTTCTTGGAGAGACACGTGAGCCAGACAACACTTTTCCACCCTTCCCACAAAATGACCCCAAACTCTTGGGAGCTGGGACAAATCCCCAGAGTGGGATACTCGTCCACAGTCCCTGAGGCCACCCCTCCAATCCACGGCTATCTCGGACACAACATCCAGAGACAAAAGCCTGAAGGAACGGCTCCCACTCGCCCTAGTTTCAGAGGCCCAGGAGCTCCCTCTCGGGCTGTACATCCGGCCTGCCATACCCTAGGCGCCACTCATAAGCTGAGTTTGTGTTTTCAGACTTCTGTGCCCTCAGCCTGGACCCACACAACCGCCAGGCTAGGGCCTCTGGAGCCACAGCGAAAGATTGTGCCTGCCCTCTCCAAGGAAATTGTGCCCAATCCATTGACCACAACCCTACAGGTTAGGGAAAAGCTCCAAGGCCCCTGAGGCCATCAATAGTGTAGGCCACCCTGGACTAAGAGGGGCTCTCTGACACCAGCGGAGCAACTATCTCCACTTAGACTCTCAGACAGTGTCCCCAGAGACAGAAGGTTGAAATGGACAGGCCCCCAGGCCCTAATCTGAACCTTAGCTTTGGTTTACATGTGTCCGTCCTCAGAGGTCTGTTTTCGTAGACCAGCACACGGGGCTTTTCTGAGGCTCCAAACCAAACCTCTCTCGTCTCCACATGGGGAGCTTACTGACTGGGGATGTATCAAACCCTTCAGGTAGGAGAGTTCCGCAGGGCCACTGAACAACCAGCACATTCCAAGGTTTCCATGGACCCAAACGCACATTATGACGCATCCTCAGGAGAGGCCATTTCAACGTAGCCCCCTGGGTAGCGTGCCCCAGAGGCAGCAGATCAAACATATCTTGTGGCTAATGGCCAATGGGAATGCGAGGCATGCTGTACAGGGATCCATCCTTCGAACCGTGCTCTCCAGTCCTTCCGTATGGTATGTCCTGGAGCCATGCAACAGGACTCGAATGTCCCACAGAAGGAAACCTGGTGGTTTGGGGCAACCTCCAAACTCAGCGTGGGAAAACTTCCTTGGCCTCATGAGGCCCCCGCTTCATGAAGGTGCCATCATGGACACATACTCCAGCCTCAGCCAACGTCTGATCCTCAGCCTGACTTCAGATGCAGGAGATTTTGATTCAGCCTCTGCCTAGTGGGCCTGCTCTGCCCTTGGCTCCAATCCTCACTTTAGGTTGTGTTCCTAGACTTCCGTCCTCACACTCCTGGCCCGCAAACCCTCCCTACTGGGAATTCTGGGGCCACAATGAAGCACTCCGCCTGCCTCCCAGGAGAAAAACTTTGTCTATGGTGCTGCCCAGAAACCCCAAATGAGGATCAAACTGCTTGGCCCTCGGCAACACCCCAATTGCATAGGCTACCTTAAACACTGATGCTCTGTCGCAAATAGCCTGAGCCCAGACCTTCCAACAGACACCGACACAGCTGGCTGCACACCCAGCACATTGGACCCGCCACTGCCTTAGGCCACCATCCATTCCCAACCTGGGTTTTCAGTCATCAGAACCTAGACCTTATCTCCAATCCCTGCACAGGGGGGAACCTGATGCACAAGTCAGAACCCCTCCTTCCCCATGGCAAGAAACCTTGCTGCTGGCAGTGAGTCAAACCTTCAGTGTAGGAGAAAACGGCATGGCCCATGAGGCCACGCCCATGTGTGAGGGCCGCCTTGGGCACAAACACACATTGTGACCCTCAGCGTGAGTACCTTATTCAAGTAACGCCTCTCAGTGATTGGACCAAGAGCCCGCATATGTGGCTTGCCATGCCCATAGGCACGCAGGACTAACTAGATGGTGTGTATTCCAGTTGAGGGAACCCACTGCTGTGCTCTAGAGTCCCTCTCCTGGGGGGTCCCCTGTGGCAGAAAACAGTACTCTTCCCTTCCCACAGAATGAACCCAAACACTTGGGAGCTTGGACAATCCCCCGAGAGGAAGGCTCTTACTCGGCCCCTGAAGCAACCCCTCCCCTGAACGGCCACTGTGAACGCAACACCCAGAGACAAAAGCCTGAGCGACTGCCTCCCACTTGCCCTCCTTTGATATCCAGAGGATCTCCCCTCTCGGACTGGAGATCAGGCCTGCCATTACCTTGGCCCCTACCTGAGCCAAGTTTGCTTTTTCAGACATCTGTCCCCACAGCCATGGCAAACACAGCCTCTAGGCTGGGTCCTCTGGAGCCATACCACAGGACCGTGCCTGCTCTCTCATGGGAAACTCTGTCCATTCCTTTGGCCACACACCTCCAGAATATGAGAAACCTCAAGGCCCCCGAGGACATACCATTACCGGGAGCCTCCCTGCACACACAGGGGCCTTCGGACACAAGCTGAGCTGCTACCTCCATGAAGGCATGCACACAGATGTCAACAGAGATAGAAGGTTGAGCCGGACAGGCCCTTAGGCCCTAATCTCAACTCTTGGTTTGTTTTCCAGGTGTCACTCCTCAGAGGCTTTGGTTCGAAGAACAGGATATGGGGCTTTCCTGAGGCACTGAACAGAACTTCTCTCGTCTCCACATGGGAAGCTTCCTTGTTGGAGCCGTGTCAAACACCTCAGGTTGGAGAATCCTGCAGAGTCCCTGAGCCACCTCCACATTCCAAGGTCTCCCAGGCCACCAAGCCACAGTAGGACTCATCTTCAGGAGAGTCCATTTCAACTCTCCCCTCTGGGTAGCTCACCCAGGAGCCCGCAGATTGAGCCTTCCTTGTCCTGACTAAAGAGTGGGAATATGAGGTGGCGTTCCCAGGCATCCATGCTTAGACACCTGCTCTCGAGTCTTTCCGTATGGGGCCTCCTGGAACCATCCAATAGCACTCGACTATCGTGCAGAAGGAAACCTTGAGGTTTGGAGTAGTTCACAAATCCCATCATAGGCAAACCTTCCTGGCCTCATGAGGCCCCCACACCATTCAGGAAGAGGCCATGCTGGAAAAAACTCTAGCCTGAGGCACGTCTCAGAGTTGAAATGACCTCAGTGCAGGAGATCTCGATTCAGCCTCCCAGAGTGGGCCTGCCGTGCCATCGGTCCCAAACCTCACGCTAGCTTGTGTTTTCAGACTTCCTTCCTCACACTCCTGGCAAACAAGCCCTCCGGAGTAGGAACTCCAGAACCACAACCCAGCCCAGGGTCTGCCCAAGGGAAGAAAGACGTTTCCCTGTGGGGTTCTCTCCAGAAAACCCAGATGAGGATCAACCTGCTCGGGCCTCGACCGGTACCCTAACTGGATAGGCTGCTCTGGGCACTCATGCTCTGTCTGACACAGCCTGAAGCCAGACGTCCAGACAGACAAGGAGACAGCTGGCCGCACACCCAGCACTTCGGACACGCCATGGTCTTATGCCGTCACCTCTTCCTAACCTTGGTTTTGAGATATCTGAACCTAGACATTATATCAATTCTCCACACAGCTGGGTATCGCAAGCACAACACAGAACTCCTCCTTCCCCGTGGCTGTAAAGCTTGCTCTTGGCATGGAGTCACACCTTCAGGGTGGGAGAAACCTTCCTGGTCCCTGATGCCACGCCCAAACTTGAGTGCTGCTTGGGCACAAATTCACACTCTGACCCTCAGCATGAGCCCCATGTCAAAGAAAGGCCTGTCAGGGCCTGGGCCAAGAGCCCGCATATGGGGCTTGCCAAGCCCCTATGCACCCAATCCTCACCAGTGTTTGAGTTTTCCAGTCGCCCCGCCCGTACCTGGGGCTCTGCTCTGGAATCCCTTTCTTGGAGAGACACGTGAGCCAGACAACACTTTTCCACCCTTCCCACAAAATGACCCCAAACTCTTGGGAGCTGGGACAAATCCCCAGAGTGGGATACTCGTCCACAGTCCCTGAGGCCACCCCTCCAATCCAAGGCTATCTCGGACACAACATCCAGAGACAAAAGCCTGAAGGAACGCCTCCCACTCGCCCTTGTTTCAGAGGCCCAGGAGCTCCCTCTCGGGCTGTACATCCGGCCTGCCATACCCTAGGCGCCACTCATAAGCTGAGTTTGTGTTTTCAGACTTCTGTGCCCTCAGCCTGGACCCACAAAACCGCCAGGCTAGGGCCTCTGGAGCCACAGCGAAAGATTGTGCCTGCCCTCTCCAAGGAAATTGTGCCCAATCCATTGACCACAACCCTACAGGTTAGGGAAAAGCTCCAAGGCCC
Source organism: Mustela nivalis (assembly GCF_964662115.1). Taxonomy (NCBI): domain Eukaryota; kingdom Metazoa; phylum Chordata; class Mammalia; order Carnivora; family Mustelidae; genus Mustela; species Mustela nivalis. The sequence goes on from NW_028135827.1 coordinate 240,875, forward strand.
CTGAGGCCATCAATAGTGTAGGCCACCCTGGACTAAGAGGGGCTCTCTGACACCAGCGGAGCAACTATCTCCACTAAGACTCTCAGACAGTGTCCCCAGAGACAGAAGGTTGAAATGGACAGGCCCCCAGGCCCTAATCTGATCCTTAGCTTTGGTTTCCATGTGTCCGTCCTCAGAGGTCTGTTTTCGTAGACCAGCACACGGGGCTTTTCTGAGGCTCCAAACCAAACCTCTCTCGTCTCCACATGGGGAGCTTACTTACTGGGGATGTATCAAACCCTTCAGGTAGGAGAGTTCCGCAGGGCCACTGAACAACCAGCACATTCCAAGGTTTCCATGGACCCAAACGCACATTATGACGCATCCTCAGGAGAGGCCATTTCAACTGAGCCCCCTGGTTAGCGTGCCCCAGAGGCAGCAGATCAAACATATCTTGTGGCTAATGGCCAATGGGAATGCGAGGCATGCTGTACAGGGATCCATCCTTCGAACCGTGCTCTCCAGTCCTTCCGTATGGTATGTCCTGGAGCCATGCAACAGGACTCGAATGTCCCACAGAAGGAAACCTGGTGGTTTGGGGCAACCTCCAAACTCAGCGTGGGAAAACTTCCTTGGCCTCATGAGGCCCCCGCTTCATGAAGGTGCCATCATGGACACATACTCCAGCCTCAGCCAACGTCTGATCCTCAGCCTGACTTCAGATGCAGGAGATTTTGTTTCAGCCTCTGCCTAGTGGGCCTGCTCTGCCCTTGACTCCAATCCTCACTTTAGCTTGTGTTCCTAGACTTCCGTCCTCACACTCCTGGCCCGCAAACCCTCCCTACTGGGAATTCTCGGGCCACAATGAAGCACTCCACCTGCCTCCCAGGAGAAAAACTTTGTCTATGGTGCTGCCCAGAAACCCCAAATGAGGATCAAACTGCTTGGCCCTCGGCAACACCCCAATTGCATAGGCTACCTTAAACACTGATGCTCTGTCGCAAATAGCCTGAGCCCAGACCTTCCAACAGACACCGACACAGCTGGCTGCACACCCAGCACATTGGACCCGCCACTGCCTTAGGCCACCATCCATTCCCAACCTGGGTTTTCAGTCATCAGAACCTAGACCTTATCTCCAATCCCTGCACAGGGGGGAACCTGATGCACAAGTCAGAACCCCTCCTTCCCCATGGCAAGAAACCTTGCTGCTGGCAGTGAGTCAAACCTTCAGTGTAGGAGAAAACGGCATGGCCCATGAGGCCACGCCCATGTGTGAGGGCCGCCTTGGGCACAAACACACATTGTGACCCTCAGCGTGAGTACCTTATTCAAGTAACGCCTCTCAGTGATTGGACCAAGAGCCCGCATATGTGGCTTGCCATGCCCATAGGCACGCAGGACTAACTAGATGGTGTGTATTCCAGTTGAGGGAACCCACTGCTGTGCTCTAGAGTCCCTCTCCTGGGGGGTCCCCTGTGGCAGAAAACAGTACTCTTCCCTTCCCACAGAATGAACCCAAACACTTGGGAGCTTGGACAATCCCCCGAGAGGAAGGCTCTTCCTCGGCCCCTGAAGCAACCCCTACCCTGAACGGCCACTGTGAACGCAACACCCAGAGACAAAAGCCTGAGCGACTGCCTCCCACTTGCCCTCCTTTGATATCCAGAGGATCTCCCCTCTCGGACTGGAGATCAGGCCTGCCATTACCTTGGCCCCTACCTGAGCCAAGTTTGCTTTTTCAGACATCTGTCCCCACAGCCCTGGCAAACACAGCCTCTAGGCTGGGTCCTCTGGAGCCATACCACAGGACCGTGCCTGCTCTCTCCTGGGAAACTCTGTCCATTCCTTTGGCCACACACCTCCAGAATATGAGAAACCTCAAGGCCCCCGAGGACATACCATTACCGGGAGCCTCCCTGCACACACAGGGGCCTTCGGACACAAGCTGAGCTGCTACCTCCATGAAGGCATGCACACAGATGTCAACAGAGATAGAAGGTTGAGCCCGACAGGCCCTTAGGCCCTAATCTCAACTCTTGCTTTGTTTTCCAGGTGTCACTCCTCAGAGGCTTTGGTTCGAAGAACAGGATATGGGGCTTTCCTGAGGCACTGAACAGAACTTCTCTCGTCTCCACATGGGAAGCTTCCTTGTTGGAGCCGTGTCTAACACCTCAGGTTGGAGAATCCTGCAGAGTCCCTGAGCCACCTCCACATTCCAAGGTCTCCCAGGCCACCAAGCCACAGTAGGACTCATCTTCAGGAGAGTCCATTTCAACTCTCCCCTCTGGGTAGCTCACCCAGGAGCCCGCAGATTGAGCCTGCCTTGTCCTGACTAAAGAGTGGGAATATGAGGTGGCGTTCCCAGGCATCCGTGCTTAGACACCTGCTCTCGAGTCTTTCCGTATGGGGCCTCCTGGAACCATCCAATAGCACTCGACTTTCGTGCAGAAGGAAACCTTGAGGTTTGGAGTAGTTCACAAATCCCATCGTAGGCAAACCTTCCTGGCCTCATGAGGCCCCCACACCATTCAGGAAGAGGCCACGCTGGACAAAAACTCTAGCCTGAGGCACGTCTCAGAGTTGAAATGACCTCAGTGCAGGAGATCTCGATTCAGCCTCTCAGAGTGGGCCTGCCGTGCCATAGGTCCCAAACCTCACGCTAGCTTGTGTTTTCAGACTTCCTTCCTCACACTCCTGGCAAACAAGCCCTCCGGACTAGGAACTCCAGAACCACAACCCAGCCCAGGGACTGCCCAAGGGAAGAAAGACGTTTCCCTGTGGGGTTCTCTCCAGAAAACCCAGATGAGGATCAACCTGCTCGGGCCTCGACCGGTACCCGAACTGGATAGGCTGCTCTGGGCACTCATGCTCTGTCTGACACAGCCTGAAGCCAGACGTCCAGACAGACAAGGAGACAGCTGGCCGCACACCCAGCACTTCCGACACGCCATGGTCTTATGCCGTCACCTCTTCCTAACCTTGGTTTTCAGATATCTGAACCTAGACATTATATCAATTCTCCACACAGCTGGGTATCGCAAGCACAACACAGAACTCCTCCTTCCCCGTGGCTGTAAAGCTTGCTCTTGGCATGGAGTCACACCTTCAGGGTGGGAGAAACCTTCCTGGTCCCTGATGCCACGCCCAAACTTGAGTGCTGCTTGGGCACAAATTCACACTCTGACCCTAAGCATGAGCCCCATGTCAAAGAAAGGCCTGTCAGGGCCTGGGCCAAGAGCCCGCATATGGGGCTTGCCAAGCCCCTATGCACCCAATCCTCACCAGTGTTTGAGTTTTCCAGTCGCCCCGCCCGTACCTGGGGCTCTGCTCTGGAATCCCTTTCTTGGAGAGACACGTGAGCCAGACAACACTTTTCCACCCTTCCCACAAAATGACCCCAAACTCTTGGGAGCTGGGACAAATCCCAAGAGAGGGATACTCGTCCACAGTCCCTGAGGCCACCCCTCCAATCCACGGCTATCTCGGACACAACATCCAGAGACAAAAGCCTGAAGAAACGCCTCCCACTCGCCCTTGTTTCAGAGGCCGAGGAGCTCCCTCTCGGGCTGTACATCCGGCCTGCCATACCCTAGGCGCCACTCATAAGCTGAGTTTGTGTTTTCAGACTTCTGTGCCCTCAGCCTGGACCCACACAACCGCCAGGCTAGGGCCTCTGGAGCCACAGCGAAAGATTGTGCCTGCCCTCTCCAAGGAAATTGTGCCCAATCCATTGACCACAACCCTACAGATTAGGGAAAAGCTCCAAGGCCCCTGAGGCCAACAATAGTGTAGGCCACCCTGGACTAAGAGGGGCTCTCTGACACCAGCGGAGCAACTATCTCCACTTAGAATCTCAGACAGTGTCCCCAGAGACAGAAGGTTGAAATGGACAGGCCCCCCAGGCCCTAATCTGAACCTTAGCTTTGGTTTCCATGTGTCCGTCCTCAGAGGTCTGTTTTCGTAGACCAGCACACGGGGCTTTTCTGAGGCTCCAAACCAAACCTCTCTCGTCTCCACATGGGGAGTTTACTTACTGGGGATGTATCAAACCCTTCAGGTAGGAGAGTTCCGCAGGGCCACTGAACAACCAGCACATTCCAAGGTTTCCATGGACCCAAACGCACATTATGACGCATCCTCAGGAGAGGCCATTTCAACTCAGCCCCCTGGTTAGCGTGCCCCAGAGGCAGCAGATCAAACATATCTTGTGGCTAATGGCCAATGGGAATGCGAGGCATGCTGTACAGGGATCCATCCTTCGAACCGTGCTCTCCAGTCCTTCCGTATGGTATGTCCTGGAGCCATGCAACAGGACTCGAATGTCCCACAGAAGGAAACCTGGTGGTTTGGGGCAACCTCCAAACTCAGCGTGGGAAAACTTCCTTGGCCTCATGAGGCCCCCGCTTCATGAAGGTGCCATCATGGACACATACTCCAGCCTCAGCCAACGTCTGATCCTCAGCCTGACTTCAGATGCAGGAGATTTTGATTCAGCCTCTGCCTAGTGGGCCTGCTCTGCCCTTGGCTCCAATCCTCACTTTAGCTTGTGTTCCTAGACTTCCGTCCTCACACTCCTGGCCCACAAACCCTCCCTTCTGGGAATTCTGGGGCCACAATGAAGCACTCCGCCTGCCTCCCAGGAGAAAAACTTTGTCTATGGTGCTTCCCAGAAACCCCAAATGAGGATCAAACTGCTTGGCCCTCGGCAACACCCCAATTGCATAGGCTACCTTAAACACTGATGCTCTGTCGCAAATAGCCTGAGCCCAGACCTTCCAACAGACACCGACACAGCTGGCTGCACACCCAGCACATTGGACCCGCCACTGCCTTAGGCCACCATCCATTCCCAACCTGGGTTTTCAGTCATCAGAACCTAGACCTTATCTCCAATCCCTGCACAGGGGGGAACCTGATGCACAAGTCAGAACCCCTCCTTCCCCATGGCAAGAAACCTTGCTGCTGGCAGTGAGTCAAACCTTCAGTGTAGGAGAAAACGGCATGGCCCATGAGGCCACGCCCATGTGTGAGGGCCGCCTTGGGCACAAACACACATTGTGACCCTCAGCGTGAGTACCTTATTCAAGTAACGCCTCTCAGTGATTGGACCAAGAGCCCGCATATGTGGCTTGCCATGCCCATAGGCACGCAGGACTAACTAGATGGTGTGTATTCCAGTTGAGGGAACCCACTGCTGTGCTCTAGAGTCCCTCTCCTGGGGGGTCCCCTGTGGCAGAAAACAGTACTCTTCCCTTCCCACAGAATGAACCCAAACACTTGGGAGCTTGGACAATCCCCCGAGAGGAAGGCTCTTCCTCGGCCCCTGAAGCAACCCCTACCCTGAACGGCCACTGTGAACGCAACACCCAGAGACAAAAGCCTGAGCGACTGCCTCCCACTTGCCCTCCTTTGATATCCAGAGGATCTCCCCTCTCGGACTGGAGATCAGGCCTGCCATTACCTTGGCCCCTACCTGAGCCAAGTTTGCTTTTTCAGACATCTGTCCCCACAGCCCTGGCAAACACAGCCTCTAGGCTGGGTCCTCTGGAGCCATACCACAGGACCATGCCTGCTCTCTCCTGGGAAACTCTGTCCATTCCTTTGGCCACACACCTCCAGTATATGAGAAACCTCAAGGCCCCCGAGGACATACCATTACCGCGAGCCTCCCTGCACACACAGGGGCCTTCGGACACAAGCTGAGCTGCTACCTCCATGAAGGCATGCACACAGATGTCAACAGAGATAGAAGGTTGAGCCGGACAGGCCCTTAGGCCCTAATCTCAACTCTTGCTTTGTTTTCCAGGTGTCACTCCTCAGAGGCTTTGGTTCGAAGAACAGGATATGGGGCTTTCCTGAGGCACTGAACAGAACTTCTCTCGTCTCCACATGGGAAGCTTCCTTGTTGGAGCCGTGTCAAACACCTCAGGTTGGAGAATCCTGCAGAGTCCCTGAGCCACCTCCACATTCCAAGGTCTCCCAGGCCACCAAGCCACAGTAGGACTCATCTTCAGGAGAGTCCATTTCAACTCTCCCCTCTGGGTAGCTCACCCAGGAGCCCGCAGATTGAGCCTGCCTTGTCCTGACTAAAGAGTGGGAATATGAGGTGGCGTTCCCAGGCATCCATGCTTAGACACCTGCTCTCGAGTCTTTCCGTATGGGGCCTCCTGGAACCATCCAATAGCACTCGACTTTCGTGCAGAAGGAAACCTTGAGGTTTGGAGTAGTTCACAAATCCCATCGTAGGCAAACCTTCCTGGCCTCATGAGGCCCCCACACCATTCAGGAAGAGGCCATGCTGGACAAAAACTCTAGCCTGAGGCACGTCTCAGAGTTGAAATGACCTCAGTGCAGGAGATCTCGATTCAGCCTCTCAGAGTGGGCCTGCCGTGCCATCGGTCCCAAACCTCACGCTAGCTTGTGTTTTCAGACTTCCTTCCTCACACTCCTGGCAAACAAGCCCTCTGGACTAGGAACTCCAGAACCACAACCCAGCCCAGGGTCTGCCCAAGGGAAGAAAAATGTTTCCCTGTGGGGCTCTCTCCAGAAAACCCAGATGAGGATCAACCTGCTCGGGCCTCGACGGTAGCGAACTGGATAGGCTGCTTTGCGCACTCAAGCTCTGTCTCACATAGCCTGAAGCCAGACGTCCAGACAGACAAGGAGACAGCTGGCCGCACACCCAGCACTTCGGACACGCCATGGTCTTATGCTGTCACCTCTTTCTAACCTTGGTTTTCAGATATCTGAACCTAGACATTATATCAATTCTCCACACAGCTGGGTATCGCAAGCACAACACAGAACTCCTCCTTCCCCGTGGCTGTAAAGCTTGCTCTTGGCATGGAGTCACACCTTCAGGGTAGGAGGAACCTTCCTGGTCCCTGATGCCACGCCCAAACTTGAGTGCTGCTTGGGCACAAATTCACACTCTGACCCTAAGCATGAGCCCCATGTCAAAGGAAGGCCTGTCAGGGCCTGGGCCAAGAGCCCGCATATGGGGCTTGCCAAGCCCCTATGCACCCAATCCTCACCAGTGTTTGAGTTTTCCAGTCGCCCCGCCCGTACCTGTGGTTCTGCTCTGGAATCCCTATCTTGGAGAGACACATGAGCCAGAAACACGACTCCACCCTTCCCACAAAATGACCCCAAACTCTTGGGAGCTGGGACAAATCCACAAATAGTGATACTCGTCCACAGTCCCTGAGGCCACCCCTCCAAACCACGGCTATCTCGGACACAACATCCAGAGACAAAAGCCTGAAGGAACGGCTCCCACTCGCCCTAGTTTCAGAGGCCCAGGAGCTCTCTCTCGGGCTGTACATCCGGCCTGCCATACCCTAGGCGCCACTCATAAGCTGAGTTTGTGTTTTCAGACTTCTGTGCCCTCAGCCTGGACCCACACAACCGTCAGTCTAGGGCCTCTGGAGCCACAGCAAAAGATTGTGCCTGCACTCTCCAAGGAAATTGTGCCCAATCCATTGACCACAACCCTACAGGTTAGGGAAAAGCTCCAAGGCCCCCGAGGCCATCAATAGTGTAGGCCACCCTGGACTAAGAGGGGCTCTCTACAACCAGCGGAGCAACTATCTCCACTTAGATTCTCAGAGAGTGTCCCCAGAGACAGAAGGTTGAAATGGACAGGCCCCCAGTCCCTAATCTGATCCTTAGCTTTGGTTTACATATGTCCGTCCTCAGAGGTCTGTTTTCGTAGACCAGCACACGGGGCTTTTCTGAGGCACCAAACCAAACCTCTCTCGCCTCCACATGGGGAGCTTACTTACTGGGGATGTATCAAACCCTTCAGGTAGGAGAGTTCCGCAGGGCCACTGAACAACCAGCACATTCCAAGGTTTCCATGGACCCAAACGCACATTATGACGCATCCTCAGGAGAGGCCATTTCAACTCAGCCCCCTGGTTAGCGTGCCCCAGAGGCAGCAGATCAAACACATCTTGTGGCTAATGCCAATGGGAATGCGAGGCATGCTGTACAGGGATCCATCCTTCGAACCGTGCTTTCCAGTCCTTCCGTATGGTAGGTCCTGGAGCCATACAACATGACTCGAATGTCCCACAGAAGGAAACCTGGTGGTTTGGGGCAACCTCCAAACTTCCTTGGCCTCATGAGGCCCCCGCTTCATGAAGGTGCCATCATGGACACATACTCCAGCCTCAGCCAACGTCTGATCCTCAGCCTGACTTCAGATGCAGGAGATTTTGATTCAACCTCTGCCTAGTGGGCCTGCTCTGCCCTTGGCTCCAATCCTCACTTTAGCTTGTGTTCCTAGACTTCTGTCCTCACACTCCTGGCCCACAAACCCTCCCTTCTGGGAATTCTGGGGCCACAATGAAGCACTCCGCCTGCCTCCCAGGAGAAAAACTTTGTCTATGGTGCTGCCCAGAAACCCCAAATGAGGATCAAACTGCTTGGCCCTCGGCAACACCCCAATTGCATAGGCTACCTTAAACACTGATGCTCTGTCGCAAATAGCCTGAGTCCAGACCTTCCAACAGACACCGACACAGCTGGCTGCACACCCAGCACATTGGACCTGCCACTGCCTTAGGCCACCATCCATTCCCAACCTGGGTTTTCAGTCATCAGAACCTAGACCTTATCTCCAATCCCTGCACAGGGGGGAACCTGATGCACAAGTCAGAACCCCTCCTTCCCCATGGCAAGAAACCTTGCTGCTGGCAGTGAGTCAAACCTTCATTGTAGGGGACGCCTGGGTGGCTCAGTTGGTTAAGCAGCTGCCTTCGGCTCAGGTCATGATCCCAGCGTCCTGGGATCGAGTCCCACATCGGGCTCCTTGCTTGGCAGGGAGCCTGCTTCTCCCTCTGCCTCTGCCTGCCACTCTGTCTGCCTGTGCTTGCTCTCGCTTCTCTCTCTATGACAAATAAATAAAATAAAAAAATCCTTAAAAAAAAAAAAAACCTTCAGTGTAGGAGAAAACGGCATGGCCCATGAGGCCACGCCCATGAGTGAGGGCCGCGTTGGGCACAAACACACATTGTGACCCTCAGCGTGAGTACCTTATTCAAGTTACGCCTCTCAGTGATTGGACCAAGAGCCCGCATATGTGGCTTGCCATGCCCATAGGCACGCAGGACTAACTAGATGGTGTGTATTCCAGTTGAGGGAACCCACTGCTGTGCTCTAGAGTCCCTCTCCTGGGGGGTCCCCTGTGGCAGAAAACAGTACTCTTCCCTTCCCACAGAATGAACCCAAACACTTGGGAGCTTGGACAATCCCCCGAGAGGAAGGCTCTTCCTCGGCCCCTGAAGCAACCCCTACACTGAACGGCCACTGTGAACGCAACACCCAGAGACAAAAGCCTGAGCGACTGCCTCCCACTTGCCCTCCTTTGATATCCAGAGGATCTCCCCTCTCGGACTGGAGATCAGGCCTACCATTACCTTGGCCCCTACCTGAGCCAAGTTTGCTTTTTCAGACATCTGTCCCCACAGCCCTGGCAAACACAATCTCTAGGCTGGGTCCTCTGGAGCCATACCACAGGACCATGCCTATTCTCTCCTGGGAAACTCTGTCCATTCCTTTGGCCACACACCTCCAGAATATGAGAAACCTCAAGGCCCCCGAAAACATACCATTACCGGGAGCCTCCCTGCACACACAGGGGCCTTCGGACACAAGCTGAGCTGCTACCTCCATGAAGGCATGCACACAGATGTCAACAGAGATAGAAGGTTGAGCCGGACAGGCACTTAGGCCCTAATCTCAACTCTTGCTTTGTTTTCCAGGTGTCACTCCTCAGAGGCTTTGGTTCGAAGAAAAGGATATGGGGCTTTCCTGAGGCACTGAACAGAACTTCTCTCGTCTCCACATGGGAAGTTCCTTGTTGGAGCCGTGTCAAACACCTCAGGTTGGAGTATCCTGCAGAGTCCCTGAGCCACCTCCACATTCCAAGGTCTCCCAGGCCACCAAGCCACAGTAGGACTCATCTTCAGGAGAGTCCATTTCAACTCTCCCCTCTGGGTAGCTCACCCAGGAGCCCGCAGATTGAGCCTGCCTTGTCCTGACTAAAGAGTGGGAATATGAGGTGGCGTTCCCAGGCATCCATGCTTAGACACCTGCTCTCGAGTCTTTCCGTATGGGGCCTCCTGCACTCGACTTTCGTGCAGAAGAAAACCTTGAGGTTTGGAGTAATTCACAAATCCCATCGTAGGCAAACCTTCCTGGCCTCATGAGGCCCCCACACCATTCAGGAAGAGGCCATGCTGGACAAAAACTCTAGCCTGAGGCACGTCTCATAGTTGAAATGACCTCAGTGCAGGAGATCTCGATTCAGCCTCTCAGAGTGGGCCTGCCGTGCCATCGGTCCCAAACCTCACGCTAGCTTGTGTTTTCAGACTTCCTTCCTCACACTCCTGGCAAACAAGCCCTCCAGACTAGGAACTCCAGAACCAGAACCCAGCCCAGGGTCTGCCCAAGGGAAGAAAAACGTTTCCCTGTGGGGCTCTCTCCAGAAAACCCAGATGAGGATCAACCTGCTCGGGCCTCGACGGTACCCGAACTGGATAGGCTGCTCTGGGCACTCATGCTCTGTCTGACACAGCCTGAAGCCAGACGTCCAGACAGACAAGGAGACAGCTGGCCGCACACCCAGCACTTCGGACACGCCATGGTCTTATGCCGTCACCATTCCTAACCTTGGTTTTCAGATATCTGAACCTAGACATTATATCAATTCTCCACACAGCTGGGTATCACAAGCACAACACAGAACTCCTCCTTCCCCGTGGCTGTAAAGCTTGCTCTTGGCATGGAGTCACACATTCAGGGTGGGAGAAACCTTCCTGGTCCCTGATGCCACGCCCAAACTTGAGTGCTGCTTGGGCACAAATACACACTCTGACCCTCAGCATGAGCCCCATGTCAAAGAAAGTCCTGTCAGGGCCTGGACCAAGAACCCGCATATGGGGCTTGCCAAGCCCCTATGCACCCAATCCTCACCAGTGTTTGAGATTTCCAGTCGCCCCACCCGTACCTGGGGCTCTGCTCTGCAATCCCTTTCTTGGAGAGACACATGAGCCAGACAACACTTTTCCACCCTTCCCACAAAATGACCCCAAACTCTTGGGAGCTGGGACAAATCCCCAGAGAGGGATACTCGTCCACAGTCCCTGAGGCCACCCCTCCAATCCACGGCTATCTCGGACACAACATCCAGAGACAAAAGCCTGAAGGAATGCCTCCCACTCGCCCTTGTTTCAGAGGCCCAGGAGCTCCCTCTCGGGCTGTACATCCGGCCTGCCATACCCTAGGCGCCACTCATAAGCTGAGTTTGTGTTTTCAGACTTCTGTGCCCTCAGCCTGGACCCACACAACCGCCAGGCTAGGGCCTCTGGAGCCACAGCGAAAGATTGTGCCTGCCCTCTCCAAGGAAATTGTGCCCAATCCATTGACCACAACCCTACAGGTTAGGGAAAAGCTCCAAGGCCCCTGAGGCCATCAATAGTGTAGGCCACCCTGGACTAAGAGGGGTTCTCTGACACCAGCGGAGCAACTATCTCCACTTAGACTCTCAGACAGAGTCCCCAGAGACAGAAGGTTGAAATGGACAGGCCCCCAGGCCCTAATCTGAACCTTAGCTTTGGTTTACATGTGTCCGTCCTCAGGGGTCTGTTTTCGTAGACCAGCACATGGGGCTTTTCTGAGGCTCCAAACCAAACCTCTCTCGTCTCCACATGGGGAACTTACTTACTGGGGATGTATCAAACCCTTCAGGTAGGAGAGTTCCGCAGGGCCACTGAACAACCAGCACATTCCAAGGTTTCCATGGACCCAAACGCACATTATGACGCATCCTCAGGAGAGGCCATTTCAACTCAGCCCCCTGGTTAGCGTGCCCCAGAGGCAGCAGATCAATCATATCTTGTTGCTAATGGCCAATGGGAATGCCAGGCATGCTGTACAGGGATCCATCCTTCGAACCGTGCTCTCCAGTCCTTCCGTATGGTATGTCCTGGAGCCATGCAACAGGACTCGAATGTCCCACAGAAGGAAACCTGGTGGTTTGGGGCAACCTCCAAACTCAGCGTGGGAAAACTTCCTTGGCCTCATGAGGCCCCCGCTTCATGAAGGTGCCATCATGGACACATACTCCAGCCTCAGCCATAGTCTGATCCTCAGCCTGACTTCAGATGCAGGAGATTTTGATTCAGCCTCTGCCTAGTGGGCCTGCTCTGCCCTTGGCTCCAATCCTCACTTTAGCTTGTGTTCCTAGACTTCCGTCCTCACACTCCTGGCCCACAAACCCTCCCTACTGGGAATTCTCGGGCCACAGTGAAGCACTCCGCCTGCCTCCCAGGAGAAAAACTTTGTCTATGGTGCTGCCCAGAAACCCCAAATGAAGATCAAACTGCTTGGCCCTCGGCAACACCCCAATTGCATAGGCTACCTTAAACACTGATGCTCTGTCGCAAATAGCCTGAGCCCAGACCTTCCAACAGACACCGACACAGCTGGCTGCACACCCAGCACATTGGACCCGCCACTGCCTTAGGCCACCATCCATTCCCAACCTGGGTTTTCAGTCATCAGAACCTAGACCTTATCTCCAATCCCTGCACAGGGGGGAACCTGATGCACAAGTCAGAACCCCTCCTTCCCCATGGCAAGAAACCTTGCTGCTGGCAGTGAGTCAAACCTTCAGTGTAGGAGAAAACGGCATGGCCCATGAGGCCACGCCCATGTGTGAGGGCCGCCTTGGGCACAAACACACATTGTGACCCTCAGCGTGAGTACCTTATTCAAGTAACGCCTCTCAGTGATTGGACCAAGAGCCCGCATATGTGGCTTGCCATGCCCATAGGCACGCAGGACTAACTAGATGGTGTGTATTCCAGTTGAGGGAACCCACTGCTGTGCTCTAGAGTCCCTCTCCTGGGGGGTCCCCTGTGGCAGAAAACAGTACTCTTCCCTTCCCACAGAATGAACCCAAACACTTGGGAGCTTGGACAATCCCCCGAGAGGAAGGCTCTTCCTCGGCCCCTGAAGCAACCCCTACCCTGAACGGCCACTGTGAACGCAACACCCAGAGACAAAAGCCTGAGCGACTGCCTCCCACTTGCCCTCCTTTGATATCCAGAGAATCTCCCCTCTCGGACTGGAGATCAGGCCTGCCATTACCTTGGCCCCTACCTGAGCCAAGTTTGCTTTTTCAGACATCTGTCCCCACAGCCCTGGCAAACACAGCCTCTAGGCTGGGTCCTCTGGAGCCATACCACAGGACCATGCCTGCTCTCTCCTGGGAAACTCTGTCCATTCCTTTGGCCACACACCTCCAGTATATGAGAAACCTCAAGGCCCCCGAGGACATACCATTACCGGGAGCCTCCCTGCACACACAGGGGCCTTCGGACACAAGCTGAGCTGCTACCTCCATGAAGGCATGCACACAGATGTCAACAGAGATAGAAGGTTGAGCCCGACAGGCCCTTAGGCCCTAATCTCAACTCTTGCTTTGTTTTCCAGGTGTCACTCCTCAGAGGCTTTGGTTCGAAGAACAGGATATGGGGCTTTCCTGAGGCACTGAACTGAACTTCTCTCGTCTCCACATGGGAAGCTTCCTTGTTGGAGCCGTGTCAAACACCTCAGGTTGGAGAATCCTGCAGAGTCCCTGAGCCACCTCCACATTCCAAGGTCTCCCAGGCCACCAAGCCACAGTAGGACTCATCTTCAGGAGAGTCCATTTCAACTCTCCCCTCTGGGTAGCTCACCCAGGAGCCCGCAGATTGAGCCTGCCTTGTCCTGACTAAAGAGTGGGAATATGAGGTGGCGTTCCCAGGCATCCATGCTTAGACACCTGCTCTCGAGTCTTTCCGTATGGGGCCTCCTGGAACCATCCAATAGCACTCGACTTTCGTGCAGAAGGAAACCTTGAGGTTTGGAGTAGTTCACAAATCCCATCGTAGGCAAACCTTCCTGGCCTCATGAGGCCCCCACACCATTCAGGAAGAGGCCATGCTGGACAAAAACTCTAGCCTGAGGCACGTCTCAGAGTTGAAATGACCTCAGTGCAGGAGATCTCGATTCAGCCTCTCAGAGTGGGCCTGCCGTGCCATCGGTCCCAAACCTCACGCTAGCTTGTGTTTTCAGACTTCCTTCCTCACACTCCTGGCAAACAAGCCCTCCGGACTAGGAACTCCAGAACCACAACCCAGCCCAGGGTCTGCCCAAGGGAAGAAAAACGTTTCCCTGTGGGGCTCTCTCCAGAAAACCCAGATGAGGATCAACCTGCTCGGGCCTCGACGGTAGCGAACTGGATAGGCTGCTTTGCGCACTCAAGCTCTGTCTGACACAGCCTGAAGCCAGACGTCCAGACAGACAAGGAGACAGCTGGCCGCACACCCAGCACTTCGGACACGCCATGGTCTTATGCTGTCACCTCTTTCTAACCTTGGTTTTCAGATATCTGAACCTAGACATTATATCAATTCTCCACACAGCTGGGTATCGCAAGCACAACACAGAACTCCTCCTTCCCCGTGGCTGTAAAGCTTGCTCTTGGCATGGAGTCACACCTTCAGGGTAGGAGGAACCTTCCTGGTCCCTGATGCCACGCCCAAACTTGAGTGCTGCTTGGGCACAAATTCACACTCTGACCCTAAGCATGAGCCCCATGTCAAAGGAAGGCCTGTCAGGGCCTGGGCCAAGAGCCCGCATATGGGGCTTGCCAAGCCCCTATGCACCCAATCCTCACCAGTGTTTGAGTTTTCCAGTCGCCCCGCCCGTACCTGGGGCTCTGCTCTGGAATCCCTATCTTGGAGAGACACATGAGCCAGAAACACGACTCCACCCTTCCCACAAAATGACCCCAAACTCTTGGGAGCTGGGACAAATCCACAAATAGTGATACTCGTCCACAGTCCCTGAGGCCACCCCTCCAAACCACGGCTATCTCGGACACAACATCCAGAGACAAAAGCCTGAAGGAACGGCTCCCACTCGCCCTAGTTTCAGAGGCCCAGGAGCTCTCTCTCGGGCTGTACATCCGGCCTGCCATACCCTAGGCGCCACTCATAAGCTGAGTTTGTGTTTTCAGACTTCTGTGCCCTCAGCCTGGACCCACACAACCGTCAGTCTAGGGCCTCTGGAGCCACAGCAAAAGATTGTGCCTGCACTCTCCAAGGAAATTGTGCCCAATCCATTGACCACAACCCTACAGGTTAGGGAAAAGCTCCAAGGCCCCCGAGGCCATCAATAGTGTAGGCCACCCTGGACTAAGAGGGGCTCTCTACAACCAGCGGAGCAACTATCTCCACTTAGATTCTCAGAGAGTGTCCCCAGAGACAGAAGGTTGAAATGGACAGGCCCCCAGTCCCTAATCTGATCCTTAGCTTTGGTTTCCATATGTCCGTCCTCAGAGGTCTGTTTTCGTAGACCAGCACACGGGGCTTTTCTGAGGCACCAAACCAAACCTCTCTCGCCTCCACATGGGGAGCTTACTTACTGGGGATGTATCAAACCCTTCAGGTAGGAGAGTTCCGCAGGGCCACTGAACAACCAGCACATTCCAAGGTTTCCATGGACCCAAACGCACATTATGACGCATCCTCAGGAGAGGCCATTTCAACTCAGCCCCCTGGTTAGCGTGCCCCAGAGGCAGCAGATCAAACACATCTTGTGGCTAATGCCAATGGGAATGCGAGGCATGCTGTACAGGGATCCATCCTTCGAACCGTGCTTTCCAGTCCTTCCGTATGGTAGGTCCTGGAGCCATACAACATGACTCGAATGTCCCACAGAAGGAAACCTGGTGGTTTGGGGCAACCTCCAAACTTCCTTGGCCTCATGAGGCCCCCGCTTCATGAAGGTGCCATCATGGACACATACTCCAGCCTCAGCCAATGTCTGATCCTCAGCCTGACTTCAGATGCAGGAGATTTTGATTCAACCTCTGCCTAGTGGGCCTGCTCTGCCCTTGGCTCCAATCCTCACTTTAGCTTGTGTTCATAGACTTCTGTCCTCACACTCCTGGCCCACAAACCCTCCCTTCTGGGAATTCTGGGGCCACAATGAAGCACTCCGCCTGCCTCCCAGGAGAAAAACTTTGTCTATGGTGCTGCCCAGAAACCCCAAATGAGGATCAAACTGCTTGGCCCTCGGCAACACCCCAATTGCATAGGCTACCTTAAACACTGATGCTCTGTCGCAAATAGCCTGAGCCCAGACCTTCCAACAGACACCGACACAGCTGGCTGCACACCCAGCACATTGGACCCGCCACTGCCTTAGGCCACCATCCATTCCCAACCTGGGTTTTCAGTCATCAGAACCTAGACCTTATCTCCAATCCCTGCACAGGGGGGAACCTGATGCACAAGTCAGAACCCCTCCTTCCCCATGGCAAGAAACCTTGCTGCTGGCAGTGAGTCAAACCTTCATTGTAGGGGACGCCTGGGTGGCTCAGTTGGTTAAGCAGCTGCCTTCGGCTCAGGTCATGATCCCAGCGTCCTGGGATCGAGTCCCACATCGGGCTCCTTGCTTGGCAGGGAGCCTGCTTCTCCCTCTGCCTCTGCCTGCCACTCTGTCTGCCTGTGCTTGCTCTCGCTTCTCTCTCTATGACAAATAAATAAAATAAAAAAATCCTTAAAAAAAAAAAAACCTTCAGTGTAGGAGAAAACGGCATGGCCCATGAGGCCACGCCCATGTGTGAGGGCCGCGTTGGGCACAAACACACATTGTGACCCTCAGCGTGAGTACCTTATTCAAGTTACGCCTCTCAGTGATTGGACCAAGAGCCCGCATATGTGGCTTGCCATGCCCATAGGCACGCAGGACTAACTAGATGGTGTGTATTCTAGTTGAGGGAACCCACTGCTGTGCTCTAGAGTCCCTCTCCTGGGGGGTCCCCTGTGGCAGAAAACAGTACTCTTCCCTTCCCACAGAATGAACCCAAACACTTGGGAGCTTGGACAATCCCCCGAGAGGAAGGCTCTTCCTCGGCCCCTGAAGCAACCCCTACACTGAACGGCCACTGTGAACGCAACACCCAGAGACAAAAGCCTGAGCGACTGCCTCCCACTTGCCCTCCTTTGATATCCAGAGGATCTCCCCTCTCGGACTGGAGATCAGGCCTACCATTACCTTGGCCCCTACCTGAGCCAAGTTTGCTTTTTCAGACATCTGTCCCCACAGCCCTGGCAAACACAATCTCTAGGCTGGGTCCTCTGGAGCCATACCACAGGACCATGCCTATTCTCTCCTGGGAAACTCTGTCCATTCCTTTGGCCACACACCTCCAGAATATGAGAAACCTCAAGGCCCCCGAAAACATACCATTACCGGGAGCCTCCCTGCACACACAGGGGCCTTCGGACACAAGCTGAGCTGCTACCTCCATGAAGGCATGCACACAGATGTCAACTGAGATAGAAGGTTGAGCCGGACAGGCACTTAGGCCCTAATCTCAACTCTTGCTTTGTTTTCCAGGTGTCACTCCTCAGAGGCTTTGGTTCGAAGAAAAGGATATGGGGCTTTCCTGAGGCACTGAACAGAACTTCTCTCGTCTCCACATGGGAAGTTTTTTGTTGGAGCCGTGTCAAACACCTCAGGTTGGAGTATCCTGCAGAGTCCCTGAGCCACCTCCACATTCCAAGGTCTCCCAGGCCACCAAGCCACAGTAGGACTCATCTTCAGGAGAGTCCATTTCAACTCTCCCCTCTGGGTAGCTCACCCAGGAGCCCGCAGATTGAGCCTGCCTTGTCCTGACTAAAGAGTGGGAATATGAGGTGGCGTTCCCAGGCATCCATACTTAGACACCTGCTCTCGAGTCTTTCCGTATGGGGCCTCTTGCACTCGACTTTCGTGCAGAAGAAAACCTTGAGGTTTGGAGTAATTCACAAATCCCATCGTAGGCAAACCTTCCTGGCCTCATGAGGCCCCCACACCATTCAGGAAGAGGCCATGCTGGACAAAAACTCTAGCCTGAGGCACGTCTCATAGTTGAAATGACCTCAGTGCAGGAGATCTCGATTCAGCCTCTCAGAGTGGGCCTGCCGTGCCATCGGTCCCAAACCTCACGCTAGCTTGTGTTTTCAGACTTCCTTCCTCACACTCCTGGCAAACAAGCCCTCCAGACTAGGAACTCCAGAACCAGAACCCAGCCCAGGGTCTGCCCAAGGGAAGAAAAACGTTTCCCTGTGGGGCTCTCTCCAGAAAACCCAGATGAGGATCAACCTGCTCGGGCCTCGACGGTACCCAAACTGGAAAGGCTGCTCTGGGCACTCATGCTCTGTCTGACACAGCCTGAAGCCAGACGTCCAGACAGACAAGGAGACAGCTGGCCGCACACCCAGCACTTCGGACACGCCATGGTCTTATGCCGTCACCATTCCTAACCTTGGTTTTCAGATATCTGAACCTAGACATTATATCAATTCTCCACACAGCTGGGTATCGCAAGCACAACACAGAACTCCTCCTTCCCCGTGGCTGTAAAGCTTGCTCTTGGCATGGAGTCACACATTCAGGGTGGGAGAAACCTTCCTGGTCCCTGATGCCACGCCCAAACTTGAGTGCTGCTTGTGCACAAATTCACACTCTGACCCTCAGCATGAGCCCCATGCCAAAGAAAGTCCTGTCAGGGCCTGGACCAAGAACCCGCATATGGGCTTGCCAAGCCCCTATGCACCCAATCCTCACCAGTGTTTGAGTTTTCCGGTCGCCCCACCCGTACCTGGGGCTCTGCTCTGCAATCCCTTTCTTGGAGAGACACATGAGCCAGACAACACTTTTCCACCCTTCCCACAAAATGACCCCAAACTCTTGGGAGCTGGGACAAATCCCCAGAGAGGGATACTCGTCCACAGTCCCTGAGGCCACCCCTCCAATCCACGGCTATCTCGGACACAACATCCAGAGACAAAAGCCTGAAGGAATGCCTCCCACTCGCCCTTGTTTCAGAGGCCCAGGAGCTCCCTCTCGGGCTGTACATCCGGCCTGCCATACCCTAGGCGCCACTCATAAGCTGAGTTTGTGTTTTCAGACTTCTGTGCCCTCAGCCTGGACCCACACAACCGCCAGGCTAGGGCCTCTGGAGCCACAGCGAAAGATTGTGCCTGCCCTCTCCAAGGAAATTGTGCCCAATCCATTGACCACAACCCTACAGGTTAGGGAAAAGCTCCAAGGCCCCTGAGGCCATCAATAGTGTAGGCCACCCTGGACTAAGAGGGGCTCTCTGACACCAGCGGAGCAACTATCTCCACTTAGACTCTCAGACAGAGTCCCCAGAGACAGAAGGTTGAAATGGACAGGCCCCCAGGCCCTAATCTGAACCTTAGCTTTGGTTTACATGTGTCCGTCCTCAGGGGTCTGTTTTCGTAGACCAGCACATGGGGCTTTTCTGAGGCACCAAACCAAACCTCTCCCATCTCCACATGGGGAGCTTACTTACTGGGGATGTATCAAACCCTTCAGGTAGGAGAGTTCCGCAGGGCCACTGAACAACCAGCACATTCCAAGGTTTCCATGGACCCAAACGCACATTATGACGCATCCTCAGGAGAGGCCATTTCAACTCAGCCCCCTGGTTAGCGTGCCCCAGAGGCAGCAGATCAATCATATCTTGTTGCTAATGGCCAATGGGAATGCCAGGCATGCTGTACAGGGATCCATCCTTCGAACCGTGCTCTCCAGTCCTTCCGTATGGTATGTCCTGGAGCCATGCAACAGGACTCGAATGTCCCACAGAAGGAAACCTGGTGGTTTGGGGCAACCTCCAAACTCAGCGTGGGAAAACTTCCTTGGCCTCATGAGGCCCCCGCTTCATGAAGGTGCCATCATGGACACATACTCCAGCCTCAGCCATAGTCTGATCCTCAGCCTGACTTCAGATGCAGGAGATTTTGATTCAGCCTCTGCCTAGTGGGCCTGCTCTGCCCTTGGCTCCAATCCTCACTTTAGCTTGTGTTCCTAGACTTCCGTCCTCACACTCCTGGCCCGCAAACCCTCCCTACTGGGAATTCTCGGGCCACAATGAAGCACTCCGCCTGCCTCCCAGGAGAAAAACTTTGTCTATGGTGCTGCCCAGAAACCCCAAATGAAGATCAAACTGCTTGGCCCTCGGCAACACCCCAATTGCATAGGCTACCTTAAACACTGATGCTCTGTCGCAAATAGCCTGAGCCCAGACCTTCCAACAGACACCGACACAGCTGGCTGCACACCCAGCACATTGGACCCGCCACTGCCTTAGGCCACCATCCATTCCCAACCTGGGTTTTCAGTCATCAGAACCTAGACCTTATCTCCAATCCCTGCACAGGGGGGAACCTGATGCACAAGTCAGAACCCCTCCTTCCCCATGGCAAGAAACCTTGCTGCTGGCAGTGAGTCAAACCTTCAGTGTAGGAGAAAACGGCATGGCCCATGAGGCCACGCCCATGTGTGAGGGCCGCCTTGGGCACAAACACACATTGTGACCCTCAGCGTGAGTACCTTATTCAGGTAACGCCTCTCAGTGATTGGACCAAGAGCCCGCATATGTGGCTTGCCATGCCCATAGGCACCCAGGACTAACTAGATGGTGTGTATTCCAGTTGAGGAAACCCACTGCTGTGCTCTAGAGTCCCTCTCCTGGGGGGTCCCCTGTGGCAGAAAACAGTACTCTTCCCTTCCCACAGAATGAACCCAAACACTTGGGAGCTTGGACAATCCCCCGAGAGGAAGGCTCTTCCTCGGCCCCTGAAGCAACCCCTACCCTGAACGGCCACTGTGAACGCAACACCCAGAGACAAAAGCCTGAGCGACTGCCTCCCACTTGCCCTCCTTTGATATCCAGAGGATCTCCCCTCTCGGACTGGAGATCAGGCCTGCCATTACCTTGGCCCCTACCTGAGCCAAGTTTGCTTTTTCAGACATCTGTCCCCACAGCCCTGGCAAACACAGCCTCTAGGCTGGGTCCTCTGGAGCCATACCACAGGACCATGCCTGCTCTCTCCTGGAAACTCTGTCCATTCCGTTGGCCACACACCTCCAGAATATAAGAAACCTCAAGGCCCCCGAGGACATACCATTACCGGGAGCCTCCCTGAACACACACGGCCTTCGGACACAAGCTGAGCTGCTACCTCCATGAAGCCATGCACACAGATGTCAACAGAGATAGAAGGTTGAGCCGGACAGGCCCTTAGGCCCTAATCTCAACTCTTGCTTTGTTTTCCAGGTGTCACTCCTCAGAGGCTTTGGTTCGAAGAACAGGATATGGGGCTTTCCTGAGGCACTGAACAGAACTTCTCTCGTCTCCACATGGGAAGCTTCCTTGTTGGAGCCGTGTCAAACACCTCAGGTTGGAGAATCCTGCAGAGTCCCTGAGCCACCTCCACATTCCAAGGTCTCCCAGGCCACCAAGCCACAGTAGGACTCATCTTCAGGAGAGTCCATTTCAACTCTCCCCTCTGGGTAGCTCACCCAGGAGCCTGCAGATTGAGCCTGCCTTGTCCTGACTAAAGAGTGGGAATATGAGGTGGCGTTCCCAGGCATCCATGCTTAGACACCTGCTCTTGAGGCTTTCCGTATGGGGCCCCCTGGAACCATCCAATAGCGCTCGACTTTCGTGCAGAAGGAAACCTTGAGGTTTGGAGTAGTTCACAAATCCCATCTTAGGCAAACCTTCCTGGCCTCATGAGGCCCCCACACCATTCAGGAAGAGGCCATGCTTGACAAAAACTCTAGCCTGAGGCACGTCTCATAGTTGAAATGACCTCAGTGCAGGAGATCTCGATTCAGCCTCTCAGAGTGGGCCTGCCGTGCCATCGGTCCCAAACCTCACGCTAGCTTGTGTTTTAAGACTTCCTTCCTCACACTCCTGGCAAACAAGCCCTCCGGACTAGGAACTCCAGAACCACAACCCAGCCCAGGGTCTGCTCAAGGGAAGAAAAACGTTTCCCTGTGGGGCTCTCTCCAGAAAACCCAGATGAGGATCAACCTGCTCGGGCCTCGACGGTACCCAAACTGGATAGGCTGCTCTGGGCACTCATGCTCTGTCTGACACAGCCAGAAGCCAGACGTCCAGACAGACAAGGAGACAGCTGGCCGCACACCCAGCACTTCGGACACGCCATGGTCTTATGCCGTCACCTCTTCCTAACCTTGGTTTTGAGATATCTGAACCTAGACATTATATCAATTCTCCACACAGCTGGGTATCGCAAGCACAACACAGAACTCCTCCTTCCCCGTGGCTGTAAAGCTTGCTCTTGGCATGGAGTCACACCTTCAGGGTGGGAGAAACCTTCCTGGTCCCTGATGCCACGCCCAAACTTGAGTGCTGCTTGGGCACAAATTCACACTCTGACCCTCAGCATGAGCCCCATGTCAAAGAAAGGCCTGTCAGGGCCTGGGCCAAGAGCCCGCATATGGGGCTTGCCAAGCACCTATGCACCCAATCCTCACCAGTGTTTGAGTTTTCCAGTCGCCCCGCCCGTACCTGGGTCTCTGCTCTGGAATCCCTTTCTTGGAGAGACACATGAGCCAGACAACACTTTTCCACCCTTCCCACAAAATGACCCCAAACTCTTGGGAGCTGGGACAAATCCCCAGAGAGGGATACTCGTCCACAGTCCCTGAGGCCACCCCTCCAATCCACGGCTATCTCGGACACAACATCCAGAGACAAAAGCCTGAAGGAACGCCTCCCACTCGCCCTTGTGTCAGAGGCCCAGGAGCTCCCTCTCGGGCTGTACATCCGTCCTGCCATACCCTAGGCGCCACTCTTAAGCTGAGTTTGTGTTTTCAGACTTCTGTGCCCTCAGCCTGGACCCACACAACCGCCAGGCTACGCCTCTGGAACCACAGCGAAAGATTGTGCCTGCCCTCTCCAAGGACAGTGTGCCCAATCCATTGACCACAACCCTACAGGTTAGGGAAAAGCTCCAAGGCCCCTGAGGCCATCAATAGTGTAGGCCACCCTGGACTAAGAGGGGCTCTCTGACACCAGCGGAGCAACTATCTCCACTTAGACTCTCAGACAGAGTCCCCAGAGACAGAAGGTTGAAATGGACAGGCCCCCAGGCCCTAATCTGAACCTTAGCTTTGGTTTCCATGTGTCCGTCCTCAGGGGTCTGTTTTCGTAGACCAGCACACGGGGCTTTTCTGAGGCACCAAACCAAACCTCTCCCGTCTCCACATGGGGAGCTTACTTACTGGGGATGTATCAAACCCTTCAGGTAGGAGAGTTCCGCAGGGCCACTGAACAACCAGCACATTCCAAGGTTTCCATGGACCCAAACGCACATTATGACGCATCCTCAGGAGAGGCCATTTCAACTGAGCCCCCTGGTTAGCGTGCCCCAGAGGCAGCAGATCAATCATATCTTGTGGCTAATGGCCAATGGGAATGCGAGGCATGCTGTACAGGGATCCATCCTTCGAACCGTGCTCTCCAGTCCTTCCGTATGGTATTTCCTGGAGCCATGCAACAGGACTCGAATGTCCCACAGAAGGAAACCTGGTGGTTTGGGGCAACCTCCAAACTCAGCGTGGGAAAACTTCCTTGGCCTCATGAAGCCCCCGCTTCATGAAGGTGCCATCATGGACACATACTCCAGCCTCAGCCAACGTCTGATCCTCAGCCTGACTTCAGATGCAGGAGATTTTGATTCAGCCTCTGCCTAGTGGGCCTGCTCTGCCCTTGGCTCCAATCCTCACTTTAGCTTGTGTTCCTAGACTTCCGTCCTCACACTCCTGGCCCGCAAACCCTCCCTACTGGGAATTCTCGGGCCACAATGAAGCACTCCGCCTGCCTCCCAGGAGAAAAACTTTGTCTATGGTGCTGCCCAGAAACCCCAAATGAAGATCAAACTGCTTGGCCCTCGGCAACACCCCAATTGCATAGGCTACCTTAAACACTGATGCTCTGTCGCAAATAGCCTGAGCCCAGACCTTCCAACAGACACCGACACAGCTGGCTGCACACCCAGCACATTGGACCCGCCACTGCCTTAGGCCACCATCCATTCCCAACCTGGGTTTTCAGTCATCAGAACCTAGACCTTATCTCCAATCCCTGCACAGGGGGGAACCTGATGCACAAGTCAGAACCCCTCCTTCCCCATGGCAAGAAACCTTGCTGCTGGCAGTGAGTCAAACCTTCAGTGTAGGAGAAAACGGCATGGCCCATGAGGCCACGCCCATGTGTGAGGGCCGCCTTGGGCACAAACACACATTGTGACCCTCAGCGTGAGTACCTTATTCAGGTAACGCCTCTCAGTGATTGGACCAAGAGCCCGCATATGTGGCTTGCCATGCCCATAGGCACCCAGGACTAACTAGATGGTGTGTATTCCAGTTGAGGAAACCCACTGCTGTGCTCTAGAGTCCCTCTCCTGGGGGGTCCCCTGTGGCAGAAAACAGTACTCTTCCCTTCCCACAGAATGAACCCAAACACTTGGGAGCTTGGACAATCCCCCGAGAGGAAGGCTCTTCCTCGGCCCCTGAAGCAACCCCTACCCTGAACGGCCACTGTGAACGCAACACCCAGAGACAAAAGCCTGAGCGACTGCCTCCCACTTGCCCTCCTTTGATATCCAGAGGATCTCCCCTCTCGGACTGGAGATCAGGCCTGCCATTACCTTGGCCCCTACCTGAGCCAAGTTTGCTTTTTCAGACATCTGTCCCCACAGCCCTGGCAAACACAGCCTCTAGGCTGGGTCCTCTGGAGCCATACCACAGGACCATGCCTGCTCTCTCCTGGAAACTCTGTCCATTCCGTTGGCCACACACCTCCAGAATATAAGAAACCTCAAGGCCCCCGAGGACATACCATTACCGGGAGCCTCCCTGAACACACACGGCCTTCGGACACAAGCTGAGCTGCTACCTCCATGAAGCCATGCACACAGATGTCAACAGAGATAGAAGGTTGAGCCGGACAGGCCCTTAGGCCCTAATCTCAACTCTTGCTTTGTTTTCCAGGTGTCACTCCTCAGAGGCTTTGGTTCGAAGAACAGGATATGGGGCTTTCCTGAGGCACTGAACAGAACTTCTCTCGTCTCCACATGGGAAGCTTCCTTGTTGGAGCCGTGTCAAACACCTCAGGTTGGAGAATCCTGCAGAGTCCCTGAGCCACCTCCACATTCCAAGGTCTCCCAGGCCACCAAGCCACAGTAGGACTCATCTTCAGGAGAGTCCATTTCAACTCTCCCCTCTGGGTAGCTCACCCAGGAGCCTGCAGATTGAGCCTGCCTTGTCCTGACTAAAGAGTGGGAATATGAGGTGGCGTTCCCAGGCATCCATGCTTAGACACCTGCTCTTGAGGCTTTCCGTATGGGGCCCCCTGGAACCATCCAATAGCGCTCGACTTTCGTGCAGAAGGAAACCTTGAGGTTTGGAGTAGTTCACAAATCCCATCTTAGGCAAACCTTCCTGGCCTCATGAGGCCCCCACACCATTCAGGAAGAGGCCATGCTTGACAAAAACTCTAGCCTGAGGCACGTCTCATAGTTGAAATGACCTCAGTGCAGGAGATCTCGATTCAGCCTCTCAGAGTGGGCCTGCCGTGCCATCGGTCCCAAACCTCACGCTAGCTTGTGTTTTAAGACTTCCTTCCTCACACTCCTGGCAAACAAGCCCTCCGGACTAGGAACTCCAGAACCACAACCCAGCCCAGGGTCTGCTCAAGGGAAGAAAAACGTTTCCCTGTGGGGCTCTCTCCAGAAAACCCAGATGAGGATCAACCTGCTCGGGCCTCGACGGTACCCAAACTGGATAGGCTGCTCTGGGCACTCATGCTCTGTCTGACACAGCCAGAAGCCAGACGTCCAGACAGACAAGGAGACAGCTGGCCGCACACCCAGCACTTCGGACACGCCATGGTCTTATGCCGTCACCTCTTCCTAACCTTGGTTTTGAGATATCTGAACCTAGACATTATATCAATTCTCCACACAGCTGGGTATCGCAAGCACAACACAGAACTCCTCCTTCCCCGTGGCTGTAAAGCTTGCTCTTGGCATGGAGTCACACCTTCAGGGTGGGAGAAACCTTCCTGGTCCCTGATGCCACGCCCAAACTTGAGTGCTGCTTGGGCACAAATTCACACTCTGACCCTCAGCATGAGCCCCATGTCAAAGAAAGGCCTGTCAGGGCCTGGGCCAAGAGCCCGCATATGGGGCTTGCCAAGCACCTATGCACCCAATCCTCACCAGTGTTTGAGTTTTCCAGTCGCCCCGCCCGTACCTGGGTCTCTGCTCTGGAATCCCTTTCTTGGAGAGACACATGAGCCAGACAACACTTTTCCACCCTTCCCACAAAATGACCCCAAACTCTTGGGAGCTGGGACAAATCCCCAGAGAGGGATACTCGTCCACAGTCCCTGAGGCCACCCCTCCAATCCACGGCTATCTCGGACACAACATCCAGAGACAAAAGCCTGAAGGAACGCCTCCCACTCGCCCTTGTGTCAGAGGCCCAGGAGCTCCCTCTCGGGCTGTACATCCGTCCTGCCATACCCTAGGCGCCACTCTTAAGCTGAGTTTGTGTTTTCAGACTTCTGTGCCCTCAGCCTGGACCCACACAACCGCCAGGCTACGCCTCTGGAACCACAGCGAAAGATTGTGCCTGCCCTCTCCAAGGACAGTGTGCCCAATCCATTGACCACAACCCTACAGGTTAGGGAAAAGCTCCAAGGCCCCTGAGGCCATCAATAGTGTAGGCCACCCTGGACTAAGAGGGGCTCTCTGACACCAGCGGAGCAACTATCTCCACTTAGACTCTCAGACAGAGTCCCCAGAGACAGAAGGTTGAAATGGACAGGCCCCCAGGCCCTAATCTGAACCTTAGCTTTGGTTTCCATGTGTCCGTCCTCAGGGGTCTGTTTTCGTAGACCAGCACACGGGGCTTTTCTGAGGCACCAAACCAAACCTCTCCCGTCTCCACATGGGGAGCTTACTTACTGGGGATGTATCAAACCCTTCAGGTAGGAGAGTTCCGCAGGGCCACTGAACAACCAGCACATTCCAAGGTTTCCATGGACCCAAACGCACATTATGACGCATCCTCAGGAGAGGCCATTTCAACTGAGCCCCCTGGTTAGCGTGCCCCAGAGGCAGCAGATCAATCATATCTTGTGGCTAATGGCCAATGGGAATGCGAGGCATGCTGTACAGGGATCCATCCTTCGAACCGTGCTCTCCAGTCCTTCCGTATGGTATTTCCTGGAGCCATGCAACAGGACTCGAATGTCCCACAGAAGGAAACCTGGTGGTTTGGGGCAACCTCCAAACTCAGCGTGGGAAAACTTCCTTGGCCTCATGAAGCCCCCGCTTCATGAAGGTGCCATCATGGACACATACTCCAGCCTCAGCCAACGTCTGATCCTCAGCCTGACTTCAGATGCAGGAGATTTTGATTCAGCCTCTGCCTAGTGGGCCTGCTCTGCCCTTGGCTCCAATCCTCACTTTAGCTTGTGTTCCTAGACTTCCGTCCTCACACTCCTGGCCCGCAAACCCTCCCTACTGGGAATTCTGGGGCCACAATGAAGCACTCCGCCTGCCTCCCAGGAGAAAAACTTTGTCTATGGTGCTGCCCAGAAACCCCAAATGAGGATCAAACTGCTTGGCCCTCGGCAACACCCCAATTGCATAGGCTACCTTAAACACTGATGCTCTGTCGCAAATAGCCTGAGCCCAGACCTTCCAACAGACACCGACACAGCTGGCTGCACACCCAGCACATTGGACCCGCCACTGCCTTAGGCCACCATCCATTCCCAACCTGGGTTTTCAGTCATCAGAACCTAGACCTTATCTCCAATCCCTGCACAGGGGGGAACCTGATGCACAAGTCAGAACCCCTCCTTCCCCATGGCAAGAAACCATGCTGCTGGCAGTGAGTCAAACCTTCAGTGTAGGAGAAAACGGCATGGCCCATGAGGCCACGCCCATGTGTGAGGGCCGCCTTGGGCACAAACACACATTGTGACCCTCAGCGTGAGTACCTTATTCAGGTAACGCCTCTCAGTGATTGGACCAAGAGCCCGCATATGTGGCTTGCCATGCCCATAGGCACCCAGGACTAACTAGATGGTGTGTATTCCAGTTGAGGAAACCCACTGCTGTGCTCTAGAGTCCCTCTCCTGGGGGGTCCCCTGTGGCAGAAAACAGTACTCTTCCCTTCCCACAGAATGAACCCAAACGCTTGGGAGCTTGGACAATCCCCCGAGAGGAAGGCTCTTCCTCGGCCCCTGAAGCAACCCCTACCCTGAACGGCCACTGTGAACGCAACACCCAGAGACAAAAGCCTGAGCGACTGCCTCCCACTTGCCCTCCTTTGATATCCAGAGGATCTCCCCTCTCGGACTGGAGATCAGGCCTGCCATTACCTTGGCCCCTACCTGAGCCAAGTTTGCTTTTTCAGACATCTGTCCCCACAGCCCTGGCAAACACAGCCTCTAGGCTGGGTCCTCTGGAGCCATACCACAGGACCGTGCCTGCTCTCTCCTGGGAAACTGTGTCCATTCCTTTGTATAACACCTCCAGAATATTAGAAACCTCAAGTCCCCCGAGGACATCCCACTACTGGGAGCCTCCCTGGACACACAGGGGCATTTGGACCCAAGCTGAGCAGCTACCTCCACGAAGGCATGCACACAGATGTCAACAGAGATAGAAGGTTGAGGCGGACAGGCACTTAGACCCTAATCTCAACTCTTGCTTTGGTTTCCAGGTGTCACTCCTCAGAGGCTTGGTTCGAAGAACATGATATGGGGCTTTCCTGAGGCACTGAACAGAACTTCTCTCGTCTCCACATGGGTAGCTCCCTTGTTGGGGCCGTGTCAAACACCTCAGGTTGGAGAATCCTGCAGAGTCCCTGAGCCACCTCCACATTCCAAGGTCTCCCAGGCCACCAAGCCACAGTAGGACTCATCTTCAGGAGAGTCCATTTCAACTCTCCCCTCTAGGTAGCTCACCCTGGAGCCTGCAGATTGAGCCTGGCTTTTCCTGACTAAAGAGTGGGAATATGAGGTGGCATTCCCAGGCATCCATGCTTAGACACCTGTTCTCGAGTCTTTCCGTATGGGGCCTCAGGAACCATCCAATAGGACTCGACTGTCGTGCAAAAGGAAAACTTGAGGTTTGGAGTAGTTCACAAATCCCATCGTAGGCAAACACCCCTGGCCTCATGAAGTAGCCACACCCTTCAGGAAGAGGCCATGCTGGACAAAAACTCTAGCCTGAGACACGTCTCATAGTTGACATGACCTCAGTGCAGTAGATCTCAATTCAGCCTCTGCAGAGTGGGACTGCCGTGCCCTCGGTCCCAAACATCACGCTAGCTTTTCTTTTCAGACTTCCTTCCTCTCACTCCTGGCAAACAAGCCCTCCGGACTAGGATGCCCAGAACCACAACACAGCCCAGGGTCTGCCCAACGGAAGAAAATCATTTCCCTGTGGGGCTCTCCAGAAAACCCAGATGAGGATCAACCTGTTCGGGCCTCGACGGTACCCGAAATGGATAGGCTGCTCTGGGCACTCATGTTCTGTCTGACACAGCCTGAAGCCAGACGTCCAGACAGACAAGGAGAAAGCTGGCCGCACACACAGCACTTCGGACACGCCATGGTCTTATGCCGTCACCTCTTCCTAATCTTGGTTTTCAGATATCTGAACCTAGATATTATATCAATTCTCCACACAGCTGGGTATCGCAAGCATAAAACAGAACTCCTCCTTTCCCATGGCTGTAAAGCTTGCTCTTGGCATGGATTCACACCTTCAGGGTGGAAGAAACCTTCATGCCCCTGATGCCACGCCCAAACTTGAGTGCTTCTTGGGCACAAATTCACACTGTGACCCTCAGCATGAGCCCCATGTCAAAGAAAGGCCTGTCAGGGCCAGGGCCAAGAGCCCGCATATGGGCCTTGCCAAGCCCCTATGCACCCAATCCTCACCAGTGTTTGAGTTTTCCAGTCGCCCCACCCGTACCTGGGGCTCTGCTCTGCAATCCCTTTCTTGGAGAGACACATGAGCCAAACAACAGGACTCAACCCTTCCCACAAAATGACCCCAAACTCTTGGGAGCTGGGACAAATCCCCAGAGAGGGATACTCGTTCACAGTCCCTGAGGCCACCCCTCCAATCCACGGCTATCCCGGACACAACATCCAGAGACAAAAGCCTGAGGGAACGCCTCCCACTCGCCCTTGTTTCAGAGGACGAGCAGCTCCCTCTCGGGCTGTACATCCGGCCTGCCATACCCTAGGCACCACTCATAAGCTGAGTTTGTGTTTTCAGACTTCTGTGCCCACAGCCTGGACCCACACAACCTCGAGGCTAGGACCTCTAGCCACAGCGATAGATTGTGCCTGCCTCTCCTAAGAAAGTGTGCCCAATCCATTCACCACAACCCTACACCTTAGGGAAAAGCTCCAAGGCCCCTGAGGCCACCCAAATTATACAGTCTAACCTGGGAACTAATGCACTGTCTGACACAACCTGAGCCAGAACCTCTTGACCAACACCCAGGCAGCTGACCGCACACTGAGCATATCAGACCCGCCATGGCCTTAGGTCGTCATCTCTTCCCAACTTCGGTTTTTCAGGCTTCAGACCAGGACCTTATCTTCAACCACTGCCCAGGGTTGAAAATGATGCAGACATCAGAACACCTTCCCCATGGCAAGAGACCTTGTGATTGGCATGTTGTACAAAGTCAGTGTAGTTGAAACCAGTGTGGCCCATGTGGCCCCGCTCTTGCTCACAGGCCACATTGGTCACTAACACACATTGTGACCCTCAGCCTGAGCCCAGTCCTCAAGTATGGCCTCTCAGTGGCTGGATGAAGAGACAGCATATTGGGCCTGCCATGCCCCTAGGTCCCAATTTTTAACGATAGTTTGGGTTGTCCCTTCACTCTTCCCCAGGGCTGTGCTTTGTAATTACTCTTTGGTTGGGTCACCTGATGTAACAAATGTGAAAGGCGACCTCCCATTCCACAGATTGACGAAAAAGAATTGGGACTGGGACAAATCCACAGAGAGGAAGATTGGTCCATGGCCCATGAGGCCTCCCCACATCCATGGCCATCTTGATTCACAATCCAGAGACAAAAGCCTGAGCAAGTGCCTCAGACTCGCTCTTTCTTCATATCCTGAAGAGTTCTCCTCATGGTCTGTAGATTGGGCCTGCCATACCTACGTCCCAAAACCTGAGCTGAGTTTGTATTTTCAGACTTCTGTCCTCAAAATCCTGGGCAACACACCCTCCTGGCTGGGGCCCCTGGAGCCACACATTAGGACTGTGCCTACCCAATCCATGAGAATTCTGCCCATTCCATTGTCCAAAATCGTACAAATTAGGAGAACCCTCCAAAGTCCCCGAGGCCATCCCAATAGTGTAGATCTCCGGGGACAAACAAGGGCGGTCTAACACCACGTGAGCATCTACCCCCACTCATTCCATAGATGGATATCTCCAGAGAAGAAGATGGAACCAGACAGGGCCCTAGGCCATAATCGGATCCACTGCTTTGGTACAGGCGTGTCTCCTCAAAAGCCTGGATTCCAATACCAGCATAAGTGATTTCCTGAGGCACCCATCAGAACAAATCTCGTCTCCACAGGGAAACTTGTGCATGGGAGCTATGTCAAAAGCTTAGGAGAAACTTCAGGGTCCCGGTGCCACCCCCCATTTTAAGGCCCTCATGGACACAAACACATATTAGGCCCCATTCTCGGGAAAGTCAATTTCAACTCAGCCACCCCGGTTGTTCTCCCAGAGCCATCCGGCCTCAACTGTCTTGTTGCTAGGAGACAATTGGAATGCGAGGCGGGCTTCCCTGGCATTCATCTTTCAAAGGTGTTCTGGAGTCATTCCATATGGGATTTCCTGGAGCTGCCCAACAGGTCTCAATTGTCCTGCAGAAGGAATCCTTGAAGGGGGCATCCCACAACTCCCAACGTGGGAAAACCTCCATAGCCTTGAGATTCCGCTCCGTTCATGAAGGGGCAGTCATGCACAGAAACTCCAACCTGAGCCAACGTCTGATCCTCACTGTGACTTCAGATGCTTGAGATATTGGTTCACTCTGCAGGGGGTACATGCTGTGCCCTCTGCCTGAAGCCCAAGTTTAGCTTGTGTTCTCAGACTTCTGTACTCACACTCCTGGCCCAGAAGCCCTCAAGTTTGGCAATTCCGGACTCACAATGCAGCACTCTGCCTGCCATCTATAAAAAATATCTTGCCTAAGAGCAGCCCAGGCACATCAAATGAGGATAAACCTACACGGCACTCGACTGTACCCAAATCATATAGTCAAACCTGGGCACTAATGCACTGTCTGACACAACCTGAGCCAGAACCTTCTGACCAACACCCAGGCAGCTGACCGCCCACTGATCATATCAGACACGCCATGGCCTTATGTCGTCATCTCTTCCCAACTTCGGTTTTTCAGGCTTCGGAACCTAGACCTTATCTCCAACAACTGCCCAGGGTTGAAAATGATGCAGACATCAGAACACCTTCCTCATGGCAAGAGACCTTGTGATTGGCATGTTGTCCAAAGTCCAGTGTAGTTGAAACCAGTGTGGCCCATGAGGCCCCGCCCATGCTCGCGGGCCACATTGGTCACAAACACACATTGTGACCCTCAGCCTGTGCCCAATCCTCAAGTAAGGCCTCTCAGTGGTTGGATGAAGAGACAGCATATTGGGCCTGCCATGCCCCTAGGTCCCAATTTTTAAACATAGTTTGGGTTGTCCCTTCACTCTTCCCCAGGGCTGTGCTTTGTAATTACTCTTTGGTTGGGTCACCTGATGTAACAAATGTGAAAGGCGACCTCCCATTCCACAGATTGACGAAAAAGAATTGGGACTGGGACAAATCCACAGAGAGGAAGATTGGTCCATGGCCCATGAGGCCTCCCCACATCCATGGCCATCGTTGATTCACAATCGAGAGACAAAAGCCTGAGCAAGTGCCTCAGACTCGCTCTTTCTTCATACCCTGAAGAGTTCTCCTCATGGTCTGTAGATTGGGCCTGCCATACCTACGTCCCAAAACCTGAGCTGAGTTTGTATTTTTAGATCTGTCCTCAAAGTCCTGGGCAACATACCCTCCTGGCTTGGGCCCCTGGAGCCACACATTAGGACTGTGCCTACCCAATCCATGGGAATTCTGCCCATTCCATTGTCCAAAATCGTACAAATTAGGAGAAACCTCCAAAGTCCCCGAGGCCATCCCAATAGTGTAGATCTCCGGGACAAACAAGGACGGTCTAACACACGTGAGCATCTACCTCCACTCATTCCATAGATGGATATCTCCAGAGAAGAAGATGGAACCAGACAGGACCCTAGGCCATAATCAGATCCATTGCTTTGGTACAGGCGTGTCTACTCAAAAGCCTGGATTCCAATACCAGCATAAGTGATTTCCTGAGGCACCCATCAGAACAAATCTTGTCTCCACAGGGAAACTTGTGCATGGGAGCTATGTCAAAAGCTTAGGAGAAACTTCAGTGTCTCGGTGCCACCGCCCCATTCCAAGGCCCTCATGGACACAAACACACATTAGGCCCCAACCTCGGGAAAGTCCATTTCAACACAGCCGCCCCGATTGCTCCCGCAGAGCCATCAAAACTCAACTGTCTTGTTGCTAGGAGAA
Organism: Mustela nivalis; assembly: GCF_964662115.1. Lineage (NCBI taxonomy): Eukaryota > Metazoa > Chordata > Mammalia > Carnivora > Mustelidae > Mustela > Mustela nivalis. The sequence goes on from NW_028135827.1 coordinate 274,492, forward strand.
AATTGGAATGCGAGGCGGGATTCCCTGGCATCGATACTCGAACGGTGCTCTGGAGTCATTCCATATGGGATGTCCTGGAGCTGACCAACAGGTCTCAATTGTCCCGCAGAAGGAATCCTTGAAGGGGGCATCCCCAACTCCCAACGTGGGAAAACCTCCATGGCCTTGAGATTCCGCTCCGTTCATGAAGGGGCAGTCATGCACAGAAACTCCAACCCGAGCCAACGTCTGATCCTCGCCGTGACTTCAGATGCATGAAATATTGGTTCAGATCTGCAGGAGGTACCTGCCGTGCCCTCGGCCTGAAGCCCAAGTCTAGCTTGTGTTCTCAGACTTCTGTCCTCACACTCCTGGCCCAGAAGCCCTCAAGTTTGGCAATTCTGGAACCAAAGTGCAGCACTCTGCCTGCCCTCTAGAAAAAATATCTTGCCTATTGAGCTCCCCAGGCACCTCAAATGAGGATAAACCTATACGGCACTCGACTGTACCCAAATCATATAGTCTAACCTGGGACTAATGCACTGACTGACACAACCTGAGCCCGAACCTCCTGACCAACACCCAGGCAGCTGACCGCACACTGAGCATATCAGACCCGCCATGGCCTTAGGTCGTCATCTCTTCCAAATTCGGTTTTTCAGGCTTCAGAACCTAGACCTTATCTCCAACCACTGACCAGGGTTGAAAATGATGCAGATATCAGAACACATTCCCCATGGCCAGAGACCTTGTGTTTGGCAGGTTGTCCAAAGTCCAGTGTAGTTGAAACCAGTGTGGCCCATGAGGCCCCGCCCATGCTCGCGGGCCACATTGGTCACAAACACACATTGTGACCCTCAGCATGAGCCCAGTCCTCAAGTAAGGCCTCTCAGTGGCTGGATGAAGAGACAGCATATTGGGCCTGCCATGCACCTAGGCCCCAATTTTTAACCATAGTTTGGGTTGTCCCTTCACTCTTCCCCAGGGCTCTGCTTTGGAATTCCTATTTTGTTCGGACACCTGAGTTAATAAACCTGAAAGGAGACCTCCCATCCAACAATTGAAGAAAAACTATTGGGACCAGGCCAAATCCACAGAGACGAAGATTCGTCCATATCCCATGAAGCCTCCCCACATTCTACAGCCATTGTTGATACAAAATCCAGAGACAAAAGCCTGAGCAAGTGCCTCAGACTCGCTCTTTCTTCATATCCTGAGGGGTACTTCTCATGGTTTGTAGATTGGGTCTCCCATACCTACGTTCCAAAACCTTAGCTGAGTTTGTGTTTTCAGACTTCTGTCCTCAAAGTCCTGGGCCGCACACCCTCCAGGCTGGGGCCCCTGGAGCCACACATTAGGACTGTGCCTACCCAATCCATGGGAATTCTGCCCATTCCATTGTCCAAAATCTTACCAATTAAGAAAACTCTCCAAAGTCCCCGAGGCCATCCCAATAGTGTAGGTATCCAGGGACAAACAAGGGCGGTGTGACACCAGGTGAGCATCTCCCTCCACTCATTCCATAGATGGATATCACCAGAGAAGAAGATTGAACCAGACAGGACCCTAGGCCATAATCGGATCCATTGTTTTGGTTTACAGGCATGTCTCCTCAAAAGCCTGGATTCCAATACCAGCATAGGGGGTTTCCTGAGGCACCCCTCAGAACAAATCTCATCTCCACAAGGAAACTTGTGCATGGGAGGTATGTCAAAAGCTTAGGAGAATACTTCAGGGTCCCGGTGCCAACGCCCCATTCCAAGGCCCTCATGGACACAAACACACAATGGGCCCGATCCTAAAAGTCCATTTCAACTCAGCCACGCCGGTTGCTCCCGCAGAGCTATCCGATCTCAACTGTCTTGTTGCTAGGAGACATTTGGAATGCGAGCCCGCTTCCCAGGCATCCACCCCGAACGGTGCTCTGGAGTCCTTCCATATGGGATATCCTGGAGCTGCCCAACATGTCTCAATTGTCCCGCAGAAGGAATCCTTGAAGGGGGCATCCCACAACTCCCAACGTGGGAAAACCTCCATGGCCTTGAGATTCCGCTCGTTCATGAAGGGGCAGTCATGCACAGAAACTCCAACCCGAGCCAACGTCTGATCCTCGCCGTGACTTCAGAAGCATGAGATATTCGTTCAGATCTGCAGGGGGTACCAGCCGTGCCCTCGGCCAGAAGCCCAAGTCTACCTTCTGTTCTCAGACTTGTCCTCACACTCCTGGTCCAGAATCCCTCATGTTTGGCAATACCGGACCCACAATGCAGCACTCTGCCTGCCTCTAGAAAAAATATATTGTCTAATGAGTAGCCCAGGCACCTCAAATGAGGATAAACCTACACGGCTCTCGACTGTACCTGAATTATATAGTCTAACCTGGGTACTAATTCACTGTCTGACACAACCTGAACCCGAACCTCCGGACCAACACCCAGGCAGCTGACCGCACACTGAGCACATCAGACCCACCATGGCCTTAGGTCGTCATCTCTTCCCAACTGCGGTTTTCAGGCTTCAGAACGTAGACCTTATCTCCAAACACTGCCCAGGGTTGAAAATGATGCAGAAATCAGAGTACCTTCCCCATGGCAAGAGACCTTGTGATTGGCATGTTATCCAAAGTTCAGTGTAGTTGAAACCAGTGTGGCCCATGAGGCCCCGCCCATGCTCGCGGGCCACATTGGTCACAAACACACATGCTGACCCTCAGCCTATGCCCAGTCTTTAAGTAAGGCCACTCAGTGGCTGAATGAAGAGACAGCATATTGGGTCTGCCATGCCCCTAGGCCCCAATTTATAACCATCGTTTGGGTTGTCCCTTCACTCTTCCCCAGGGCTCTGCTTTGGAATTCCTCTTTGGTTGGGACACCTGAGGTAACAAACCTGAGAGGAGACCTCCCGGCCCACAGATTGACAGAAAGAAATTGGGACCGGGCCAAATCCACAGAGAGGAAGATTCGTCCATGGCCCATGAGGCCTCCCCACGTTCCACGCCCAACTTTGATACAAAATCCAGAGACAAAATCCTGAGCAAGTGCCTCAGACTCGCTCTTTCTTTATATCCTGAGGGGTACTTCTCATGGTTTGTAGATTGGGCCTCCCATACCTACGTCCCAAAACCTTAGCTGAGTTTGTGTTTTCAGACTTCTGTCCTCAAAGTCCTGGGCCGCACACCCTCCAGGCTGGGGCCCCTGGAGCCACACTTTAGGACTGTGCCTACCCAATCCATGGGAATTCTGCCCATTCCATTATCCAAAATCTCACCAATTAAGAAAACTCTCCAAAGTCCCCAAGGCCATCCCAATAGTGTAGGTCTCCCGGGACAAACAAGGGCGGTCTGACACCAGCTGAGCATCTACATCCACTCATACCATAAATGGATGTCCCCAGAGAAGAAGATGGAACCAGACAGGACCCTAGGCCATAATCGGATCCATTGCTTTGGTTTACAGGCATATCTCCTCAAGAGCCTGGATTCCAAGACCAGCATAGGGTGTTTCCTGAGGCACCCATCAGAACAAAACTCGTCTCCACGAGGAAACTTGTGCATGGGACCTATGTCAAAAGCTTAGGAGAATACTTCAGGGTCCCAGTGCCACCGCTCCATTCCAAGGTCCTCATGGACACAAACACACATTAGGACCCAACCTCGGGAAAGTCCATTTCAACACAGCCGCCCCGATTGCTCAGTCAGAGCCATAGAACTCAACTGTCTTGTTGCTAGGAGACAATTGGAATGCGAGGCTGGCTTCCCTGGCATCAGTCCTCGAACGGTGCACTGCAGTCATTCCATATGGATTGTCCTGGAGCTGACCAACAGTGCTCAATTGTCCCGCAGAAGGAATCCTTGAAGGGGGATCCCACACTCCCAACGTTGGAAAACCTCCATGGCCTTGAGATTCCGCTCCGTTCATGGAGGGGCAGACATGCACAGAAACTCCAACCCGAGCCAACTTCTGATCCTCGCCGTGACTTCAGATACATGAGATATTGGTTCAGATCTGCAGGGGGTATTTGCCATACCCATTGCCCTACCCAAGGCCTGAAGCCCAAGTCTAGCTTGTGTTCTGAAACTTCTGTCCTCACACTCTTGGCCCAGAAGCCCTCAAGTTTGGCAATTCCGGACCCTCAATGCAGCAATATGCCTGCCCTCTGGGAAAAATATATTGCCTAATGATTTTCCCAGGCACCTCAAATGAGGATAAACTTACACGGCACTCGACTGTACCTAAATTATATAGTCTAACCTGGGCAATAATGCACTGTCTGACACAACCTGAACCCGAAACTCTGGACCAACACCCAGGCAGCTGACCGCACACTGAGCACATGAGCCCCGACATGGCCTTAGATCGTCATCACTTCCCAACTGTGGTTTTCAGGCTTCAGAACCTAGACCTTATCTCCAGCCACGACCCAGGGTTGCAAATGATGCAGAAATCAGAGCTCCTTCCCCATGGCAAGAGACCTTGTGATTGGCATGTTATCCAAAGTTCAGTGTAGTTGAAACCAGTGTGGCCCATGAGGCCCCGCCCATGCTCGCGGGCCACATTGGTCACAAACACACATGCTGACCCTCAGCCTGTGCCCAGTCTTTAAGTAAGGCCACTCAGTGGCTGGATGAAGAGACAGCATATTGGGTCTGCCATGCCCCTAGGCCCCAATTTATAACCATCGTTTGGGTTGTCCCTTCACTATTCCCCAGGGCTCTGCTTTGGAATTCCTCTTTGGTTGGGACACCTGAGGTAACAAACCTGAGAGGAGACCTCCCAACCCACAGATTGACGGAACGAAATTGGGACCGGGTCAAATCCACAGAGAGGAAGATTCGTCCATGGCCCATGAGGCCTCCCGACGTTCCACGCCCATCTTTGAAACAAAATCCAGAGACAAAATCCTGAGCAAGTGCCTCAGACTCGCTCTTTCTTCATATCCTGAGGGGTACTTCTCATGGTTTGTAGATTGGGCCTCCCATACCTACGTCCCAAAACCTTAGCTGAGTTTGTGTTTTCAGACTTCTGTCCTCAAAGTCCTGGGCCGCACACCCTCCAGGCTGGGGCCCCTGGAGCCACACATTAGGACTGTGCCTACCCAATCCATGGGAATTCTGCCCATTTCATTGTCCAAAATCTCACCAATAAGAAAACTCTCCAAAGTCCCCGAGGCCATCCCAATAGTGTAGGTCTCCAGGGACAAACAAGGGCGGTGTGACACCAGGTGAGGATCTCCCTCCACTCATTCCATAGATGGATATCACCAGAGAAGAAGATTGAACCAGACAGGACCCTAGGCCATAATCGGATCCATTGTTTTGTTTTACAGGCATGTCTCCTCAAAAGCCTGGATTCCAATACGAGCATAGGGGGTTTCCTGAGGCACCCCTCAGAACAAATCTCATCTCCACAAGGAAACTTGTGCATGGGAGGTATGTCAAAAGCTTAGTAGAATACTTCAGGGTCCCGGTGCCAACGCCCCATTCCAAGGCCCTCATGGACACAAACACACAATGGGCCCGATCCTAAAAGTCCATTTCAACTCAGCCACGCCGGTTGCTCCCGCAGAGCTATCCGATCTCAACTGTCTTGTTGCTAGGAGACATTTGGAATGCGAGGCCCGCTTCCCAGGCATCCACCCCGAACGGGGCTCTGGAGTCCTTCCATATGGGATATACTGGAGCTGCCCAACAGGTCTCAATTGTCCCGCAGAAGGAATCCTTGAAGGGGGCATCCCACAACTCCCAACGTGGGAAAACCTCCATGGCCTTGAGATTCCGCTCCGTTCATGAAGGGGCAGTCATGCACAGAAACTCCAACCCGAGCCAACGTCTGATCCTCGCCGTGACTTCAGAAGCATGAGATATTCGTTCAGATCTGCAGGGGGTACCAGCCGTGCCCTCGGCCTGAAGCCCAAGTCTAGCTTCTGTTCTCAGACTTGTCCTCACACTCCTGGTCCAGAATCCCTCATGTTTGGCAATACCGGACCCAAAATGCAGCACTCTGCCTACCTCTAGAAAAAATATATTGCCTAATGAGTAGCCCAGGCACCTCAAATGAGGATAAACCTACACGGCTCTCGACTGTACCTGAATTATATAGTCTAACCTGGGTACTAATTCACTGTCTGACACATCCTGAACCCGAACCTCCGGACCAACACCCAGGCAGCTGACCGCACACTGAGCACATCAGACCCGCCATGGCCTTAGGTCGTCATCTATTCCCAACTGCGGTTTTCAGGATTCAAAACGTAGACCTTATCTCCAAACACTGCCCAGGGTTGAAAATGATGCAGAAATCAGAGCTCCTTCCCCATGGCAAGAGACCTTGTGATTGGCATGTTATCCAAAGTTCAGTGTAGTTGAAACCAGTGTGGCCCATGAGGCCCCGCCCATGCTCGCGGGCCACATTGGTCACAAACACACATGCTGACCCTCAGCCTGTGCCCAGTCTTTAAGTAAGACCACTCAGTGGCTGGATGAAGAGACAGCATATTGGGTCTGCCATGCCCCTAGGCCCCAATTTATAACCATCGTTTGGGTTGTCCCTTCACTCTTCCCCAGGGCTCTGCTTTGGAATTCCTCTTTGGTTGGGACACCTGAGGTAACAAACCTGAGAGGAGACCTCCCATCCCACAGATTGACAGAAAGAAATTGGGACCGGGCCAAATCCACAGAGAGGACGATTCGTCCATGGCCCATGAGGCCTCCCCACGTTCCACGCCCATCTTTGATACAAAATCCAGAGACAAAAGCCTGAGCAAGCGCCTCAGACTCGCTCTTTCTTCATATCCTGAAGAGTCCTTCTCATGGTTTGTAGATTGGCCCTGCCATACCTACGTTCCCAACCTAAGCTGAGTTTGTGTTTTCAGACTTCTGTCCTCAGATTCCTGGGCCACACACCCTCCAGGCTGGGGCCCCTGGAGCCACACATTAGGACTGTGCCTATCCAATCCATGGGCTTTCTGCCCATTCCATTATCCAAAATCGTACAAATTAGGAGAACTCTCCAAAGTCCCCGAGGCCATTCCAATAGTGTAGGTCTCCGGGGACAAAAAAGGGCGGTCTGACACCAGCTGAGCATCTACCTCCACTCATATCATAAATGGATGTCCCCAGAGAAGAAGATGGAACCAGACAGGACCCTAGGCCATATTCAGATCCATTGCTTTGGTTTACAGACATGTCTCCTCAAAAGCCTGGATTCCAAGACCAGCATAGGGGGTTTTTTGAGGCACCCATCAGAACAAATCTCGTTTCCACAAGGAAACTTGTGCATGGGACCTATGTCAAAAGCTTAGGAGAATACTTCAGGGTCCCGGTGTCACCGCCCCATTCCAAGGCCCTCATGGACACAAACACATATTAGGCCCCAACCTCGGGAAAGTCCATTTCAACCCAGCCGCCCCGATTGCTCCCGCAGAGCCATCAAAACTCAACTGTCTTGTTGCTGGGAGAAAATTGGAATGCGAGGCGGGATTCCCTGGCATCGATCCTCGAACGGTGCTCTGGAGTCATTCCATATGGGATGTCCTGGAGCTGACCAACAGGTCTCAATTGTCCCGCAGAAGGAATCCTTGAAGGGGGCATCCCACAACTCCCAACGTGGGAAAACCTCCATGGCCTTGAGATTCCGCTCTGTTCATGAAGGGGCAGTCATGCACAGAAACTCCAACCTGAGCCAACATCTGATCCTCACCGTGACTTCAGATGCTTGAGATATTGGTTCACTCTGCAGGGGGTACATGCTGTGCCCTCTGCCTGAAGCCCAAGTTTAGCTTGTGTTCTCAGACTTCTGTACTCACACTCCTGGCCCAGAAGCCCTCAAGTTTGGCAATTCCGGACTCACAATGCAGCACTCTGCCTGCCATCTATAAAAAATATCTTGCCTAAGAGCAGCCCAGGCACATCAAATGAGGATAAACCTACACGGCACTCGACTGTACCCAAATCATATAGTCAAACCTGGGCACTAATGCACTGTCTGACACAACCTGAGCCAGAACCTCCTGACCAACACCCAGGCAGCTGACCGCACACTGAGCATATCAGACCCGCCATGGCCTTAGGTCGTCATCTCTTCCCAACTTCGGTTTTTCAGGCTTCAGACCAGGACCTTATCTCCAACCACTGCCCAGGGTTGAAAATGATGCAGACATCAGAACACCTTCCTCATGGCAAGAGAGCTTGTGATTGGCAGGTTGTCCAAAGTCCAGTGTAGTTGAAACCAGTGTGGCCCATGAGGCCCCGCCCATGCTCGCGGGCCACATTGGTCACAAACACACATTGTGACCCTCAGCCTGTGCCCGTTCCTCAAGTAAGGCCTCTCAGTGGTTGGATAAAGAGACAGCATATTGGGCCTGCCATGCCCCTAGGTCCCAATTTTTAAACATAGTTTGGGTTGTCCCTTCACTCTTCCCCAGGGCTCTGCTTTGGAATTCCTCTTTGGTTGGGACACCTGAGGTAACAAACCTGAGAGGAGAACTCCCATCCCACAGATTGACGGAAAGAAATTGGGACTGGGACAAATCCACAGAGAGGAAGATTCGTCCATGGCCCATGAGGCCTCCCCACGTTCCACGCCCATCTTTGATACAAAATCCAGAGACAAAAGCCTGAGCAAGTGCCTCAGACTCGATCTTTCTTCATATCCTGAAGAGTTTTCTCATGGTTTGTAGATTGGACCTGCCATACGTACTTCCCTAAACGTAAGCTGAGTTCGTGTTTTCAGACTTCTGTCCTCAGATTCCTGGGCCACACTCCCTCCGGGGTGGGGCCCCTGGAGCCACACATTAGGACTGTGCCTACCCAATCCATGGGAACACTGCCCATTCCATTGTCCAAAATCGTACAAATTAGGAGAACCCTCCAAATTTCCCGAGGCCATCACAATAGTGTAGGTTTCCCGGTATAAACAAGGGCGGTCTGACACAAGCTGAGCATCAACCTCCACTCATACCATAGATGGATGTCCCCAGAGAAGAAGATGGAACCATACAGGACCCTAGGCCATAATCGGATCCATTGCTTTGGTTTACAGGCATGTCTCCTCAAAAGCCTGGATTCCAGACCAGCATAGGGGATTTCCTGAGGCACCCATCAGAACAAATCTCGTCTCGACAAGGAAACTTGTGCATGGGACCTATGTCAAAAGCTTAGGAGAATACTTCAGGGTCCCGGTGCCACCGCCCCATTCCAATGCCCTCATGGAAACAAACACATATCAGGCCCCATTCTCGGGAAAGTCCATTTCAACTAGCCAACCCGGTTGCTACCGCAGAGTCTTCAGATCTCAACTGTCTTGTTGCTAGGAGACAATTGGAATGCGAGGCCCACTTCCCTGGCATCCATCCCCGAATGGTGCTCTGGAGTACTTCCATATGCATATCCTGGAGCTGCCCAACAGGTCTCAATTGTCCCGCAGAAGGAATCCTTGAAGGGGGCATCCCACAACTCCCAACGTGGGAAAACCTCCATGGCCTTGAAATTCCGCTCCGTTCATGAAGGGGCAGTCATGCACAGAAACTCCAACCCGAGGCAAAGTCTGATCCTCGCCGTGACTTCAGATGCAAGAGATATTGTTTCAGATCTGCAGGCGGTACCTGCCGTGCCCTCGGCCTGAAGCCCAAGTCTAGCTTGTGTTCTCAGACTTCTGTCCTCATACTCCTGGCCCAGAAGCCCTCAAGTTTGGCAATTCCGGACCCACAATGCAGCACCCTGCCTCCCCTCTAGAAAAAATATCTTGCCTAATGATTTGCCCAGGCACTTCAAATGAGGATAAACTTAAACAGCACTCGACTGTACCTAAATTATATAGTCTAACCTGGGCACTAATGCACTGTCTGACACAACCTGAACCCGAAACTCCGGACCAACACCCAGGCAGCTGACCACACACTGAGCACATCAGACCCGCCATGGCTTTAGGTCGTCATCTCTTCCCAACTGCGGTTTTCAGACTTCAGATCCTAGACCTTATATCCAACCACTGCCCAGGGTTGAAAATGATGCAGAAATCAGAGCTCCTTCCCCATGGCAAGAGACCTTGTGATTGGCATATTGTCCTAAGTTCAGTGTAGTTGAAACCAGTATGGCCCATGAGGCCCCGCCCATGCTCGCGGCCACATTGGTCACAAACACACATTGTGACTCTCAGGCTGTGCCCAGTCCTTAAGTAAGGCCACTCAGTGGCTGGATGAAGAGACAGCATATTGGGCCTGCCATGCCCCTAGGCCCCAATTTTTAACCATCGTTTGGGTTGTCCCTTCACTCTTCCCCAGGGCTCTGCTTTGGAATTCCTCTTTGGTTGGGACACCTGAATTAACAAACCTGAGAGGATACCTCCCATTCCACAGATTGATGGAAAGAAATTGGGACCGGGCCAAATCAACAGACAGGAAGATTCATCCATGGCCCATGAGGCCTCCCCACATTCCACGCCCATCTTTGATACAAAATCCAGAGACAAAAGCCTGAGCAAGCGCCTCAGACTCGCTCGTTCTTCATATCCTGAAGAGTTCTTCTCATGGTTTGTAGATTGGACCTGCCATACCTACGTCCCCAACCTAAGCTGAGATTGTGTTTTCAGACTTCTGTCCTCAAATTTCTGGGCCACACACCCTCCAGGCTGGGGCCCCTGGAGCCACACATTAGGACTGTGCCTACCCAATCCATGGGAATTCTGCCCATTCCATTGTTCAAAATCATACAAATTAGAAGAACCCTCCAAAGTCCCCAAGGCCATCCCAATAGTGTGGGTCTCCCGGGACAAACGAGGGCGGTCTGACACCAGCTGAGCATCTACATCCACTCATACCATAAATGGATGTCCCCAGAGAAGAAGATGGAACCAGACAGGACCCTAGGCCATAATCGGATCCATTGCTTTGGTTTACAGGCATATCTCCTCAAGTGCCTGGATTCCAAGACCAGCATAGGGGGTTTCCTGAGGCACCCATCAGAACAAAACTCGTCTCCACGAGGAAACTTGTGCATGGGACCTATGTCAAAAGCTTAGGAGAATACTTCAGGGTCCCAGTGCCACCGCTCCATTCCAAGGTCCTCATGGACACAAACACACATTAGGCCCCAACCTCGGGAAAGTCCATTTCAACACAGCCGCCCCGATTGCTCAGTCAGAGCCATAGAACTCAACTGTCTTGTTGCTAGGAGACAATTGGAATGCGAGGCTGGCTTCCCTGGCATCTGTCCTCGAATGGTGCACTGCAGTCATTCCATATGGATTGTCCTGGAGCTGACCAACAGTGCTCAATTGTCCCGCAGAAGGAATCCTTGAAGGGGGATCCCACACTCCCAACGTTGGAAAACCTCCATGGCCTTGAGATTCCGCTCCGTTCATGGAGGGGCAAACATGCACAGAAACTCCAACCCGAGCCAACTTCTGATCCTCGCCGTGACTTCAGATACATGAGATATTGGTTCAGATCTGCAGGAGGTATTTGCCATACCCATTGCCCTACCCAAGGCCTGAAGCCCAAGTCTAGCTTGTGTTCTGAAACTTCTGTCCTCACACTCTTGGCCCAGAAGCCCTCAAGTTTGGCAATTCCGGACCCTCAATGCAGCAATATGCCTGCCCTCTGGGAAAAATATATTGCTTAATGATTTTCCCAGGCACCTCAAATGAGGATAAACTTACACGGCACTCGACTGTACCTAAATTATATAGTCTAACCTGGGCAATAATGCACTGTCTGACACAACCTGAACCCGAAACTCTGGACCAACACCCAGGCAGCTGACCGCACACTGAGCACATGAGCCCCGACATGGCCTTAGATCGTCATCACTTCCCAACTGTGGTTTTCAGGCTTCAGAACCTAGACCTTATCTCCAACGACGGCCCAGGGTTGAAAATGATGCAGAAATCAGAGCTCCTTCCCCATGGCAAGAGACCTTGTGATTGGCATGTTATCCAAAGTTCAGTGTAGTTGAAACCAGTGTGGCCCATGAGGCCCCGCCCATGCTCGCGGGCCACATTGGTCACAAACACACATGCTGACCCTCAGCCTGTGCCCAGTCTTTAAGTAAGGCCACTCAGTGGCTGGATGAAGAGACAGCATATTGGGTCTGCCATGCCCCTAGGCCCCAATTTATAACCATCGTTTGGGTTGTCCCTTCACTCTTCCCCAGGGCTCTGCTTTGGAATTCCTCTTTGGTTGGGACACCTGAGGTAACAAACCTGAGAGGAGACCTCCCATCCCACAGATTGACCGAAAGAAATTGTGACCGGGCCAAATCCACAGAGAGGAAGATTCGTCCATGGCCCATGAGGCCTCCCGACGTTCCACGCCCATCTTTGATACAAAATCCAGAGACAAAAGCCTGAGCAAGCGCCTCAGAATCGCTCTTTCTTCATATCCTGAAGAGTCCTTCTCATGGTTTGTAGATTGGCCCTGCCATACCTACGTTCCCAACCTAAGCTGAGTTTGTGTTTTCAGACTTCTGTCCTCAAATTCCTGGGCCACACACCCTCCAGGCTGGGGCCCCTGGAGCCACACATTAGGACTGTGCCTAACCAATCCATGGGCATTCTGCCCATTCCATTATCCAAAATCGTACAAATTAGGAGAACTCTCCAAAGTCCCCGAGGCCATCCCAATAGTGTAGGTCTCCGGGGACAAACAAGGGCGGTCTGACACCAGCTGAGCAACTACCTCCACTCATATCATAAATGGATGTCCCCAGAGAAGAAGATGGAACCAGACAGGACCCTAGGCCATATTCGGATCCATTGCTTTGGTTTACAGACATGTCTCCTCAAAAGCCTGGATTCCAAGACCAGCATAGGGGTTTTTTTGAGGCACCCATCAGAACAAATCTCGTTTCCACAAGGAAACTTGTGCATGGGACCTATGTCAAAAGCTTAGGAGAATACTTCAGGGTCCCGGTGTCACCGCCCCATTCCAAGGCCCTCATGGACACAAACACACATTAGGCCCCAACCTCGGGAAAGTCCATTTCAACACAGCCGCCCCGATTGCTCCCGCAGAGCCATCAAAACTCAACTGTCTTGTTGCTAGGAGAAAATTTGAATGCGAGGCGGGATTCCCTGGCATCGATACTCGAACGGTGCTCTGGAGTCATTCCATATGGGATGTCCTGGAGCTGACCAACAGGTCTCAATTGTCCCGCAGAAGGAATCCTTGAAGGGGGCATTCCACAACTCCCAACGTGGGAAAACCTCCATGGCCTTGAGATTCCGCTCCGTTCATGAAGGGGCAGTCATGCACAGAAACTCCAACCCGAGCCAACGTCTAATCCTCGCTGTGACTTCAGATGCATGAAATATTGGTTCAGATCTGCAGGAGGTACCTGCCGTGCCCTCGGCCTGAAGCCCAAGTCTAGCTTGTGTTCTCAGACTTCTGTCCTCACACTCCTGGCCCAGAAGCCCTCAAGTTTGGCAATTCTGGAACCAAAGTGCAGCACTCTGCCTGCCCTCTAGAAAAAATATCTTGCCTATTGAGCTCCCCAGGCACCTCAAATGAGGATAAACCTATACGGCACTCGACTGTACCCAAATCATATAGTCTAACCTGGGACTAATGCACTGACTGACACAACCTGAGCCCGAACCTCCTGACCAACACCCAGGCAGCTGACCGCACACTGAGCATATCAGACCCGCCATGGCCTTAGGTCGTCATCTCTTCCCAACTTCGGTTTTTCAGGCTTCAGAACCGAGACCTTATCTCCAACCACTGGCCAGGGTTGAAAATGATGCAGATATCAGAACACATTCCCCATGGCCAGAGACCTTGTGTTTGGCAGGTTGTCCAAAGTCCAGTGAAGTTGAAACCAGTGTGGCCCATGAGGCCCCGCCCATGCTCGCGGGCCACATTGGTCACAAACACACATTGTGACCCTCAGCATGAGCCCAGTCCTCAAGTAAGGCCTCTCAGTGGCTGGATGAAGAGACAGCATATTGGGCCTGCCATGCACCTAGGCCCCAATTTTTAACCATAGTTTGGGTTGTCCCTTCACTCTTCCCCAGGGCTCTGCTTTGGAATTCCTATTTTGTTCGGACACCTGAGGTAATAAACCTGAAAGGAGACCTCCCATCCGACAATTGAAGAAAAACTATTGGGACCGCCCAAATCCACAGAGAGGAAGATTCGTCCATATCCCATGAGGCCTCCCCACATTCTACAGCCATTGTTGATACAAAAGCCTGAGCAAGTGCCTCAGACTCGCTCTTTCTTCATATCCTGAGGGGTACTTCTCATGGTTTGTAGATTGGGCCTCCCATACCTACGTCCCAAAACCTTAGCTGAGTTTGTGTTTTCAGACTTCTGTCCTCAAAGTCCTGGGCCGCACACCCTCCAGGCTGGGGCCCCTGGAGCAACACATTAGGACTGTGCCTACCCAATCCATGGGAATTCTGCCCATTCCATTGTCCAAAATCTCACCAATTAAGAAAACTCTCCAAAGTCCCCGAGGCCATCCCAATAGTGTAGGTCTCCAGGGACAAACAAGGGCGGTGTGACACCAGGTGAGCATCTCCCTCCACTCATTCCATAGATGGATATCACCAGAGAAGAAGATTGAACCAGACAGGACCCTAGGCCATAATCGGATCCATTGTTTTGGTTTACAGGCAAGTCTCCTCAAAAGCCTGTATTCCAATACCAGCATAGGGGGTTTCCTGAGGCACCCCTCAGAACAAATCTCATCTCCACAAGGAAACTTGTGCATGGGAGGTATGTCAAATGCTTAGGAGAATACTTCAGGGTCCCGGTGCCAACGCCCCATTCCAAGGCCCTCATGGACACAAACACACAATGGGCCTGATCCTAAAAGTCCATTTCAACTGAGCCACGCCGGTTGCTCCCGCAGAGCTACCCGATCTCAACTGTCTTGTTGCTAGGTGACATTTGGAATGCGAGGCCCGCTTCCCAGGCATCCACCCCGAACGGTGCTCTGGAGTCCTTCCATATGGGATATCCTGGAGCTGCCCAACAGGTCTCAATTGTCCCGCAGAAGGAATCCTTGAAGGGGGCATCCCACAACTCCCAACGTGGGAAAACCTCCATGGCCTTGAGATTCCGCTCCGTTCATGAAGGGGCAGTCATGCACAGAAACTCCAACCCGAGCCAACGTCTGATCCTCGCCGTGACTTCAGAAGCATGAGATATTCGTTCAGATCTGCAGGGGGTACCAGCCGTGCCCTCGGCCTGAAGCCCAAGTCTAGCTTCTGTTCTCAGACTTGTCCTCACACTCCTGGTCCAGAATCCCTCATGTTTGGCAATACCGGACCCACAATGCAGCACTCTGCCTGCCTCTAGAAAAAATATATTGCCTAATGAGTAGCCCAGGCACCTCAAATGAGGATAAACCTACACGGCTCTCGACTGTACCTGAATTATATAGTCTAACCTGGGTACTAATTCACTGTCTGACACAACCTGAACCCGAACCTCCGGACCAACACCCAGGCAGCTGACCGCACACTGAGCACATCAGACCCGCCATGGCCTTAGGTCGTCATCTCTTCCCAACTGCTGTTTTCAGGCTTCAGAACGTAGACCTTATCTCCAAACACTGCCCAGGGTTGCAAATGATGCAGAAATCAGCGCTCCTTCCCCATGGCAAGAGACCTTGTGATTGGCATGTTATCCAAAGTTCAGTGTAGTTGAAACCAGTGTGGCCCATGAGGCCCCGCCCATGCTCGCGGGCCACATTGGTCACAAACACACATGCTGACCCTCAGCCTGTGCCCAGTCTTTAAGTAAGGCCACTCAGTGGCTGGATGAAGAGACAGCATATTGGGTCTGCCATGCCCCTAGGCCCCAATTTATAACCATCGTTTGGGTTGTCCCTTCACTCTTCCCCAGGGCTCTGCTTTGGAATTCCTCTTTGGTTGGGACACCTGAGGTAACAAACCTGAGAGGAGACCTCCCATCCCACAGATTGTCGGAAAGAAATTGGAACCGGGCCAAATCACAGAGAGGAAGATTCGTCCATGGCCCATGAGGCCTCCCCACGTTCCACGCCCATCTTTGATACAAAATCCAGAGACAAAAGCCTGAGCAAGCGCCTCAGACTCGCTCTTTCTTCATATCCTGAAGAGTCCTTCTCATGGTTTGTAGATTGGCCCTGCCATACCTACGTTCCCAACCTAAGCTGAGTTTGTGTTTTCAGACTTCTGTCCTCAGATTCCTGGGCCACACACCCTACAGGCTGGGGCCCCTGGAGCCACACATTAGGACTGTGCCTACCCAATCCATGGGAATTCTGCCCATTCCATTATCCAAAATCGTACAAATTAGGAGAACTCTCCAAAGTCCCCGAGGCCATCCCAATAGTGTAGGTCTCCGGGGACAAACAAGGTCGGTCTGACACCAGCTGAGCATCTACCTCCACTCATATCATAAATGGATGTCCCCAGAGAAGAAGATGGAACCAGACAGGACCCTAGGCCATATTCGGATCCATTGCTTTGGTTTACAGACATGTCTCCTTAAAAGCCTGGATTCCAAGACCAGCATAGGGGGTTTCCTGAGGCACCCATCAGAACAAATCTCGTTTCCACAAGGATACTTGTGTATGGGACCTATGTCAAAAGCTTAGGAGAATACTTCAGGGTCCCGGTGTCACCGCCCCATTCCAAGGCCCTCATGGACAAATAAACACACATTAGGCCCCAACCTCGGGAAAGTCCATTTCAACACAGCCGCCCCGATTGCTCCCGCAGAGCCATCAAAACTCAACTGTCTTGTTGCTAGGAGAAAATTGGAATGCGAGGCGGGATTCTTTGGCATCGATCCTCGAACGGTGCTCTGGAGTCATTCCATATGGGATGTCCTGGAGCTGACCAACAGGTCTCAATTGTCCCGCAGAAGGAATCCTTGAAGGGGGCATTCCACAACTCCCAACGTGGGAAAACCTCCATGGCCTTGAGATTCCGCTCCGTTCATGAAGGGGCAGTCATGCACAGAAACTCCAACCCGAGCCAACGTCTGATCCTCGCCGTGACTTCAGATGCATGAAATATTGGTTCAGATCTGCAGGAGGTACCTGCCGTGCCCTCGGCCTGAAGCCCAAGTCTAGCTTGTGTTCTCAGACTTCTGTCCTCACACTCCTGGCCCAGAAGCCCTCAAGTTTGGCAATTCTGGAACCAAAGTGCAGCACTCTGCCTGCCCTCTAGAAAAAATATCTTGCCTATTGAGCTCCCCAGGCACCTCAAATGAGGATAAACCTATACGGCACTCGACTGTACCCAAATCATATAGTCTAACCTGGGACTAATGCACTGACTGACACAACCTGAGCCCGAACCTCCTGACCAACACCCAGGCAGCTGACCGCACACTGAGCATATCAGACCCGCCATGGCCTTAGGTCGTCATCTCTTCCCAACTTCGGTTTTTCAGGCTTCAGAACCTAGACCTTATCTCCAACCACTGCCCAGGGTTGAAAATGATGCAGATATCAGAACACATTCCCCATGGCCAGAGACCTTGTGTTTGGCAGGTTGTCCAAAGTCCAGTGAGTTGAAACCAGTGTGGCCCATGAGGCCCCGCCCATGCTCGCGGGCCACATTGGTCACAAACACACATTGTGACCCTCAGCATGAGCCCAGTCCTCAAGTAAGGCCTCTCAGTGGCTGGATGAAGAGACAGCATATTGGGCCTGCCATGCACCTAGGCCCCAATTTTTAACCATAGTTTGGGTTGTCCCTTCACTCTTCCCCAGGGCTCTGCTTTGGAATTCCTATTTTGTTCGGACACCTGAGGTAATAAACCTGAAAGGAGACCTCCCATCCGACAATTGAAGAAAAACTATTGGGACCGGGCCAAATCCACAGAGAGGAAGATTCGTCCATATCCCATGAGGCCTCCCCACATTCTACAGCCATTGTTGATACAAAATCCAGAGACAAAAGCCTGAGCAAGTGCCTCAGACTCGCTCTTTCTTCATATCCTGAGGGGTACTTCTCATGGTTTGTAGATTGGGCCTCCCATACCTACGTCCCAAAACCTTAGCTGAGTTTGTGTTTTCAGACTTCTGTCCTCAAAGTCCTGGGCCGCACACCCTCCAGGCTGGGGCCCCTGGAGCCACACATTAGGACTGTGCCTACCCAATCCATGGGAATTCTGCCCATTCCATTATCCAAAATCTCACCAATTAAGAAAACTCTCCAAAGTCCCCGAGGCCATCCCAATAGTGTAGGTCTCCAGGGACAAACAAGGGCGGTGTGACACCAGGTGAGCATCTCCCTCCACTCATTCCATAGATGGATATCACCAGAGAAGAAGATTGAACCAGACAGGACCCTAGGCCATAATCGGATCCATTGTTTTGGTTTACAGGCATGTCTCCTCAAAAGCCTGTATTCCAATACCAGCATAGGGGGTTTCCTGAGGCACCCCTCAGAACAAATCTCATCTCCA
This sequence comes from Mustela nivalis, assembly GCF_964662115.1. Lineage (NCBI taxonomy): Eukaryota > Metazoa > Chordata > Mammalia > Carnivora > Mustelidae > Mustela > Mustela nivalis. The sequence continues at coordinate 292,879 of NW_028135827.1, forward strand.
CAAGGAAACTTGTGCATGGGAGGTATGTCAAAAGCTTAGGAGAATACTTCAGGGTCCCGGTGTCACCGCCCCATTCCAAGGCCCTCATGGACACAAACACACAATGGGCCCGACCCTAAAAGTCCATTTCAACTCAGCCACGCCGGTTGCTCCCGCAGAGCTATCCGATCTCAACTGTCTTGTTGCTAGGAGACATTTGGAATGCGAGGCCCGCTTCCCAGGCATCCACCCCGAACGGTGCTCTGGTATCCTTCCATATGGGATACCCTGGAGCTGCCCAACAGGTCTCAATTGTCCCGCAGAAGGAATCCTTGAAGGGGACATCCCACAACTCCCAACGTGGGAAAACCTCCATGGCCTTGAGATTCCGCTCCGTTCTTGAAGGGGTAGTCATGCACAGAAACTCCAACCCGAGCCAACGTCTGATCCTCGCCGTGACTTCAGAAGCATGAGATATTCGTTCAGATCTGCAGGGGGTACCAGCCGTGCCCTCGGCCTGAAGCCCAAGTCTAGCTTCTGTTCTCAGACTTGTCCTCACACTCCTGGTCCAGAATCCCTCATGTTTGGCAATACCGGACCCACAATGCAGCACTCTGCCTGCCTCTAGAAAAAATATATTGCCTAATGAGTAGCCCAGGCACCTCAAATGAAGATAAACCTACACGGCTCTCGACTGTACCTGAATTATATAGTCTAACCTGGGTACTAATTCACTGTCTGACACAACCTGAACCCGAACCTCCGGACCAACACCCAGGCAGCTGACCGCACACTGAGCACATCAGACCCGCCATGGCCTTAGGTCGTCATCTCTTCCCAACTGCGGTTTTCAGGATTCAGAACGTAGACCTTATCTCCAAACACTGCCCAGGGTTGAAAATGATGCAGAAATCAGAGCTCCTTCCCCATGGCAAGAGACCTTGTGATTGGCATGTTATCCAAAGTTCAGTGTAGTTGATACCAGTGTGGCCCATGAGGCCCCGCCCATGCTCGCGGGCCACATTGGTCACAAACACACATGCTGACCCTCAGCCTGTGCCCAGTCTTTAAGTAAGGCCACTCAGTGGCTGGATGAAGAGACAGCATATTGGGTCTGCCATGCCCCTAGGCCCCAATTTATAACCATCGTTTGGGTTGTCCCTTCACTCTTCCCCAGGGCTCTGCTTTGGAATTCCTCTTTGGTTGGGACACCTGAGGTAACAAACCTGAGAGGAGACCTCCCATCCCACAGATTGACGGAAAGAAATTGGGACTGGGCCAAATCCACAGAGAGGAAGATTCGTCCATGGCCCATGAGGCCTCCCCACGTTCCACGCCCATCTTTGATACAAAATCCAGAGACAAAAGCCTGAGCAAGCGCCTCAGACTCGCTCTTTCTTCATATCCTGAAGAGTCCTTCTCATGGTTTGTAGATTGGCCCTGCCATACCTACGTTCCCAACCTAAGCTGAGTTTGTGTTTTCAGACTTCTGTCCTCAGATTCCTGGGCCACACACCCTACAGGCTGGGGCCCCTGGAGCCACACATTAGGACTGTGCCTACCCAATCCATGGGAATTCTGCCCATTCCATTATCCAAAATCGTACAAATTAGGAGAACTCTCCAAAGTCCCCGAGGCCATCCCAATAGTGTAGGTCTCCGGGGACAAACAAGGTCGGTCTGACACCAGCTGAGCATCTACCTCCACTCATATCATAAATGGATGTCCCCAGAGAAGAAGATGGAACCAGACAGGACCCTAGGCCATATTCGGATCCATTGCTTTGGTTTACAGACATGTCTCCTTAAAAGCCTGGATTCCAAGACCAGCATAGGGGGTTTCCTGAGGCACCCATCAGAACAAATCTCGTTTCCACAAGGATACTTGTGTATGGGACCTATGTCAAAAGCTTAGGAGAATACTTCAGGGTCCCGGTGTCACCGCCCCATTCCAAGGCCCTCATGGACAAATAAACACACATTAGGCCCCAACCTCGGGAAAGTCCATTTCAACACAGCCGCCCCGATTGCTCCCGCAGAGCCATCAAAACTCAACTGTCTTGTTGCTAGGAGAAAATTGGAATGCGAGGCGGGATTCTTTGGCATCAATCCTCGAACGGTGCTCTGGAGTCATTCCATATGGGATGTCCTGGAGCTGACCAACAGGTCTCAATTGTCCCGCAGAAGGAATCCTTGAAGGGGGCATCCCACAACTCCCAACGTGGGAAAACCTCCATGGCCTTGAGATTCCGCTCCGTTCATGAAGGGGCAGTCATGCACAGAAACTCCAACCCGAGCCAACGTCTGATCCTCGCCGTGACTTCAGATGCATGAAATATAGGTTCAGATCTGCAGGAGGTACCTGCCGTGCCCTCGGCCTGAAGCCCAAGTCTAGCTTGTGTTCTCAGACTTCTGTCCTCACACTCCTGGCCCAGAAGCCCTCAAGTTTGGCAATTCTGGAACCAAAGTGCAGCACTCTGCCTGCCCTCTAGAAAAAATATCTTGCCTATTGAGCTCCCCAGGCACCTCAAATGAGGATAAACCTATACGGCACTCGACTGTACCCAAATCATATAGTCTAACCTGGGACTAATGCACTGACTGACACAACCTGAGCCCGAACCTCCTGACCAACACCCAGGCAGCTGACCGCACACTGAGCATATCAGACCCGCCATGGCCTTAGGTCGTCATCTCTTCCCAACTTCGGTTTTTCAGGCTTCAGAACCTAGACCTTATCTCCAACCACTGCCCAGGGTTGAAAATGATGCAGATATCAGAACACATTCCCCATGGCCAGAGACCTTGTGTTTGGCAGGTTGTCCAAAGTCCAGTGTAGTTGAAACCAGTGTGGCCCATGAGGCCCCTCCCATGCTCGCAGGCCACATTGGTCACAAACACACATTGTGACCCTCAGCATGAGCCCAGTCCTCAAGTAAGGCCTCTCAGTGGCTGGATGAAGAGACAGCATATTGGGCCTGCCATGCACCTAGGCCCCAATTTTTAACCATAGTTTGGGTTGTCCCTTCACTCTTCCCCAGGGCTCTGCTTTGGAATTCCTATTTTGTTCGGACACCTGAGGTAATAAACCTGAAAGGAGACCTCCCATCCGACAATTGAAGAAAAACTATTGGGACCGGGCCAAATCCACAGAGAGGAAGATTCGTCCATATCCCATGAGGCCTCCCCACATTCTACAGCCATTGTTGATACAAAATCCAGAGACAAAAGCCTGAGCAAGTGCCTCAGACTCGCTCTTTCTTCATATCCTGAGGGGTACTTCTCATGGTTTGTAGATTGGGCCTCCCATACCTACGTCCCAAAACCTTAGCTGAGTTTGTGTTTTCAGACTTCTGTCCTAAAGTCCTGGGCCGCACACCCTCCAGGCTGGGGCCCCTGGAGCCACACATTAGGACTGTGCCTACCCAATCCATGGGAATTCTGCCCATTCCATTGTCCAAAATCTCACCAATTAAGAAAACTCTCCAAAGTCCCCGAGGCCATCCCAATAGTGTAGGTCTCCAGGGACAAACAAGGGCGCTGTGACAGCAGGTGAGCATCTCCCTCCACTCACTCCATAGATGGATATCACCAGAGAAGAAGATTGATCCAGACAGGACCCTAGGCCATAATCGGATCCATTGTTTTGGTTTACAGGCATGTCTCCTCAAAAGCCTGTATTCCAATACCAGCATAGGGGGTTTCCTGAGGCACCCCTCAGAACAAATCTCATCTCCACAAGGAAACTTGTGCATGGGAGGTATGTCAAAAGCTTAGGAGAATACTTCAGGGTCCCGGTGCCAACGCCCCATTCCAAGGCCCTCATGGACACAAACACACAATGGGCCCGACCCTAAAAATCCATTTCAACACAGCCACGCCGGTTGCTCCCGCAGAGCTATCCGATCTCAACTGTCTTGTTGCTAGGAGACATTTGGAATGCGAGGCCCGCTTCCCAGGCATCCACCCCGAACGGTGCTCTGGTATCCTTCCATATGGGATATCCGGGAGCTGCCCAACAGGTCTCAATTGTCCCGCAGAAGGAATCCTTGAAGGGGGCATCCCACAACTCCCAACGTGGGAAAACCTCCATGGCCTTGAGATTCCGCTCCGTTCTTGAAGGGGCAGTCATGCACAGAAACTCCAACCCGAGCCAACGTCTGATCCTCGCCGTGACTTCAGAAGCATGAGATATTCGTTCAGATCTGCAGGGGGTACCAGCCGTGCCCTCGGCCTGAAGCCCAAGTCTAGCTTCTGTTCTCAGACTTGTCCTCACACTCCTGGTCCAGAATCCCTCATGTTTGGCAATACCGGACCCACAATGCAGCACTCTGCCTGCCTCTAGAAAAAATATATTGCCTAATGAGTAGCCCAGGCACCTCAAATGAGGATAAACCTACACGGCTCTCGACTGTACCTGAATTATATAGTCTAACCTGGGTACTAATTCACTGTCTGACACAACCTGAAACCGAACCTCCGGACCAACACCCAGGCAGCTGACCGCACACTGAGCACATCAGACCCGCCATGGCCTTAGGTCGTCATCTCTTCCCAACTGCGGTTTTCAGGCTTCAGAACGTAGACCTTATCTCCAAACACTGCCCAGGGTTGCAAATGATGCAGAAATCAGCGCTCCTTCCCCATGGCAAGAGACCTTGTGATTGGCATGTTATCCAAAGTTCAGTGTAGTTGAAACCAGTGTGGCCCATGAGGCCCCGCCCATGCTCGCGGGCCACATTGGTCACAAACACACATGCTGACCCTCAGCCTGTGCCCAGTCTTTAAGTAAGGCCACTCAGTGGCTGGATGAAGAGACAGCATATTGGGTCTGCCATGCCCCTAGGCCCCAATTTATAACCATCGTTTGGGTTGTCCCTTCACTCTTCCCCAGGGCTCTGCTTTGGAATTCCTCTTTGGTTGGGACACCTGAGGTAACAAACCTGAGAGGAGACCTCCCATCCCACAGATTGACGGAAAGAAATTGGGACCGGGCCAAATCCACAGAGAGGAAGATTCGTCCATGGCCCATGAGGCCTCCCCACGTTCCACGCCCATCTTTGATACAAAATCCAGAGACAAAAGCCTGAGCAAGCGCCTCAGACTCGCTCTTTCTTCATATCCTGAAGAGTGCTTCTCATGGTTTGTAGATTGGCCCTGCCATACCTACGTTCCCAACCTAAGCTGAGTTTGTGTTTTCAGACTTCTGTCCTCAGATTCCTGGGCCACACACCCTACAGGCTGGGGCCCCTGGAGCCACACATTAGGACTGTGCCTACCCAATCCATGGGCATTCTGCCCATTCCATTAGCCAAAATCGTACAAATTAGGAGAACTCTCCAAAGTCCCCGAGGCCATCCCAATAGTGTAGGTCTCCGGGGACAAACAAGGTCGGTCTGACACCAGCTGAGCATCTACCTCCACTCATATCATAAATGGATGTCCCCAGAGAAGAAGATGGAACCAGACAGGACCCTAGGCCATATTCGGATCCATTGCTTTGGTTTACAGACATGTCTCCTTAAAAGCCTGGATTCCAAGACCAGCATAGGGGGTTTCCTGAGGCACCCATCAGAACAAATCTCGTTTCCACAAGGATACTTGTGTATGGGACCTATGTCAAAAGCTTAGGAGAATACTTCAGGGTCCCGGTGTCACCGCCCCATTCCAAGGCCCTCATGGACAAATAAACACACATTAGGCCCCAACCTCGGGAAAGTCCATTTCAACACAGCCGCCCCGATTGCTCCCGCAGAGCCATCAAAACTCAACTGTCTTGTTGCTAGGAGAAAATTGGAATGCGAGGCGGGATTCTTTGGCATCAATCCTCGAACGGTGCTCTGGAGTCATTCCATATGGGATGTCCTGGAGCTGACCAACAGGTCTCAATTGTCCCGCAGAAGGAATCCTTGAAGGGGGCATTCCACAACTCCCAACGTGGGAAAACCTCCATGGCCTTGAGATTCCGCTCCGTTCATGAAGGGGCAGTCATGCACAGAAACTCCAACCCGAGCCAACGTCTGATCCTCGCCGTGACTTCAGATGCATGAAATATAGGTTCAGATCTGCAGGAGGTACCTGCCGTGCCCTCGGCCTGAAGCCCAAGTCTAGCTTGTGTTCTCAGACTTCTGTCCTCACACTCCTGGCCCAGAAGCCCTCAAGTTTGGCAATTCTGGAACCAAAGTGCAGCACTCTGCCTGCCCTCTAGAAAAAATATCTTGCCTATTGAGCTCCCCAGGCACCTCAAATGAGGATAAACCTATACGGCACTCGACTGTACCCAAATCATATAGTCTAACCTGGGACTAATGCACTGACTGACACAACCTGAGCCCGAACCTCCTGACCAACACCCAGGCAGCTGACCGCACACTGAGCATATCAGACCCGCCATGGCCTTAGGTCGTCATCTCTTCCCAACTTCGGTTTTTCAGGCTTCAAAACCTAGACCTTATCTCCAACCACTGCCCAGGGTTGAAAATGATGCAGATATCAGAACACATTCCCCATGGCCAGAGACCTTGTGTTTGGCAGGTTGTCCAAAGTCCAGTGTAGTTGAAACCAGTGTGGCCCATGAGGCCCCGCCCATGCTCGCAGGCCACTTTGGTCACAAACACACATTGTGACCCTCAGCATGAGCCCAGTCCTCAAGTAAGGCCTCTCAGTGGCTGGATGAAGAGACAGCATATTGGGCCTGCCATGCACCTAGGCCCCAATTTTTAACCATAGTTTGGGTTGTCCCTTCACTCTTCCCCAGGGCTCTGCTTTGGAATTCCTATTTTGTTCGGACACCTGAGGTAATAAACCTGAAAGGAGACCTCCCATCCGACAATTGAAGAAAAACTTTTGGGACCGGGCCAAATCCACAGAGAGGAAGATTCGTCCATATCCCATGAGGCCTCCCCACATTCTACAGCCATTGTTGATACAAAATCCAGAGACAAAAGCCTGAGCAAGTGCCTCAGACTCGCTCTTTCTTCATATCCTGAGGGGTACTTCTCATGGTTTGTAGATTGGGCCTCCCATACCTACGTCCCAAAACCTTAGCTGAGTTTGTGTTTTCAGACTTCTGTCCTCAAAGTCCTGGGCCGCACACCCTCCAGGCTGGGGCCCCTGGAGCCACACATTAGGACTGTGCCTACCCAATCCATGGGAATTCTGCCCATTCCATTGTCCAAAATCTCACCAATTAAGAAAACTCTCCAAAGTCCCCGAGGCCATCCCAATAGTGTAGGTCTCCAGGGACAAACAAGGGCGGTGTGACAGCAGGTGAGCATCTCCCTCCACTCATTCCATAGATGGATATCACCAGAGAAGAAGATTGAACCAGACAGGACCCTAGGCCATAATCGGATCCATTGTTTTGGTTTACAGGCATGTCTCCTCAAAAGCCTGTATTCCAATACCAGCATAGGGGGTTTCCTGAGGCACCCCTCAGAACAAATCTCATCTCCACAAGGAAACTTGTGCATGGGAGGTATGTCAAAAGCTTAGGAGAATACTTCAGGGTCCCGGTGCCAACGCCCCATTCCAAGGCCCTCATGGACACAAACACACAATGGGCCCGACCCTAAAAGTCCATTTCAACTCAGCCACGCCGGTGGCTCCCGCAGAGCTATCCGATCTCAACTGTCTTGTTGCTAGGAGACATTTGGAATGCGAGGCCCGCTTCCCAGGCATCCACCCCGAACGGTGCTCTGGTATCCTTCCATATGGGATACCCTGGAGCTGCCCAACAGGTCTCAATTGTCCCGCAGAAGGAATCCTTGAAGGGGGCATCCCACAACTCCCAACGTGGGAAAACCTCCATGGCCTTGAGATTCCGCTCCGTTCTTGAAGGGGCAGTCATGCACAGAAACTCCAACCCGAGCCAACGTCTGATCCTCGCCGTGACTTCAGAAGCATGAGATATTCGTTCAGATCTGCAGGGGGTACCAGCCGTGCCCTCGGCCTGAAGCCCAAGTCTAGCTTCTGTTCTCAGACTTGTCCTCACACTCCTGGTCCAGAATCTGTCATGTTTGGCAATACCGGACCCACAATGCAGCACTCTGCCTGCCTCTAGAAAAAATATATTGCCTAATGAGTAGCCCAGGCACCTCAAATGAGGATAAACCTACACGGCTCTCGACTGTACCTGAATTATATAGTCTAACCTGGGTACTAATTCACTGTCTGACACAACCTGAACCCGAACCTCCGGACCAACACCCAGGCAGCTGACCGCACACTGAGCACATCAGACCCGCCATGGCCTTAGGTCGTCATCTCTTCCCAACTGCGGTTTTCAGGCTTCAGAACGTAGACCTTATCTCCAAACACTGCCCAGGGTTGCAAATGATGCAGAAATCAGCGCTCCTTCCCCATGGCAAGAGACCTTGTGATTGGCATGTTATCCAAAGTTCAGTGTAGTTGAAACCAGTGTGGCCCATGAGGCCCCGCCCATGCTCGCGGGCCACATTGGTCACAAACACACATGCTGACCCTCAGCCTGTGCCCAGTCTTTAAGTAAGGCCACTCAGTGGCTGGATGAAGAGACAGCATATTGGGTCTGCCATGCCCCTAGGCCCCAATTTATAACCATCGTTTGGGTTGTCCCTTCACTCTTCCCCAGGGCTCTGCTTTGGAATTCCTCTTTGGTTGGGACACCTGAGGTAACAAACCTGAGAGGAGACCTCCCATCCCACAGATTGACGGAAAGAAATTGGGACCGGGCCAAATCCACAGAGAGGAAGATTCGTCCATGGCCCATGAGGCCTCCCCACGTTCCACGCCCATCTTTGATACAAAATCCAGAGACAAAAGCCTGAGCAAGCGCCTCAGACTCGCTCTTTCTTCATATCCTGAAGAGTGCTTCTCATGGTTTGTAGATTGGCCCTGCCATACCTACGTTCCCAACCTAAGCTGAGTTTGTGTTTTCAGACTTCTGTCCTCAGATTCCTGGGCCACACACCCTACAGGCTGGGGCCCCTGGAGCCACACATTAGGACTGTGCCTACCCAATCCATGGGCATTCTGCCCATTCCATTAGCCAAAATCGTACAAATTAGGAGAACTCTCCAAAGTCCCCGAGGCCATCCCAATAGTGTAGGTCTCCGGGGACAAACAAGGTCGGTCTGACACCAGCTGAGCATCTACCTCCACTCATATCATAAATGGATGTCCCCAGAGAAGAAGATGGAACCAGACAGGACCCTAGGCCATATTCGGATCCATTGCTTTGGTTTACAGACATGTCTCCTTAAAAGCCTGGATTCCAAGACCAGCATAGGGGGTTTCCTGAGGCACCCATCAGAACAAATCTCGTTTCCACAAGGATACTTGTGTATGGGACCTATGTCAAAAGCTTAGGAGAATACTTCAGGGTCCCGGTGTCACCGCCCCATTCCAAGGCCCTCATGGACAAATAAACACACATTAGGCCCCAACCTCGGGAAAGTCCATTTCAACACAGCCGCCCCGATTGCTCCCGCAGAGCCATCAAAACTCAACTGTCTTGTTGCTAGGAGAAAATTGGAATGCGAGGCGGGATTCTTTGGCATCGATCCTCGAACGGTGCTCTGGAGTCATTCCATATGGGATGTCCTGGAGCTGACCAACAGGTCTCAATTGTCCCGCAGAAGGAATCCTTGAAGGGGGCATTCCACAACTCCCAACGTGGGAAAACCTCCATGGCCTTGAGATTCCGCTCCGTTCATGAAGGGGCAGTCATGCACAGAAACTCCAACCCGAGCCAACGTCTGATCCTCGCCGTGACTTCAGATGCATGAAATATAGGTTCAGATCTGCAGGAGGTACCTGCCGTGCCCTCGGCCTGAAGCCCAAGTCTAGCTTGTGTTCTCAGAATTCTGTCCTCACACTCCTGGCCCAGAAGCCCTCAAGTTTGGCAATTCTGGAACCAAAGTGCAGCACTCTGCCTGCCCTCTAGAAAAAATATCTTGCCTATTGAGCTCCCCAGGCACCTCAAATGAGGATAAACCTATACGGCACTCGACTGTACCCAAATCATATAGTCTAACCTGGGACTAATGCACTGACTGACACAACCTGAGCCCGAACCTCCTGACCAACACCCAGGCAGCTGACCGCACACTGAGCATATCAGACCCGCCATGGCCTTAGGTCGTCATCTCTTCCCAACTTCGGTTTTTCAGGCTTCAGAACCTAGACCTTATCTCCAACCACTGCCCAGGGTTGAAAATGATGCAGATATCAGAACACATTCCCCATGGCCAGAGACCTTGTGTTTGGCAGGTTGTCCAAAGTCCAGTGTAGTTGAAACCAGTGTGGCCCATGAGGCCCCGCCCATGCTCGCAGGCCACTTTGGTCACAAACACACATTGTGACCCTCAGCATGAGCCCAGTCCTCAAGTAAGGCCTCTCAGTGGCTGGATGAAGAGACAGCATATTGGGCCTGCCATGCACCTAGGCCCCAATTTTTAACCATAGTTTGGGTTGTCCCTTCACTCTTCCCCAGGGCTCTGCTTTGGAATTCCTATTTTGTTCGGACACCTGAGGTAATAAACCTGAAAGGAGACCTCCCATCCGACAATTGAAGAAAAACTTTTGGGACCGGGCCAAATCCACAGAGAGGAAGATTCGTCCATATCCCATGAGGCCTCCCCACATTCTACAGCCATTGTTGATACAAAATCCAGAGACAAAAGCCTGAGCAAGTGCCTCAGACTCGCTCTTTCTTCATATCCTGAGGGGTACTTCTCATGGTTTGTAGATTGGGCCTCCCATACCTACGTCCCAAAACCTTAGCTGAGTTTGTGTTTTCAGACTTCTGTCCTCAAAGTCCTGGGCCGCACACCCTCCAGGCTGGGGCCCCTGGAGCCACACATTAGGACTGTGCCTACCCAATCCATGGGAATTCTGCCCATTCCATTGTCCAAAATTTCACCAATTAAGAAAACTCTCCAAAGTCCCCGAGGCCATCCCAATAGTGTAGGTCTCCAGGGACAAACAAGGGCGCTGTGACAGCAGGTGAGCATCTCCCTCCACTCACTCCATAGATGGATATCACCAGAGAAGAAGATTGAACCAGACAGGACCCTAGGCCATAATCGGATCCATTGTTTTGGTTTACAGGCATGTCTCCTCAAAAGCCTGTATTCCAATACTAGCATAGGGGGTTTCCTGAGGCACCCCTCAGAACAAATCTCATCTCCACAAGGAAACTTGTGCATGGGAGGTATGTCAAAAGCTTAGGAGAATACTTCAGGGTCCCGGTGCCAACGCCCCATTCCAAGGCCCTCATGGACACAAACACACAATGGGCCCGACCCTAAAAGTCCATTTCAACTCAGCCACGCCGGTTGCTCCCGCAGAGCTATCCGATCTCAACTGTCTTGTTGCTAGGAGACATTTGGAATGCGAGGCCCGCTTCCCAGGCATCCACCCCGAACGGTGCTCTGGTATCCTTCCATATGGGATATCCTGGAGCTGCCCAACAGGTCTCAATTGTCCCGCAGAAGGAATCCTTGAAGGGGGCATCCCACAACTCCCAACGTGGGAAAACCTCCATGGCCTTGAGATTCCGCTCCGTTCTTGAAGGGGCAGTCATGCACAGAAACTCCAACCCGAGCCAACGTCTGATCCTCGCCGTGACTTCAGAAGCATGAGATATTCGTTCAGATCTGCAGGGGGTACCAGCCGTGCCCTCGGCCTGAAGCCCAAGTCTAGCTTCTGTTCTCAGACTTGTCCTCACACTCCTGGTCCAGAATCTGTCATGTTTGGCAATACCGGACCCACAATGCAGCACTCTGCCTGCCTCTAGAAAAAATATATTGCCTAATGAGTAGCCCAGGCACCTCAAATGAGGATAAACCTACACGGCTCTCGACTGTACCTGAATTATATAGTCTAACCTGGGTACTAATTCACTGTCTGACACAACCTGAACCCGAACCTCCGGACCAACACCCAGGCAGCTGACCGCACACTGAGCACATCAGACCCGCCATGGCCTTAGGTCGTCATCTCTTCCCAACTGCGGTTTTCAGGCTTCAGAACGTAGACCTTATCTCCAAACACTGCCCAGGGTTGCAAATGATGCAGAAATCAGCGCTCCTTCCCCATGGCAAGAGACCTTGTGATTGGCATGTTATCCAAAGTTCAGTGTAGTTGAAACCAGTGTGGCCCATGAGGCCCCGCCCATGCTCGCGGGCCACATTGGTCACAAACACACATGCTGACCCTCAGCCTGTGCCCAGTCTTTAAGTAAGGCCACTCAGTGGCTGGATGAAGAGACAGCATATTGGGTCTGCCATGCCCCTAGGCCCCAATTTATAACCATCGTTTGGGTTGTCCCTTCACTCTTCCCCAGGGCTCTGCTTTGGAATTCCTCTTTGGTTGGGACACCTGAGGTAACAAACCTGAGAGGAGACCTCCCATCCCACAGATTGACGGAAAGAAATTGGGACCGGGCCAAATCCACAGAGAGGAAGATTCGTCCATGGCCCATGAGGCCTCCCCACGTTCCACGCCCATCTTTGATACAAAATCCAGAGACAAAAGCCTGAGCAAGCGCCTCAGACTCGCTCTTTCTTCATATCCTGAAGAGTCCTTCTCATGGTTTGTAGATTGGCCCTGCCATACCTACGTTCCCAACCTAAGCTGAGTTTGTGTTTTCAGACTTCTGTCCTCAGATTCCTGGGCCACACACCCTACAGGCTGGGGCCCCTGGAGCCACACATTAGGACTGTGCCTACCCAATCCATGGGCATTCTGCCCATTCCATTAGCCAAAATCGTACAAATTAGGAGAACTCTCCAAAGTCCCCGAGGCCATCCCAATAGTGTAGGTCTCCGGGGACAAACAAGGTCGGTCTGACACCAGCTGAGCATCTACCTCCACTCATATCATAAATGGATGTCCCCAGAGAAGAAGATGGAACCAGACAGGACCCTAGGCCATATTCGGATCCATTGCTTTGGTTTACAGACATGTCTCCTTAAAAGCCTGGATTCCAAGACCAGCATAGGGGGTTTCCTGAGGCACCCATCAGAACAAATCTCGTTTCCACAAGGATACTTGTGTATGGGACCTATGTCAAAAGCTTAGGAGAATACTTCAGGGTCCCGGTGTCACCGCCCCATTCCAAGGCCCTCATGGACAAATAAACACACATTAGGCCCCAACCTCGGGAAAGTCCATTTCAACACAGCCGCCCCGATTGCTCCCGCAGAGCCATCAAAACTCAACTGTCTTGTTGCTAGGAGAAAATTGGAATGCGAGGCGGGATTCTTTGGCATCGATCCTCGAACGGTGCTCTGGAGTCATTCCATATGGGATGTCCTGGAGCTGACCAACAGGTCTCAATTGTCCCGCAGAAGGAATCCTTGAAGGGGGCATTCCACAACTCCCAACGTGGGAAAACCTCCATGGCCTTGAGATTCCGCTCCGTTCATGAAGGGGCAGTCATGCACAGAAACTCCAACCCGAGCCAACGTCTGATCCTCGCCGTGACTTCAGATGCATGAAATATAGGTTCAGATCTGCAGGAGGTACCTGCCGTGCCCTCGGCCTGAAGCCCAAGTCTAGCTTGTGTTCTCAGACTTCTGTCCTCACACTCCTGGCCCAGAAGCCCTCAAGTTTGGCAATTCTGGAACCAAAGTGCAGCACTCTGCCTGCCCTCTAGAAAAAATATCTTGCCTATTGAGCTCCCCAGGCACCTCAAATGAGGATAAACCTATACGGCACTCGACTGTACCCAAATCATATAGTCTAACCTGGGACTAATGCACTGACTGACACAACCTGAGCCCGAACCTCCTGACCAAAACCCAGGCAGCTGACCGCACACTGAGCATATCAGACCCGCCATGGCCTTAGGTCGTCATCTCTTCCCAACTTCGGTTTTTCAGGCTTCAGAACCTAGACCTTATCTCCAACCACTGCCCAGGGTTGAAAATGATGCAGATATCAGAACACATTCCCCATGGCCAGAGACCTTGTGTTTGGCAGGTTGTCCAAAGTCCAGTGTAGTTGAAACCAGTGTGGCCCATGAGGCCCCGCCCATGCTCGCAGGCCACTTTGGTCACAAACACACATTGTGACCCTCAGCATGAGCCCAGTCCTCAAGTAAGGCCTCTCAGTGGCTGGATGAAGAGACAGCATATTGGGCCTGCCATGCACCTAGGCCCCAATTTTTAACCATAGTTTGGGTTGTCCCTTCACTCTTCCCCAGGGCTCTGCTTTGGAATTCCTATTTTGTTCGGACACCTGAGGTAATAAACCTGAAAGGAGACCTCCCATCCGACAATTGAAGAAAAACTTTTGGGACCGGGCCAAATCCACAGAGAGGAAGATTCGTCCATATCCCATGAGGCCTCCCCACATTCTACAGCCATTGTTGATACAAAATCCAGAGACAAAAGCCTGAGCAAGTGCCTCAGACTCGCTCTTTCTTCATATCCTGAGGGGTACTTCTCATGGTTTGTAGATTGGGCCTCCCATACCTACGTCCCAAAACCTTAGCTGAGTTTGTGTTTTCAGACTTCTGTCCTCAAAGTCCTGGGCCGCACACCCTCCAGGCTGGGGCCCCTGGAGCCACACATTAGGACTGTGCCTACCCAATCCATGGGAATTCTGCCCATTCCATTGTCCAAAATCTCACCAATTAAGAAAACTCTCCAAAGTCCCCGAGGCCATCCCAATAGTGTAGGTCTCCAGGGACAAACAAGGGCGCTGTGACAGCAGGTGAGCATCTCCCTCCACTCACTCCATAGATGGATATCACCAGAGAAGAAGATTGAACCAGACAGGACCCTAGGCCATAATCGGATCCATTGTTTTGGTTTACAGGCATGTCTCCTCAAAAGCCTGTATTCCAATACCAGCATAGGGGGTTTCCTGAGGCACCCCTCAGAACAAATCTCATCTCCACAAGGAAACTTGTGCATGGGAGGTATGTCAAAAGCTTAGGAGAATACTTCAGGGTCCCGGTGCCAACGCCCCATTCCAAGGCCCTCATGGACACAAACACACAATGGGCCCGACCCTAAAAGTCCATTTCAACTCAGCCACGCCGGTTGCTCCCGCAGAGCTATCCGATCTCAACTGTCTTGTTGCTAGGAGACATTTGGAATGCGAGGCCCGCTTCCCAGGCATCCACCCCGAACGGTGCTCTGGTATCCTTCCATATGGGATATCCTGGAGCTGCCCAACAGGTCTCAATTGTCCCGCAGAAGGAATCCTTGAAGGGGGCATCCCACAACTCCCAACGTGGGAAAACCTCCATGGCCTTGAGATTCCGCTCCGTTCTTGAAGGGGCAGTCATGCACAGAAACTCCAACCCGAGCCAACGTCTGATCCTCGCCGTGACTTCAGAAGCATGAGATATTCGTTCAGATCTGCAGGGGGTACCAGCCGTGCCCTCGGCCTGAAGCCCAAGTCTAGCTTCTGTTCTCAGACTTGTCCTCACACTCCTGGTCCAGAATCTGTCATGTTTGGCAATACCGGACCCACAATGCAGCACTCTGCCTGCCTCTAGAAAAAATATATTGCCTAATGAGTAGCCCAGGCACCTCAAATGAGGATAAACCTACACGGCTCTCGACTGTACCTGAATTATATAGTCTAACCTGGGTACTAATTCACTGTCTGACACAACCTGAACCCGAACCTCCGGACCAACACCCAGGCAGCTGACCGCACACTGAGCACATCAGACCCGCCATGGCCTTAGGTCGTCATCTCTTCCCAACTGCGGTTTTCAGGCTTCAGAACGTAGACCTTATCTCCAAACACTGCCCAGGGTTGCAAATGATGCAGAAATCAGAGCTCCTTCCCCATGGCAAGAGACCTTGT
The DNA here is from genome assembly GCF_964662115.1 of Mustela nivalis. NCBI lineage: Eukaryota > Metazoa > Chordata > Mammalia > Carnivora > Mustelidae > Mustela > Mustela nivalis. The sequence goes on from NW_028135827.1 coordinate 308,670, forward strand.
GATTGGCATGTTATCCAAAGTTCAGTGTAGTTGAAACCAGTGTGGCCCATGAGGCCCCGCCCATGCTCGCGGGCCACATTGGTCACAAACACACATGCTGACCCTCAGCCTGTGCCCAGTCTTTAAGTAAGGCCACTCAGTGGCTGGATGAAGAGACAGCATATTGGGTCTGCCATGCCCCTAGGCCCCAATTTATAACCATCGTTTGGGTTGTCCCTTCACTCTTCCCCAGGGCTCTGCTTTGGAATTCCTCTTTGGTTGGGACACCTGAGGTAACAAACCTGAGAGGAGACCTCCCATCCCACAGATTGACGGAAAGAAATTGGGACCGGGCCAAATCCACAGAGAGGAAGATTCGTCCATGGCCCATGAGGCCTCCCCACGTTCCACGCCCATCTTTGATACAAAATCCAGAGACAAAAGCCTGAGCAAGCGCCTCAGACTCGCTCTTTCTTCATATCCTGAAGAGTGCTTCTCATGGTTTGTAGATTGGCCCTGCCATACCTACGTTCCCAACCTAAGCTGAGTTTGTGTTTTCAGACTTCTGTCCTCAGATTCCTGGGCCACACACCCTACAGGCTGGGGCCCCTGGAGCCACACATTAGGACTGTGCCTACCCAATCCATGGGCATTCTGCCCATTCCATTAGCCAAAATCGTACAAATTAGGAGAACTCTCCAAAGTCCCCGAGGCCATCCCAATAGTGTAGGTCTCCGGGGACAAACAAGGTCGGTCTGACACCAGCTGAGCATCTACCTCCACTCATATCATAAATGGATGTCCCCAGAGAAGAAGATGGAACCAGACAGGACCCTAGGCCATATTCGGATCCATTGCTTTGGTTTACAGACATGTCTCCTTAAAAGCCTGGATTCCAAGACCAGCATAGGGGGTTTCCTGAGGCACCCATCAGAACAAATCTCGTTTCCACAAGGATACTTGTGTATGGGACCTATGTCAAAAGCTTAGGAGAATACTTCAGGGTCCCGGTGTCACCGCCCCATTCCAAGGCCCTCATGGACAAATAAACACACATTAGGCCCCAACCTCGGGAAAGTCCATTTCAACACAGCCGCCCCGATTGCTCCCGCAGAGCCATCAAAACTCAACTGTCTTGTTGCTAGGAGAAAATTGGAATGCGAGGCGGGATTCTTTGGCATCGATCCTCGAACGGTGCTCTGGAGTCATTCCATATGGGATGTCCTGGAGCTGACCAACAGGTCTCAATTGTCCCGCAGAAGGAATCCTTGAAGGGGGCATTCCACAACTCCCAACGTGGGAAAACCTCCATGGCCTTGAGATTCCGCTCCGTTCATGAAGGGGCAGTCATGCACAGAAACTCCAACCCGAGCCAACGTCTGATCCTCGCCGTGACTTCAGATGCATGAAATATTGGTTCAGATCTGCAGGAGGTACCTTCCGTGCCCTCGGCCTGAAGCCCAAGTCTAGCTTGTGTTCTCAGACTTCTGTCCTCACACTCCTGGCCCAGAAGCCCTCAAGTTTGGCAATTCTGGAACCAAAGTGCAGCACTCTGCCTGCCCTCTAGAAAAAATATCTTGCCTATTGAGCTCCCCAGGCACCTCAAATGAGGATAAACCTATACGGCACTCGACTGTACCCAAATCATATAGTCTAACCTGGGACTAATGCACTGACTGACACAACCTGAGCCCGAACCTCCTGACCAACACCCAGGCAGCTGACCGCACACTGAGCATATCAGACCCGCCATGGCCTTAGGTCGTCATCTCTTCCCAACTTCGGTTTTTCAGGCTTCAGAACCTAGACCTTATCTCCAACCACTGCCCAGGGTTGAAAATGATGCAGATATCAGAACACATGCCCCATGGCCAGAGACCTTGTGTTTGGCAGGTTGTCCAAAGTCCAGTGTAGTTGAAACCAGTGTGGCCCATGAGGCCCCGCCCATGCTCGCGGGCCACATTGGTCACAAACACACATTGTGACCCTCAGCATGAGCCCAGTCCTCAAGTAAGGCCCCTCAGTGGCTGGATGAAGAGACAGCATATTGGGCCTGCCATGCACCTAGGCCCCAATTTTTAACCATAGTTTGGGTTGTCCCTTCACTCTTCCCCAGGGCTCTGCTTTGGAATTCCTATTTTGTTCGGACACCTGAGGTAATAAACCTGAAAGGAGACCTCCCATCTGACAATTGAAGAAAAACTATTGGGACCGGGCCAAATCCACAGAGAGGAAGATTCGTCCATATCCCATGAGGCCTCCCCACATTCTACAGCCATTGTTGATACAAAATCCAGAGACAAAAGCCTGAGCAAGTGCCTCAGACTCGCTCTTTCTTCATATCCTGAGGGGTACTTCTCATGGTTTGTAGATTGGGCCTCCCATACCTACGTCCCAAAACCTTAGCTGAGTTTGTGTTTTCAGACTTCTGTCCTCAAAGTCCTGGGCCGCACACCCTCCAGGCTGGGGCCCCAGGAGCCACACATTAGGACTGTGCCTACCCAATCCATGGGAATTCTGCCCATTCCATTGTCCAAAATCTCACCAATTAAGAAAACTCTCCAAAGTCCCCGAGGCCATCCCAATAGTGTAGGTCTCCAGGGACAAACAAGGGCGGTGTGACAGCAGGTGAGCATCTCCCTCCACTCATTCCATAGATGGATATCACCAGAGAAGAAGATTGAACCAGACAGGACCCTAGGCCATAATCGGATCCATTGTTTTGGTTTACAGGCATGTCTCCTCAAAAGCCTGTATTCCAATACCAGCATACGGGGTTTCCTGAGGCACCCCTCAGAACAAATCTCATCTCCACAAGGAAACTTGTGCATGGGAGGTATGTCAAAAGCTTAGGAGAATACTTCAGGGTCCCGGTGCCAACGCCCCATTCCAAGGCCCTCATGGACACAAACACACAATGGGCCCGACCCTAAAAGTCCATTTCAACTCAGCCACGCCGGTTGCTCCCGCAGAGCTATCCGATCTCAACTGTCTTGTTGCTAGGAGACATTTGGAATGCGAGGCCCGCTTCCCAGGCATCCACCCCGAACGGTGCTCTGGTATCCTTCCATATGGGATATCCTGGAGCTGCCCAACAGGTCTCAATTGTCCCGCAGAAGGAATCCTTGAAGGGGGCTTCCCACAACTCCCAACGTGGGAAAACCTTCATGGCCTTGAGATTCCGCTCCATTCATGAAGGGGCAGTCATGCACAGAAACTCCAACCCGAGCCAACGTCTGATCCTCGCCGTGACTTCAGAAGCATGAGATATTCGTTCAGATCTGCAGGGGGTACCAGCCGTGCCCTCGGCCTGAAGCCCAAGTCTAGCTTCTGTTCTCAGACTTGTCCTCACACTCCTGGTCCAGAATCTGTCATGTTTGGCAATACCGGACCCACAATGCAGCACTCTGCCTGCCTCTAGAAAAAATATATTGCCTAATGAGTAGCCCAGGCACCTCAAATCAGGATAAACCTACACGGCTCTCGACTGTACCTGAATTATATAGTCTAACCTGGGTACTAATTCACTGTCTGACACAACCTGAACCCGAACCTCCGGACCAACACCCAGGCAGCTGACCGCACACTGAGCACATCAGACCCGCCATGGCCTTAGGTCGTCATCTCTTCCCAACTGCGGTTTTCATGCTTCAGAACGTAGACCTTATCTCCAAACACTGCCCAGGGTTGCAAATGATGCAGAAATCAGCGCTCCTTCCCCATGGCAAGAGACCTTGTGATTGGCATGTTATCCAAAGTTCAGTGTAGTTGAAACCAGTGTGGCCCATGAGGCCCCGCCCATGCTCGCGGGCCACATTGGTCACAAACACACATGCTGACCCTCAGCCTGTGCCCAGTCTTTAAGTAAGCCAACTCAGTGGCTGGATGAAGAGACAGCATATTGGGTCTGCCATGCCCCTAGGCCCCAATTTATAACCATCGTTTGGGTTGTCCCTTCACTCTTCCCCAGGGCTCTGCTTTGGAATTCCTCTTTGGTTGGGACACCTGAGGTAACAAACCTGAGAGGAGACCTCCCATCCCACAGATTGACGGAAAGAAATTGGGACCGGGCCAAATCCACAGAGAGGAAGATTCGTCCATGGCCCATGAGGCCTCCCCACGTTCCACGCCCATCTTTGATACAAAATCCAGAGACAAAAGCCTGAGCAAGCGCCTCAGACTCGCTCTTTCTTCATATCCTGAAGAGTGCTTCTCATGGTTTGTAGATTGGCCCTGCCATACCTACGTTCCCAACCTAAGCTGAGTTTGTGTTTTCAGACTTCTGTCCTCAGATTCCTGGGCCACACACCCTACAGGCTGGGGCCCCTGGAGCCACACATTAGGACTGTGCCTACCCAATCCATGGGCATTCTGCCCATTCCATTAGCCAAAATCGTACAAATTAGGAGAACTCTCCAAAGTCCCCGAGGCCATCCCAATAGTGTAGGTCTCCGGGGACAAACAAGGTCGGTCTGACACCAGCTGAGCATCTACCTCCACTCATATCATAAATGGATGTCCCCAGAGAAGAAGATGGAACCAGACAGGACCCTAGGCCATATTCGGATCCATTGCTTTGGTTTACAGACATGTCTCCTTAAAAGCCTGGATTCCAAGACCAGCATAGGGGGTTTCCTGAGGCACCCATCAGAACAAATCTCGTTTCCACAAGGATACTTGTGTATGGGACCTATGTCAAAAGCTTAGGAGAATACTTCAGGGTCCCGGTGCCAACGCCCCATTCCAAGGCCCTCATGGACACAAACACACAATGGGCCCGACCCTAAAAGTCCATTTCAACTCAGCCACGCCGGTTGCTCCCGCAGAGCTATCCGATCTCAACTGTCTTGTTGCTAGGAGACATTTGGAATGCGAGGCCCGCTTCCCAGGCATCCACCCCGAATGGTGCTCTGGATTCCTTCTATATGGGATATCCTGGAGCTGCCCAACAGGTCTCAATTGTCCCTCAGAAGGAATCCTTGAAGGGGGCATCCCACAACTCCCAACGTGGGAAAACCTCCATGGCCTTGAGATTCCGCTCCGTTCATGAAGGGGCAGTCATGCACAGAAACTCCAACCCGAGCCAACGTCTGATCCTCGCCGTGACTTCAGAAGCATGAGATATTCGTTCAGATCTGCAGGGGGTACCAGCCGTGCCCTCGGCCTGAAGCCCAAGTCTAGCTTCTGTTCTCAGACTTGTCCTCACACTCCTGGTCCAGAATCCCTCATGTTTGGCAATACCGGACCCACAATGCAGCACTCTGCCTGCCTCTAGAAAAAATATATTGCCTAATGAGTAGCCCAGGCACCTCAAATCAGGATAAACCTACACGGCTCTCGACTGTACCTGAATTATATAGTCTAACCTGGGTACTAATTCACTGTCTGGCACAACCTGAACCCGAACCTCCGGACCAACACCCAGGCAGCTGACCGCACACTGAGCACATCAGACCCGCCATGGCCTTAGGTCGTCATCTCTTCCCAACTGCGGTTTTCAGGCTTCAGAACGTAGACCTTATCTCCAAACACTGCCCAGGGTTGCAAATGATGCAGAAATCAGAGCTCCTTCCCCATGGCAAGAGACCTTGTGATTGGCATGTTATCCAAAGTTCAGTGTAGTTGAAACCAGTGTGGCCCATGAGGCCCCGCCCATGCTCGCAGGCCACATTGGTCACAAACACACATGCTGACCCTCAGCCTATGCCCAGTCTTTAAGTAAGGCCACTCAGTGGCTGGATGAAGAGACAGCATATTGGGTCTGCCATGCCCCTAGGCCCCAATTTATAACCATCGTTTGGGTTGTCCCTTCACTCTTCCCCAGGGCTCTGCTTTGGAATTCCTCTTTGGTTGGGACACCTGAGGTAACAAACCTGAGAGGAGACCTCCCATCCCACAGATTGACGGAAAGAAATTGGGACCGGGCCAAATCCACAGAGAGGAAGATTCGTCCATGGCCCATGAGGCCTCCCCACGTTCCACGCCCATCTTTGATACAAAATCCAGAGACAAAAGCCTGAGCAAGCGCCTCAGACTCGCTCTTTCTTCATATCCTGAAGAGTGCTTCTCATGGTTTGTAGATTGGCCCTGCCATACCTACGTTCCCAACCTAAGCTGAGTTTGTGTTTTCAGACTTCTGTCCTCAGATTCCTGGGCCACACACCCTCCAGGCTGGGGCCCCTGGAGCCACACATTAGGACTGTGCCTACCCAATCCATGGGAATTCTGCCCATTCCATTATCCAAAATCGTACAAATTAGGAGAACTCTCCAAAGTCCCCGAGGCCATCCCAATAGTGTAGGTCTCCGGGGACAAACAAGGTCGGTCTGACACCAGCTGAGCATCTACCTCCACTCATATCATAAATGGATGTCCCCAGAGAAGAAGATGGAACCAGACAGGACCCTAGGCCATATTCGGATCCATTGCTTTGGTTTACAGACATGTCTCCTTAAAAGCCTGGATTCCAAGACCAGCATAGGGGGTTTCCTGAGGCACCCATCAGAACAAATCTCGTTTCCACAAGGATACTTGTGTATGGGACCTATGTCAAAAGCTTAGGAGAATACTTCAGGGTCCCGGTGTCACCGCCCCATTCCAAGGCCCTCATGGACAAATAAACACACATTAGGCCCCAACATCGGGAAAGTCCATTTCAACACAGCCGCCCCGATTGCTCCCGCAGAGCCATCAAAACTCAACTGTCTTGTTGCTAGGAGAAAATTGGAATGCGAGGCGGGATTCTTTGGCATCAATCCTCGAACGGTGCTCTGGAGTCATTCCATATGGGATGTCCTGGAGCTGACCAACAGGTCTCAATTGTCCCGCAGAAGGAATCCTTGAAGGGGGCATTCCACAACTCCCAACGTGGGAAAACCTCCATGGCCTTGAGATTCCGCTCCGTTCATGAAGGGGCAGTCATGCACAGAAACTCCAACCCGAGCGAACGTCTGAACCTCGCTGTGACTTCAGATGCATGAAATATAGGTTCAGATCTGCAGGAGGTACCTGCCGTGCCCTCGGCCTGAAGCCCAAGTCTAGCTTGTGTTCTCAGACTTCTGTCCTCACACTCCTGGCCCAGAAGCCCTCAAGTTTGGCAATTCTGGAACCAAAGTGCAGCACTCTGCCTGCCCTCTAGAAAAAATATCTTGCCTATTGAGCTCCCCAGGCACCTCAAATGAGGATAAACCTATACGGCACTCGACTGTACCCAAATCATATAGTCTAACCTGGGACTAATGCACTGACTGACACAACCTGAGCCCGAACCTCCTGACCAACACCCAGGCAGCTGACCGCACACTGAGCATATCAGACCCGCCATGGCCTTAGGTCGTCATCTCTTCCCAACTTCGGTTTTTCAGGCTTCAGAACCTAGACCTTATCTCCAACCACTGCCCAGGGTTGAAAATGATGCAGATATCAGAACACATTCCCCATGGCCAGAGACCTTGTGTTTGGCAGGTTGTCCAAAGTCCAGTGTAGTTGAAACCAGTGTGGCCCATGAGGCCCCGCCCATGCTCGCGGGCCACATTGGTCACAAACACACATTGTGACCCTCAGCATGAGCCCAGTCCTCAAGTAAGGCCTCTCAGTGGCTGGATGAAGAGACAGCATATTGGGCCTGCCATGCACCTAGGCCCCAATTTTTAACCATAGTTTGGGTTGTCCCTTCACTCTTCCCCAGGGCTCTGCTTTGGAATTCCTATTTTGTTCGGACACCTGAGGTAATAAACCTGAAAGGAGACCTCCCATCCGACAATTGAAGAAAAACTATTGGGACTGGGCCAAATCCACAGAGAAGAAGATTCGTCCATATCCCATGAGGCCTCCCCACATTCTACAGCCATTGTTGATACAAAATCCAGAGACAAAAGCCTGAGCAAGTGCCTCAGACTCGCTCTTTCTTCATATCCTGAGGGGAACTTCTCATGGTTTGTAGATTGGGCCTCCCATACCTACGTCCCAAAACCTTAGCTGAGTTTGTGTTTTCAGACTTCTGTCCTCAAAGTCCTGGGCCGCACACCCTCCAGGCTGGGGCCCCTGGAGCCACACATTAGGACTGTGCCTACCCAATCCATGGGAATTCTGCCCATTCCATTGTCCAAATTCTCACCAATTAAGAAAACTCTCCAAAGTCCCCGAGGCCATCCCAATAGTGTAGGTCTCCAGGGACAAACAAGGGCGGTGTGACACCAGGTGAGCATCTCCCTCCACTCATTCCATAGATGGATATCACCAGAGAAGAAGATTGAACCAGACAGGACCCTAGGCCATAATCGGATCCATTGTTTTGGTTTACAGGCATGTCTCCTCAAAAGCCTGGATTCCAATACCAGCATAGGGGGTTTCCTGAGGCACCCCTCAGAACAAATCTCATCTCCACAAGTAAACTTGTGCTTGGGAGGTATGTCAAAAGCTTAGGAGAATACTTCAGGGTCCCGGTGCCAACGCCCCATTCCAAGGCCCTCATGGACACAAACACACAATGGGCCCGACCCTAAAAGTCCATTTCAACTCAGCCACGCCGGTTGCTCCCGCAGAGCTATCCGATCTCAACTGTCTTGTTGCTAGGAGACATTTGGAATGCGAGGCCCGCTTCCCAGGCATCCACCGCGAATGGTGCTCTGGAGTCCTTCCATATGGGATATCCTGGAGCTGCCCAACAGGTCTCAATTGTCTCCCAGAAGGAATCCTTGAAGGGGGCATCCCACAACTCCCAACGTGGGAAAACTTCCATGGCCTTGAGATTCCGCTCCGTTCATGAAGGGGCAGTCATGCACAGAAACTCCAACCCGAGCCAACGTCTGATCCTCGCCGTGACTTCAGAAGCATGAGATATTCGTTCAGATCTGCAGGGGGTACCAGCCGTGCCCTCGGCCTGAAGCCCAAGTCTAGCTTCTGTTCTCAGATTTGTCCTCACAGTCCTGGTCCAGAATCCCTCATGTTTGGCAATACCGGACCCACAATGCAGCACTCTGCCTGCCTCTAGAAAAAATATATTGCCTAATGAGTAGCCCAGGCACCTCAAATGAGGATAAACCTACACGGCTCTCGACTGTACCTGAATTATATAGTCTAACCTGGGTACTAATTCACTGTCTGACACAACCTGAACCCGAACCTCCGGACCAACACCCAGGCAGCTGACCGCACACTGAGCACATCAGACCCGCCATGGCCTTTGGTCGTCATCTCTTCCCAACTGCGGTTTTCAGGCTTCAGAACGTAGACCTTATCTCCAAACACTGCCCAGGGTTGCAAATGATGCAGAAATCAGAGCTCCTTCCCCATGGCAAGAGACCTTGTGATTGGCATGTTATCCAAAGTTCAGTGTAGTTGAAACCAGTGTGGCCCATGAGGCCCCGCCCATGCTCGCGGGCCACATTGGTCACAAACACACATGCTGACCCTCAGCCTGTGCCCAGTCTTTAAGTAAGGCCACTCAGTGGCTGGATGAAGAGACAGCATATTGGGTCTGCCATGCCCCTAGGCCCCAATTTATAACCATCGTTTGGGTTGTCCCTTCACTCTTCCCCAGGGCTCTGCTTTGGAATTCCTCTTTGGTTGCGACACCTGAGGTAACAAACCTGAGAGGAGACCTCCCATCCCACAGATTGACGGAAAGAAATTGGGACCGGGCCAAATCCACAGAGAGGAAGATTCGTCCATGGCCCATGAGGCCTCCCCACGTTCCACGCCCATCTTTGATACAAAATCCAGAGACAAAAGCCTGAGCAAGCGCCTCAGACTCGCTCTTTCTTCATATCCTGAAGAGTGCTTCTCATGGTTTGTAGATTGGCCCTGCCATACCTACGTTCCCAACCTAAGCTGAGTTTGTGTTTTCAGACTTCTGTCCTCAGATTCCTGGGCCACACACCCTCCAGGCTGGGGCCCCTGGAGCCACACATTAGGACTGTGCCTACCCAATCCATGGGAATTCTGCCCATTCCATTATCCAAAATCGTACAAATTAGGAGAACTCTCCAAAGTCCCCGTGGCCATCCCAATAGTGTAGGTCTCCGGGGACAAACAAGGGCGGTCTGACACCAGCTGAGCATCTACCTCCACTCATATCATAAATGGATGTCCCCAGAGAAGAAGATGGAACCAGACAGGACCCTAGGCCATATTCGGATCCATTGCTTTGGTTTACAGACATGTCTCCTTAAAAGCCTGGATTCCAAGACCAGCATAGGGGGTTTCCTGAGGCACCCATCAGAACAAATCTCGTTTCCACAAGGATACTTGTGTATGGGACCTATGTCAAAAGCTTAGGAGAATACTTCAGGGTCCCGGTGTCACCGCCCCATTCCAAGGCCCTCATGGACAAATAAACACACATTAGGCCC